>NC_090052.1:14767891-15130391 GCF_038355195.1 Osmerus mordax
AGAGAGAGAGAGAGAGAGAGAGAGAGAGAGAGAGAGAGAGAGAGAGAGAGAGAGAGAGAGAGAGAGAGAGAGAGAGAGAGCCCATGAGACAGCGACTGACCACGGCTGCAAGGGTAACACCTGGCAGTCCTCCCCCTCTGTTCCTCCCTCCCTTTTTAAGGAGCTTTCTTCCCCCTTTTCATCTCCCCTGCCCCTGGCATCGATTCCCCCTGTCATCTCTCTCCTCCTCCCTCTCTTCCTCTCTCAGCACCTCGTCCATCCCCTGTTCATTCTCCAGCTGTGTGGGTTAGTGACAGGCTAACGCCTCTGTCTGCCTCTCACAAACACACAGCCATTAGGGACGCATCCACACTTGTCCTGGGCTCCTCTCTGTCAACACCAGCCAGCCTCTGGTATGCACTCTGCTGTGCTCATCCTAACCAGCCGCCTGACAGCCATCACCAATAAAACCCAGGGAGAGACCCTATAACAGCACAGAAACAAAAGGCTAGACCTGGAAAGAGAAACATTAGGGGAGGATTTTTTTTTTGGCCATGTGGCGTGAAACTATTCTTTTGTATGTGGTCATAGAACTGGATGTAAGTCATGGCTAATGGGCTACTGTTTTGGTTGCCAAGACCGTGAGCTGCTCCTGTCCTGCTGAATGGGGTCTGTGTGGCAAGGCTCGGGTGATGTACAATTGGTTGCAAAGCAGAGAGTGTCTCACTGTCTGAGTCAGAGTGTGGAAACCCCTGTCAGAGTTCTTATCTGATGGTGTGTGTGAGTGAGTCTGTGTATGTGTGCGTGTGTGTGTGGATGGGACACAGAGGGCAAGCTTCTCTCACACAGTAGGGTGATGGCCTCAGGCATGACCTCATCCTGACACAGCCCCTGGTGCTCCGACCAGGTCGCAGGGGCCTTCCGCCCTGAGGTCACTCCAGTGTTTCACACTCTCAGCATTCCCCCTGTTCTTATCTTCTCTGAGGACGGTGTTGTGTTGTGTAATTAAAAGGACTCCTGCCGTTTTCATTTCATTCAGTACTGCCGGTAGATAAAGATTATGGAGCAGAGAGCAAAGTCTTTCATTCACTTCCACAAAATATAACTATATGATGACAACATTGTGTAACTTCATTTTAGGACCCGAGTCCCAGTGGTTTGCATATATTAGTTCCCACCGGATAAAGACAGTCTCTCTCTCTTTTTATCTCCCTACCTCCCTCTTTCTGTTACGTTGTGAGAGGCGTTTGGGCAGTCAGAGGAAATTCCACAGGAGGAGTAGATTTCTGTGGTGGGTTGAAAATGTCGGGTCTGGTAGACAGTGGAGTGAATATCCACCCAGCCAGACCTCGGTGTGCAGGCCTGACAGGGGCTGGGCTGGTCCTGCATTCACATTTAACCCTCTCCTCCCTCACACAGCTCATACACTTTTTAGTGGCAGTTTGTTGTCTTTAAAAATAGAATTTCCATCAATGTCACTGATGCAGTTTGAAAGACAGGCTTTTTTGGTCAATTTAATCCATTGACAACTAACAAAACCAGTTAAATCAGTGTGACTCTAACTACTCTCTTTTGCTCTGGTAAAACACACATATCCTCTTAGCCAGCTGCGTCCTTACCCCAATTCCCACAATTACCGGCCTCCTGTACTGCCTGAGTGAGGTGTGCCCCAAAAACAATAAAACACAACCAGTACTATAAACAAAATTACAACTGATTATGGTGAAACGGCTTCGACACACTTCTTATACACTTAAGTAGGCTAATTGTAAACAGTGATTCAAGAAGAATGTTTTGGTATTTGTTTACAGATGTATGTTACACTTTTCATAGAGTTGCAATATTTTCAGTAATTTCATCAATTCAGTAGTTATCCAATGGTAAGATACACAGGATCAAATGTTACTTCCTTACCGCAGTAAGGTTATGCTGCATATACTGCTACATAAAGCTGCTTGTTGCCAGCCAAACAGATGCTATGAATAACCATTGGGAACATTATCTCAGCTTACAGGCTAGTTTTACAATGACAACACAATGATGGGACACACCTCATTTTTTAGGAAATGTAACAGCTCAAATGCAAAAGTTAGACAAGATGTCATGGTAAAAATGTAAGGCTTCAAATAGAAAACCATCATTAAGCCAACTACTATTTAGCTGTGGTTATGTTTTTTCCTGAATAGCCCTTCAATCATTGGTTCCCTATAGGCACCAACATGCCTTCAAACTATACAGTACCCTGAAAGGTATTCTTAGAATAAATACAAGTTCAAGTTCAAGTCTTTTATTATCAGATGCACAGAACAACACAGGGTCAGACTGGGCACTGAAATTCTTAGGACAAGACAACGCAAAGCAACCTGGCATAACATAACATATAAGTACAGAAAACATAGATCACATCTATGAGAAGCAAAAATATAGTAAATCTCCTACTATTCAATAATATACAATATTCAATAGAGTATACTAAACCTCTAACCCTAACCTCTAGGAGTTAGGTGGCTGAGCGGTTAGGGAATCGGGCTAGTAATCAAAAGGTTGCCGGTTCGATTCCTTGTCGTGCAATTATGTTGTGTCCTTGGGCAAGGCACTTCACCCTACTTGCCTCAGGGGAATGTCCCTGTACTTACTGTAAGTTGCTCTGGATAAGAGCGTCTGCTAAATGAAAATAATATATATATATGTAAATACACATAATAACCTATACTAACCTTAGAAACCTATACTAACCTAAGACAAGTACAATAGTGCAATATTGCTGATAGTGCAACCAGTGGCTGAAAGTGACAGTGTGTAAAGCGACTAGTGAGAAGTGTCCACATCAATGTTCATTCAGAAGCCTGATGACCCTTGGAAAGAAACTGTTGTCCGGTCTGCATGTGCGAGGCCGAATGCTTCGGTATCGCCTGCCAGAAGGCAACAGGGTAAAAAAACTGAATGATGGGTGGTAACAGTCTCTTAGAATCCTGCCAGCTTTCCTGAGGCATCATGTGAGTATGCTCTCTATAGTGCATCTGTAAAAGTTAGTGAGGATGACTGAGTCCATGACAAACTTCTTCAGGCTTCTCAAGAAGAAGAGGCATTTCAGGGCCAGAACAAGTCAAACAATGTTCTTCAGGTTATTCTGGTTAATCAAGAGTCAAATTGATGTATAGACTACAGTGTAACAAATAAACTGTACTATGTAAATGTCTTGATTGAGTAATTCACATAAAGGTGGATTTGGAACTCGGACCTCTTGATAGTCAAATGCTCTACCACCGAGCTATAAATATCCCACATACACATACAATTCAACATCATATAACCAAGGAGCTAAAACCATCAGTCAATCTTATTGTACATGAATGTCCTATACGCAAGTTATTGGACGTTAAATCCAGACTTGGGCGTACAACTCAAAACTAGAAAATGCAATGCATGATTTCCAGACAAACACACTGGACTTTATTCTTAGAAGCTTTCAATCCACCACTGAAGGAAATATTCTGCACCTGAAGCGGATGAAGGCCCAACCAGCTGTCTCCATCCTTATCAGAGCTATCAGCCTGCTTCTCACCGGCTAACACAGGTTTCCTGCTGGCACCACAGTAAATAGGTACTGTAGCAACTTCAGGAGTTATAGAGAGAAAGAGAGAGAATAGAGAGAGAGAGAACAGTCAGTCTTTGTGTGCTCTACTCTACTGCTCTTTGTTATTCTCCCTCTAGGACACGTGGAGTGAAACCCATACTCACCCTCAGATTCGCCAAGACCTATTATCACTAGGCCAACACGCTAAGGCTAAAAACCACAAGGCAATGAAAGACTTCCTTTTGGTTGGTCTGAGAGAGACAATTATTTGCAATAGTTGGAGTTCTTTTTTTCGTGAAGGAAGGTGAAGGAAGACTTTCTGAAGGATTTGGTCCTGCTATTACTTAAGGACGGCTTGTTCTTGTCAGAGTATAGGGTCATTTAAAAGATTCTGAGTTTGCTGAGGTGAATTATGGGGTTGGAGCTTGAGCTTGACTGGGAGGAAAGAGAGGAGCAAGTTCTCACAGGCTTCCATCCGGCCACTTTGTTATGGGTCACAGGGTGACTTTCACACAAAGCTTTCTGCCACTCAAAAGAAGAACTTGCTAGGAGGTTGTAGTGCTTCTCCTAATGACTACAGCTTGGCTCTCTGCTGTCGGGATCCGCTCATGAAACTCAAACCGAGTACCGTTGTTTTGAAAACAATTTTGTCCACTGCTCTCCTCCCTTTCCCTCCTGGCTCACTCTCAGCTGAGATGTGCTCATGTGATGAGCGAGGCCTCAGAACCAATCATCCATTGCTCCCATGTGTTGCTAATCTCCTGCATCATATATCATGCTTCGTTGCTAAATCGAGCAACAATATCACATGATTTTTTTTCTTCTGTAGTTCCTGCATGGGTTGTATCATTTGTGTTCAGCTCAACATGATCTTTACAACATTGATCAGTATGACATTGTTCCCGACTTTTTTTAATTGGGTGTGCTTTGCCTTCGGCAAGGGCACAACCTTTGTTCTCTCACATATATATCATTTATTGTTTATTTTCGCCCCCCTAAAGATCAGTCAATATTTGGACTACATAGACAACACCTGTGTCAAAATGTTTGTCTTGGTCTCGATTGCGTTGCTTGTATTTTTATTTACGTTCCGTTGCACGGTTTAGGAGGTTACAACGTTTTTGTGGCAAAAAAGTGCCTTTAGTCGACGAAGGGTACTCAGTGCTAGCTACGTCACCACGTCAGCACACGTTAGCAACGACGCATGGATTGATGTGCTGTTGCACAGCGAGTATCGTATCGTGCCTTGGTGTACTACTACCAAAGAACTTATATTGACTCTTTGCTACTACTAGCAGCATCATACATGTACATTTAAGCAAATCAAGACTTGCATGTACAGTAAGTAATGTCACATTAAAGAATGTATGTAAAGGTTAAACTCAAGCTTGTGTGGTGCGTCGCTGGCTTCAGTGCCACAGCCTAAACTTTATGTCAAAACAAACATTCTCATTTCCGGCGCTTTCAAACAATCCCCTCACTCAGTGAAGTTTGGCTAGCCACCGCAACTAGCTTGCTCGTAGCAAACTTCTTTTGAATCAGCCATTTCTCCCTAAATAGATGTACAGCTTATTTACGTTGTTGGGGGCATATTTTCAGTTTGCAGATGGTACTGTTTGAATCGCGATTCCATCTGAAATACTGCCGGTGGCAACGTTGTTACAGTAGCTTGTTTCAAAGGGGGTTCGCTTGTTTCAAAGGGGGTTCTTCAGTAGGCTAAATGCTTGAAAATATCACTAGATGGGGAAAAAACTTAGGGGGACGGACCCACCTACAACCGACGCAAGCGAGCACACCCTACAATTTCCACAGAAATTGTACCCTCTCTAGTTGTATCTGACCTTCAGGTATTAGGAAATAAGTGTATGTAACAGACTGTTTGTCTGGGAGTTCCAGGTCAAAGCCTTAAAATAAGGAGGGGAAAGCAGGGACGGAGAGATATGAGAATAATGAAAGCGAACGATAGGAGAGTTGACATTTGTTTCACATTGGTTCTCATTATTTTAATCTAGCCTATGCTGGGAGCCTTGTGATCACAGCTCCCTTCTGATAGCTCTAGATACAGCAGCTTGGAAGAATCAAACACCCTGTCCTTGAGCACTGGAATACACAATAATACATTCACAAACAGACACTTGTGGACACAAACAGAAGGGTAAATAAGATTTCTTGTACAAATAATTACAAAAACACAAGCTAACACACACACACATCTGATCCAACAGTATGGCAACACAATAACACAGCAGTGATTTAGGGGGGCCCGTGGCTGACGTGTGCGTCAGAGTCTATGTGAGCCTGGCTCCAACCCGGGGACAGGAGATGTTCTGTGTTTACCTTACAGCACAGCTGTGTGCAAGGGGAGGGAGATACACACATAGTCCACATCTCTCACACTCGTACTCGTGCGTAACATTACACACACACACACACACACACACACACACACACACACACACACACACACACACACACACACACACACACACACACACACACACACACACACACACACACACACACACACACACACACACACACACACACACACACACACACTGAGAGGTCCTCTGTTTCCAAGTCTGTCTGCAGTGGGGGCCTTTCTCACCCCAGAACACACATATCCCTCCATCTCTCCTTACATTTACATTTCATCATTTAGCAGACGCTCTTATCCAGAGCGACTTACAGTAAGTACAGGGACATTCCCCCGAGGCAAGTAGGGTGAAGTGCCTTGCCCAAGGACACAACATCAGTTGGCATGACCGGGAATCGAACTGGCAACCTTCGGATTACTAGCCCGACTCCCTCACCGCTCAGCCAACTGACTCCCTAACATCCTTCCATTGTATGGACCACCACAAGGTGATCATCATATCACAAACTATCTGTTAGGATCCGAGACATTAGAATACTTGAGACTGCGTAAGTTCTAGATCTATGATTAACCACCAGGAGAAATTAGCTGGACAGTCAGTCTGTTGCAGTTGTAGATAGCATATTTGTTTGTGGAAGCCAGTGTGGCCTCTTTAACCCTATCCAGAGGCCTGGCTCTCCTAATCCCTGTATTTCGTAGTTTTGGTGATAGGCCATATGGACAGTCTCTGTGGTAAAATAATCTTCAAAGCTGTCAGCATTGGTATCACATATCTCTATGGTGGTGTTATAGTGATGACACACCTGGATTGTCAATTCCTCTGGATGTAGTTTGTGTCCCAACATTATGTCACAAGAGGATTATTCCATCTGACAGTGTCTGACGTGATTTATCAAGATATTTATGCATGGATATCTTCACTTAACAATTGCAGGAGTGAATCTCAGACACATACCTAGAGAAGATTGCAACTAATTACAACTGGTGGCAGGGTTTCAACCTCTGCAAACGGGGGACTCAGACACATATCTCTTCCACCCACTCATCACTAGTGCTGACAGTTGGTCCAAATCCCTCTTCCTGTCTGTGGGAGAAAAGCTAATGTCTGTATGGACCAGTTGGCCATCACCTGTCCTACCTCGCTGACACCCCCCCTGCTGCCTGGATACAGACCCCTATTGTCCATAAACGAGGGGCTGAAATGCTCAAGGTTCCAAATGCTGACAGATCAGGAATACCAGCCTGTCATTACCCATCATCAAGCATCCTATGACTCAGGGCTCCAGACTAACCTTTTTTACTAGGAGCACCGTAGCCCTTGACTGAAAATGTTAGGAGCGCAAGCAGAAAATTTAGGGGCACACCTTTAAAATCGACCTGCAATGCAATTATTAACGTAACTAGAGAGGGTACAATTTCTGGGGGAAATTGTGGGGTGTGCTTACGTCGGTTGCAGATGGGTCACTTTTACAACTGATATACAGCGACGCACCACACAAGCTTGATTTTAAATACATTATCTAATGTGACATTACATACTGTATGCAAGTCTTAGCTATGCCTTAAATGTATGATGCACTTATCAATCAGTCCTCCTAGAAGGGGCGATTTTAGACCCTTTTTAGGGGTGCTCAAGCACCCCTAAATTTCATCTCAGCACCCCTAAAAATAATAATGATAAAAAAATAACAATTATTATTGTTTATTATCATTTGATGCTGGTAGTCCTTAGTTTTTTCATTCATGCAATATTTTGCATAATAATACAAATGAATTAATTGTTATCCAGTGAAATTAGGGATTTAGCACTTTTGCAAGGCACTGTATTCATGTCACATTCTCATTGGGGGCTGAGCACCCCTGAAGGTCTGATCCTAGAATCGCCCCTACACCACACTTGCTGAGCAACAGCGCAAACACATGCAGGGATACAGTAGCTAACAACGCTAGTGCTAAATAAGTATTTAGCTGCTCGGCTCCATGACGCCGGGTAAGAAGGGCTCGTGAGACATCTCACCAAAAGAACGAAGGGGAACCCACTTGTCTGGCAGATAAAGACATGTTCGTAGGAAATAGCCTAAACATTCCAAGACTTTTAGCTACGGTACTAATGCGGAGGGCTCGCTGATATCGCTGTCTTACTAGAACGTGGTATCTATGCGTCGTTGCTAACGTGTGCTGACGTTGTGCACACCCAATAAATTCCAAATGTGTTGGTCGCACATGCGCACTGTCTTAATGCTCGCACTGTCTCAAAAAATGGTCGCAAAATGCAACCATTTGGTTGCAGTCTGGAGCCCTGCCATGACTGTAGAGTCTGGAGCCAGCTAGGCACATTCTCATATTGTGAGTCATTCTTTTCCCCAACTCAAATTATCGTCGAGTTCTACGGCACCTCATAAATGGGAGTAACTCTTAGTTCTAACACTCCTGGTAAGCAAACCCCAGCTGCCACCAGAGATGTGATATTTCAGAAATGACCTGCTGAAAGGGAGTGAGTGTGCAAAAACAGTGGGTTCCAGAAGGGGGCCTTCTTCCACGCTAGTGGCTCGCTTTGTGCACCATGTCCCAGGTCTGACAGAGCAGAGCCAAGCCAGGTGACAACCCCGCCACCCCACCCCCCACATCTTACAGGCCACCATGTCTGGAGTACACTAGACAATCCTGAACAATAACATCTGGAAACAATGAGCCCAAGACTGTACTTGTGGCTTGGTGTGTTTGCTGATGGTGAATGACCTGTGGACTCCATGGCACCTGGTGAGAGCTCTGGCATCTGGAATCCAGAGACTGAAGAGTGTGTGTACTGAATTAGAAGTTGATCTGAAAGATTCCGGGAAAACTGCTGCAGGAAAGTTTAGGTGTAGGTATTTTTCATAAATCACACAGACATTGATATTTAGTATGGTGGGATGGTATGGTGGGATCTAATCAGGTAATTAAACTTGGGTAGCTATAGACTTCCAAACTACCATTTGGGGGATGCAGAATTGCCATTATCTATATCTGTTTATCCCAAAACCTTTCTGTATTTGGATAGAAAGTGCAAATGAGTGGGGCTTAAATAAGAATTAGGTTTACTTTTTGTATAGACAAATAAGGGTATTAACAGGTAAAACAAAGGGGATAAAAGTAAATGTAAGACTGAAATTATTCAATATTGCTTTTTCAAATGTTTTATGGTTTGTTATTAAAATAGTACCATGTAAGCAATGCAAGGACCTGGTAAACTTACCAGTTCACCAACAGCTCAGCTGCGTAAAGGTAGAGGAGTTTTTTATTTATTTTTACACAAGACTGGAGACTTAGTTTCTATCAGCCAAGCTAAATGTAACTAGTGACATTTTGTCGAAATGCACTTTATCAAATGATAGACAATTTTGAATAAATAATTATTGCATCCAGACAGACATGAATACATAGCGCTGAATACATGAATACAGGATGCATGTGAAAGTCACAAACCTACTGTGACAAACTATGACAGACAAGCTTTTGTGTAATCCCAAAAAGATTTTGGGCTTCAGATACATCCTTACTATCTACAAAGTATAGCTAACTGTTACATAATTTTTCCAGCTTTAATCCTTAAAGTCAGAACTTACTCAGCTGCCTGTAGAGGCAAGCTAGCTTTTAAAACACACCAGTTTCCCATACGCTGAGAGGACTGGCTTATTAGCATCAGCTGAAACTGATTAGTAATCAAGGCAAATGTACCAGTTCCAGTTGACTCCTAGTTGAACACCTACCGATGTTAGAAGATAACATTATTTAACTAATTTTTGACCATTAATAACATTTCTATAGTTCAAGTACTACAATGCATGTTTTCTCATAGATAACCTCCTTCATTGTCAACTTAGTCAGTTTATTGGTCATCCTCTTGTTCAGTTTGGCATTGTGCATCAACTACAATTGTGGGAAACTATATTTGGAAGAGGATTTATTTTCTGAAACAATGACATCATTGTCAAGATATGTCAAGCGTGTCAAATCAGGTAATCTGTGTTTTGTGAAAGTTTAAATAGATTCTTAAACCAGGCTTTAGATTTTAATTTTTCTTTTGACTTGAATATAAACACACAATTACCTTTAGTTTCAAGCATCTTGTGTTATACTCTGTTAATGGACCTTGTGAAAGGTTCACTGGAAGGTGGTGGCATTCCTGTAGGGAATATTGTAAATGTCATTAACTACACCTATGCCGTTTTTTTTCTTCGTTATTTTTTTCAGCATTGAAGCGGTCCTTTGAGGTGGAGGAGGCAGACTCGTCCACACATCCCTCACCCTTGACCCGTAGGACCACCAACCCCCTCCGCTCGTCCTCCTCCGCTCAGCGGAACTTCCACGACGCCGGCTCCCGCAACTCCGACTACTCCTCTAGGACCTCATCGTCCGAGTCCTCCAACCCCCGCTCCCCCAAGGCCAGCCTGAGGCGCATGGAGATGTCTGGGGGCCGGGCCCCTGACACCACCTCGGCTCGCCGGACCGAGATGTCCATCGAGGTGTCCTCCAAGCAAGTGGACAGCTCCCCCAGCCCTGGCATAGCCCGCTTCGGCCTGAAGAGGCCTGAAGTCCAGAGCCTTGGCAGCCGGGCTTCTCCGGACAGCTTCACCTCCAGCTCCGCACAACGACGGGCGGAGATTAGCCTCTCACGCCCCCTTGAGCCACCCGCCCCCCCGAGAAGGTTGGATTCTCAGCCCACCGCCACCTCCAGGATCCCTGAGCCCTCCCTGAGAAGGGCTGAATCCACCTCCCCGAGCCTGAGTCCTGTGGACGTGCCCTCTAGAAAGTCAGAGGTTCCTGTGTTTAGACAGCCTGAGACGGCAGCCCCAGCCAGAGTGGCAGAGAACAACAGCAATCCCCCCCCGGTGCCCAGTGCCCCCCTGCCCAGCCTGGTAGAACCTATAGGAGAGAGGACGCTGCCTGCCGTCACAGAGACCCCCATCACCAGACCCACAGAGAGTAAGTCCAGATTCTTGGTCATCCTTCAGTCTTTTAGGGGGGGAGGTTGAATGTAAGACCAAACCGTTGCGTCCGCAATCTTATTGAACCATATGCTGTCTGTAACTTGCAGTTTGACTTCATACAGAAGAGGGTTGTCTGAGTATCATCAGGCATTAGGAAGTGTGCTACATATTTAGTTCAAATTCAAATAACTGAGACAGTGCTGTAGATTGTTAACCATTTTAACTGGGCTGCCTTATCCTCAGGCAATAAGACCGTTTGGGCCTGTAAGATTAGTCCCATAGAAGATGGTTCTCCTCAAACTGTCTGAATGTCTGTGAATATAGGTCACAGTGATGAGAATCCCAGCCATGTCCCCGTGGTGAAGAATGGGCTCGGTCAAGATCTGTCCAACCATGACATCACTCTTATGAGGCACTGGGTTGAAACGGAGGCTGGAAAATCATGGACAAATATTGTAGTTTCTAGCTTTTACCTTTTTCTGCAAAAAAAAAGACGGATGTCAATGGTGTTTGGGGCAAATCTTTTTTGTATTTGTTTAGTTCTTGAGGGAGTGAAGCAGGGATCTTTTTCTATCCATTTTGTGTGGGGGTGAGGAGATGACTGGAGAATGATGTCATAAAAGAAAAGATGAAGTAAAAGCATGTTTGGGAGCCCTTTCTCCTCTTCACCTGACTTAGCATGAGGCCGCTCTGGATCTTGACCACAAGTGACTAATGCTTGAACTTTGCTAGAGCTTCCTTGGAGCTTGGAGATTAACTGAGGAGCTGGAGGGAAATCAGGTCTCATAACTTTGGGGTTTCTAAGGAGTGCATAAATAGACTTATAACTGTGACGGAAACCACAATGCACAGACAAGTAAGTATGTGACTTGTGAGTCATGATGATGAAAGAATATTCAACTTTCAGCCAGTTGATGTTTTTAAAGGTTTATTATGTATATAGAATGTTTTTTCCCCTAAACCACAAAAAGAGCCTCTTAAGATGTTACCCATGGGTACATTTCCACATGGGTCAGAGATTTAGGTTTGTGGTTGTAAGTCTTAGAGTACAGATTATGTAATGTTGATGGAGAGATTCCCCTTCTACCATAACACTTAAAAGGCCCAGATGACCGCAGAGGTACTCCTGAGAAGGTTTGATTTCCCTCTTTCTCTGTTGTAGTCTGGTTCCTGACAGTTGGTTTACTGAAGGGGCTATCATGTCAGGCATCTCTTCTGAAGCAGTTATATTGCAGCCTCTGGGTAGTGTGGTCCTAGTCAGCCATTGGCAGCTGGTAAGTGTGACATTCCAAATCTGGAGTCCATAAATGTGTTGCATATAAATAGCAACTCTTCAGTTTTCTGCTTGTAGGCTTGTTGAGCTCTTTTCATATTGTATTCTTATCACTTGATTTGACAGACATGTTGACTTTCTTGTTGGGCGGTTCATCATTGCTCTTTCCCCTGACGTTATTGTAAATTGCTGACAGGGAACTGACGGGGCAAATATCACAAAGCAGCTACAGGGTTCTTCCTCTTTGTTTATACCATGATCTTAGTGTTCATAGAGGCTGCTTGCTTTGATTGGCAGCAAGGTAAATTGTCACGGGAGTAGAAACATCTGGAGAAATTTGTAGCTGGGTGATTTGAGGACTTTCGGTGTTTGAGTGATCTATCCAAAAGCCCCCTCTTCTGACCTGACAACTACTCGCCCCTGTCTTCTGATTGAGGTAGGAACCCTCCAAAGGATTGACAGGAATGAACATGAAAGAACAAGACAGTTCCAAAATCTGAACACAGGGGCAGAATGAGCCGGGTGGAGATGTCAGTAGAGAAAGACAGTGGGAGAAAGTGGAAGAGATGATTAGGGAAGAGAAGGCCTCTTCTGTCACATTTGTATTTGATTATAACCCCTCAGCCCCCCTCAGTCCCTTGTGTGGAGGTGGAGACGTCAACTAACTCAAACCAGCCCATCTGAGAGACCGGAGAGAGAGGAAAAGAGAAGAAGGGGAGAGACAGACACAGATTTAGATGAGAGAGCGGATCAAGTACTAAAAGGAATAAGTGTGCACATGTGGGTCAAATGGATGCCTGGTTTCCTGTAAGTGAGAGCTGGGCTGGAAAAAAGTACTGGAGAAACAGGAAAGCAACAACTCTGACCTTTTTAAGAGGGTGGGAGGGGGTGGTGTGCTGTTACACTTCAGACTTCTGTGCATTGCCAATGTTATTCAATTTTTCTAGACTCAAGTCTTGTGTCTAGAAGGTTTTGCAGTTTTTAGAGACCCGATCTTGTCCTGGACACAGTCACCATCTCAAGCTTTAGCTAGATACTGTTTATAAGTTTATAATACTGGAATGTTCTGAACCTTGCACTAGAGGGAACAAGTTTGCAAACAGTAAATTAGGTTATGGAATTAAGTGTTAGTATGTTTCCAAATCTCTCAGCTCTGGTACCCTCGGTGTTCTTCGCAGTTCTGTGTACTGTGGGACTGTAGCCGCCATCTCAAGTGTATGGCTGAGTTACTTGCCAACAGAGACTGTGTGTCAGGCCTCTTTATCACTTTGTTAAAGTATGACGTTCCTGTGGCCTTAAGCCACCATGACAGTACTGTATATCACAGCTGTTTACACCAGTGGGACGTGAGCGGAGGGCCAGTCCTGAAAGGGAGGTTCTGAAAGTAAATCTTTCAAGGTGACTATTGACAACAATTTGGTGCAAAAATGACCATGTGAAAGGTTAGCAGAAATTGTCTAGTCGTCAGCAAAGCAGAGTGATGAGTGCAGAAGCTAGGCTCGTCTGCTTGTTTGTTTCTGTCCATTGATTTTGATTAGTCATGTTGAGGTGGGGGGGGGGTCTTTGTGTGACGGTGCTTCAACAGGATGTGATCTCATGTTTACATTACACACACACAAACACACACACTGTCTCTCTCTCTCGTGCTTTGTCTTTGTATCTACCCCTCCCTCTTTGCTGATTTCCTGTCCTAGGCCCCGACCTTACTCTGGTTACTCTTGGCTGTCAGCAGTGAACCACACTAGGGTCCACGTAGGGACCACACACGCCTGGAACAAACAGGCTCTCTGGTGCTTTAAATTAGCCTGACAGATTGTAGGACACACAGGAAGAGACAGAAAAATGCGTTTGTGTGTGTAACAATAGATATAAATGACACCATTGGTGTCGGCCCGTCTTTTTGTGTGTACTTGATGGACGATATACGGAATCTTGCAACTCAAAACATTACCAAAGTCATTTCCTCTGTCAACCCAACTCCCTCTTTATAAACTGTGACCCCTACTCTGACCCTAGGAAGTAATTAAACTGTTTCCTCATTTTGCAATGAGGCCAGAGCCTCTCAAAACCATGGGAATGACCTCATGTGTCCTTTCACACTGCGATATCAAAGCAATGAATTGCAACAGATGAATGCAATACATGACAATGGACTGCAATGCAATAAACAATGTTGAGGGGGCAAGTAGACAGCAGTGAAGTAGACCAAAGCCAGCAACGTTATGCCGAACTGTCCTGGTGACAAAGTCAATGAGCCCAAGACTGAATAAGTCTCTTTGTAGTCTGTATTCACACAGCAGAGAGCGTATTGGAGAAATGGAAAATTGTTAGTCACACTTCAAGGATGTTTTCTCTCCCTGTGTTGACATGAGTGAAGTGCAGTGGACAACAGGGGTCTGGATTGGAGATGCTGGTGGACTAGTGGTACATTCCTGTGGGCAGAGACAAGGAGAGGAGAAGAGAGGAAGAAAGGCAATACTAAAGCACTTCTGGTTTTACTGGTTGTGACCCATTTTCTCCCTGGTCATATAAAGATTCTTTTCTAAGATCAAAGATCAGTAAATGTCGATCAGGGACGCCGCTAGCCATAGAAAAATAAACCCATAGTCACTGCAAAAAATATCCTCAGATTCAAGTTAGCCGTAAGGCTACAGCATGTCCGGAATAATGGTTGCTTGTTGTTCACATTCTCTTCAGGCTAGCACTGTGAGTATTCCCTTTGATAAAGATTAGCTCCAAGCTAGAGGCATGACTTCTGATTAGAGCTAATGATAGTTCTGGATGACTGTCCTCTCAAAGGAAATGGTCCAGGCATTTACTGGGTGTGTGTTCTCCCAGGCTCTGCCTCTTTGGACAGTATTCACCCCCCTCACCCACACATAAAGAGAGCTATTGATAAGCACCACTCAAGGGACGACTGGAGATGTGGACTTGTGCATGTCACAAGGGATGTAAATGTTTCCAGCCATAAACCATTAAGAGAGGGGGAGGGAGGGATGGATGGATGGAGGGAGTGGGGGGAGGAGGAGAGAGGAAGAGGTAGAGTATGTGTGAGACCAAGCCAACAATTTTCTTAGATTGAAGTTGTCAGGTGGTGGGTGTAGGAGCGAAAATACTTACCCAGAACTGAGCAGCCAGTTGCAGCTCTTGTGATAACCAGTAGGAGATGCTGTTACACAGGTGTAATTCTCTTTGCACCAGGTATAGTGGGGGAGGGGGGGCATTTTATTTGTTTTTTTTTTAACATTTTAGTTTAGTGGTGTCTATCATAACGTTGGATACCATGGTTCTCTAAGGTTTGTGCAGTCCCATTGAAAACCTTACCATGAACCTCCTAGGGCAGGGGTGTTCAATCTTAGTCCTTGGACCCAGAGGACCAGGCTTGAACACCCCTATTCTAGGGTGTCGAGTCCCTAAAGCTTTGTAAAGCCAGCTGTCAGTTGCTATGTACAGACTTGGATTCATTTGTTGTAGCTGGGATCAGTGATGGTGAGTCAGGGCTGTCAGACTGTTGACCGAGTCCCTTGTCTGTTTTATTGAAGTGTGTAAAGGAAGCACTTCCTGCTTTCCCAGAGCCCTGCACTTATGTGACACCCCCATATATACATTTCACACAGTCACAGAGAGAGAGAGAGGCCCAAATAGTGTTCTTGTGTTTTAATTTTGTTCTACTTGGTTTCCCGTCAGGGACTAATATTCCCCCTGGATGTTTCATAATATCGCAATAATCATGGCGTGTATAAAACGCACAAGAGCAGCCTTTTATTTTTTGTGCCTAACTGCCCACTTCTTTCTCATAGGCAGCAGAGGGCATTATGTGCCCCCTCAACATCCGTCACTTACTGGACAGAACTACAGTACATCTAGACATTTACTGTGATGGGTGGAATTTCCCCATTCGCGAATATGTTGCAGACAGGACTTGGTGGACCTGATTTGCCCACAGAAATGTGCATGAGTGAGCGTTTACGAATCCTTATTTTGGGTTTCCCCTCTCCCCTTGCTGGTACAGTACTGCAGGGGAACAATAGTGGCCCTGTTTGGTCAAGGTCTTCTAGTTTCTTCTTTCTCTCTCTCTCCGTTCTTCTGAGGCGTTGCAGCCCACTGAACACTGAGTATGGAAACCTGGGGAGTACAAGATGGCTATTCACTTTAGGGAAATCAGAATCAGAATGGGTTTTATTCTCCATGAAAGTTTGCACAGACAAGGAATTTGCTTTGGCAGGAAGGTGCAAACATTAAACATATAGGAATCTAAAATTTTAATATGAGGACTTACTATACTAAGGGTACATAACTAACAAACTAAGGGTACATAACTAGCAATGGAATTACATTAAAATAAACTATACAATAAAATACGCTTTCTTTTTCACTCACACACTCACACATATACACACACGCACACACTATCTCTCTCTTACACACACATACACACAAGTGTATCCAATCCTAGGGAAGCCCTACTACTCAGTTCCATTGTCTTATCTCTAACCACTAGTTTTAACCCTAACCCCCTGAAAATGTGGGGCCCAGCAAAAGGGCCCCGCGAGGTCAAGTTATTCATGTTTCATTATACTTGTGAGGATGAGTAGTTAAACAAGACCACACTCTCTCACACATACTGACACAACTTTCACACCCTCTCTCTCTCTCTCTCACACACACACACACACACACACACACATTACAACTCCTCCCACTGCTGTATATGTGAACTCTACTCTATATGCAGAGGAAAGGCACCAGAGTAGGAAAATTGGCATTCAGAAGACATTGCATCAGTTCATCCCATGCATAAGTACTCACAGCCATCCACAAACCTTGTTTGTCCTGTACATTCTACATTGTGTATTGTACAATGTGAAAGGTCCTCCTCCGCTGCAGAACGCTGGTCAGCCAAGCAAAACCTCCATTTACCCTGCCAAGAGCAGACGCCATCTTGGCTCCATCTGTCCCTGTAACATCAGCCACAAAACCCCTGCTATTGGGTTTCTGGCACTGGGTCTCCCCCAGCACTCCAAATGTCTTTTATCTGGAAAGTCATGTTCTCTACAGGGCAGCCACTCAATACTAAATGCACAAGCCAAGATGTTTTTGATCAAACAAATTAAACTTGGCTTAATGTGTGTGCAGGGTCATTTTGGAGTCAGCTTTTTTTCCCTGCAGCAGTTTTTGCCAAGTGTTTTGCTCAATAGAGGAACTTGGTACGTGGTACACGAACACATACACAATGTATTTAGTCGTGCTGGTTTGGTGATACATTTCCGTGGGATGGTCAAGGGTATTGACCTTGAGCTGTATTCTTTTGGGGTCGAAGGGATGAACGGAAGGGCAGTGAGGAATTTCTTTCCCAAAGAAGTATGTGCACATTATCTGTGTGTTATCTGTGTTGAGGATGTCACAGTGAAGGGTCACACAGGAGGAGAGGGAAGAAGAGAGGGAGGCCTCTGAGAATAGAGTAATAAGGGGGGGGGCGGGGATGAGAAATGGCAAAACGGAGCTTTCAGCTCTATGAGCAGATTGAGCCAGTGAGAGACTTGAGGCTAGTTGTAAGACTTTTTTAAACATTTATCTCCTTCGGCTTGTTCCAGGCTCTCTGCAGGAGGAGAACACAACACAACACAGCTTCAACACTTTCTGTGCGTAGAAGGCCTCTGAGCTCTCTGTTGGCGTGTGCCATGGAACACATGTTTTAAACATTGGCGCCAAGGGGGTAGGGGGGGGGGGTTGGATGCCATGTAGGCCTTATTTACCTGAAGCTATCCACCTGGAGAGGGAGTAAGGGGGAAATAAACGTTGGTGTTTCACTTGCATTCCATCCCTCGTCAGCCCACACTGTTGTTGCTGGGTCTGGGCCCAAGGGACAAACATGAGGAGTGGGGAGAAAGTTGGTATTGTTGTGCAGCAGCCTGCTCTGTTACCCAGAGAATCAAGTTGTACTGTGTTGTTTGAGCACCCAGAGGTATCTAATTACTCTGGAATCTGCACATGCTCAGTGCAACACATCAGTATCCTACTCAAATCTGCCATGCTGTTTAGCAACCCAGCTGGAAAAGTTTTGTCCTGAAGATTTTAAAGTTGCGGAAACTACATAGACACGATAAAAAAAAAAGCATCCTCAAAGTCATGCTACTTCCTCCAGCCAAATTCCAAAACCACAAGAACTGACTGTTTATCTACTTTGTGGTTCATGTCTTTACGTTTGAACTATTTTACTGTTAATAGATAAGCACTGACAGAGAGGGAGAGAAAGAGAGGGGTGGAGATGAAGAGGTGTGTGTGTGTGTGTGTGTGTGTGTGTGTGTGCGTGCTAGAGGTCTCAGGGTTTTAGGGTGGAGTGGGGTACAACTTGGAAGAGTAATAATAGTACAAGTGCCACTAGTAAAAGTGGCAAAAGATTTAGTGAAATGTGCCCGTTCCTTTTTATCTAAGAATGCAGATGTGGTATTACAGGTTGGCGTGTGTGTGTGTGTGTGTGTGGCTGTAATGCTATGCTCAGCCGCTGCCCTAGTGTATAATTACACTTCCTGTGAGGTGAAAGACAGCTGGTTCCTGTGCTCTTTAATCACACACACACACAAGGACCTTCAACACCCCATCCTGGGAAAGGTTCTAGGTGACTTGGAGCCTGCCTGTGTCTTCCTTGTCACCATATGAAGTCGAGATATGTAAAGCTTGACCATGTATATTATTACATGTATTCATTTAGAAGATGCTTTTATACCAATTGTGAATATAGTAAGTGCAGCATATAATCGAGGAGTACAAGTGCGCTGTTCCAATCGTTTGACCGTGGTAAGAGTTGGTTTGTGTTTTAGAAGACAGTGACATGGTATCCAGATATTACACGATAGTCTCCCGAAATGTTACTGGTTGTTGCATGGAAGCTAGGTACTGTATGCACGTAGCAGAGGTAAATACTGACCTCAGTCCTTTGCCCCCCTGCCCCCTAGGGGTCGAGAGGCCACAGGAGCAAGTCAACAGAACACGTGTCATCATGTTTGTTTAGCGCTGTCGGGCTCTGCTGTCAGTGCTGTGGAATGACTGGGATGCCGTAAATTCCATGCCCAGGAAGAAAGGGCCGTGCCAGGTAATTGAGGGGTTGTAAATCAGGTGTGTTTGGACACGGGGGAGGACAGGGGGCCTCAGACCTGGCTAATCCTGCCACGGGCTAGTGGATTAAGGGAAGACTGTCTGTGTATATATAAACACACTCTGCAGGTTAGAAGAGCGATTAGTATGGCAACTGGATTCTTTTTTTCTCTTCTATTTTGCTTCCTTCCTTCTCTGCCTCACTCAGTCCCCTCTGAAGATGTTTTGTGGTGTTGGGGGAGGGGGCGTGGCATGCCTCTACTCTGGTGTCACATGATCATAAGGGTGGGCGGGGTGGTGGGGATCCAGAGCGACCGGAGCTAGGCTTTCACTGGAGGACTGCTTCAGCCGTGGACGACACACACTCGGTGAGTCTGCAGCTCTGCAAGTGTGTGTGTGTGTGTGTGTGTGAGAGAGAGAAAAGTAAAAGAGAGAGACTATTGTTTTCTCCTCCTCAGTGGAGTTTTACTTTCTTCTCTTTCTTGACTCGTTCCGTTTTCTTTTTGTTTTCTCCCCTTTTCTCTGCAGCTACTTCTTGTCATTCCTGGTGTGCTCAGTCAGAAACAGCTCTGCTTGTTTGAGCTTCTGCTGTAGAAGGAGAGACCCGAAAGGGAAATCCTGTCAGTCAGCTGTTTGGTTTGTTCTAGACATGGAGATGGGGAGACTACATGTATGTTTTTGTTCTAGATGCATGAAGCCACGCATGTCATTGTATATCCTGCTACATTGTTCCTCAACAAGTGGTTTCCATACTGCACAGATAGGATGTGTGTGGGCACTGGGGAGAGGGAGGTATGATAGCTGTAGCCGCCTGCTATTGTTCAGGTTTTGTATTCCCCCTCTTCTTTCTTTCCTGAACGGTTCACATCTTGTTCCTGGCCCAACCTTGTAATCAATCCTGGGGAGGCGGAGGAGAGGGGTCGCTTGCATAAGCTCACGCACACACACGCACACAGTGAAGGCTCAGCGCTCTGGTTCATTACAAGCCTGGCTTTTTCCATGTTTTTCTTTTGCTGACATTATACACGCAGGCTTGTGAAGCTGCATCTGACAGTGATATGTTCCATGCACAAAACATGGGGAGACATTGTGCAGGCCAGTTTGACTGGGGGGTTATGGATGAAGGGCTTAATGATGGAGTTTTTGGAAGACTGGAGATGAACTTGCCTCAACCTACAATATTAGTTCACCAGGTTTGACCTTGTGCTTTTTACAAAGACACATCTCTCAGATGTTTAGGCAGAGGAAAGCTGGAAAAACATTTTCACCTTTCGAGTTTGCTGTAGTTGGCTTCACACGCACACGCACACGCACACGCACACAAACAGTTCAAAGGAGCTCTGTTCTAGACAGTCAGAGGCTCTTTTAAATTGCCAGGCGAGAACAGACACAGTAGCTTTTCACCAGCTGCTGATGGGATGCTGGGAAGGAAACATAACTTTTGCATTGTCTGTGTGTGCGTGCGCGTGATAAAGAAATAGAATGAGTCTGCTCAAATAGACTTCCAGAATATTCCGGTTAGTCTGTCTTGAGGTGGGGTAAGCCCATTTAGGCGAGGGGAAAGTGCTGAGTGGTGATGTGTGTTTTGGACCTTTCAGCCATGACTTGAATGTGACTTGAATGACTTGAGGGACTTGAATGAACACCTTTGCCCGTGGGTCGCTCCAGGAATCCTGCAGCGCTGGACAGGATGCAAGGGGCTCAGAGGTGACTAGTGGGCAACCAGAGGGTCCACATCCGTCATTTGAACCTCCAAACCCCTCTGTGGATGACAGACTAGGACTGACACATTACTGAAGAGAAGCATAAGGGTGCTTTACTCGCAGAGTGTGGGTGGTGAGCACACAGACAAGATGTTCACCCAGAGCAATGTGACTTTGACTCCAGGATTGATGACAGTTGATGACCCCGGACAGTATTACTTTACACTGACTGGAATGCCATCAGACCAGTGTGTCACACACATAGTGTTTTACATAGACATACCACCTGTCTCAAGCCTTCCACTCGAGGTGTCTCGCCACCATGGCCATTATATGTTCAAAGCCGTAAACATAATCTCCAAGTAAGATATAACAGACCTCTGTGTGTATGCTGGGGGCAGAGAGGTGAAGCAGGGGTGAGATACCACAGTGCCCCTTGGCCCTCTGCTAGCTGTCACAAAACCATTCAACTGATAGCCTGTGACCTCCTCCATAATAGACTACTGGACTGTGCTAGCTACTGCAAGCTAGCTAACTTAAGCTACCTAACACAGTCACCTGTTAGCATTAGTGCTAATGTTCTCACTGTTGGAAGTGCTCATAGCTTTGTTTTGTGCCTGTTGATGTCAGTGAGTGCCAAAAGCATTACACATCAGTTTAAAGTGGTGGGAATGAGTAATGTTTTGTTGGTAGATAATTGCAGGAGGTGGTGGTGAATGAGGAACCTTGGAATACTTTCGATAGCCACCGCTAAGTGTGTGTGTGTGTGTATGCCGGCATTCTTGCTAAGAATCATGAATTTTGCTTGTGTTGGGCGCTTGGGTCTGTTTTCCATCAGATATTAGGACTTCTTATCAGGGTCTGTGACTAACCCATTCTGCACCTCCACAATGTCCCCATGCAGGCAAACATCCCTGGGGAAGTCTCATACGACCAGAGTGGGCTTGTGTTAGCACTGCTAGCTTGTTGCATAACTGTGATGTCTACAATAGCTATACTTGGTTAGTAGCTCTGTTCAGTGTTGTTAGGAACGAGCAATGGTTAAGAAATGTAAAATAGTTTGACAGCTATGCTCGTTATTGTCAGAATAGTCTGTCAAGCTGAGCCTATTTTGTCGTTTGTCACCCTGCCTATCCTTTCTGGACACACGCATCCCCAGTGGCAGGTGACCATCTGCTTTTATAGCCCTGGGGGTCAGGGGTTATGTTCTCAGGGGACCTGAATGGAGAGGACTCTGGGAAATGGATCCTCTACATAAACACGCCTGCATATTAGCACAACACGCCATGTTTGCACTGTCTTCACCCCAATTTCCCTCCAACATGGAAGAGCTTCTCTGTTGGGGGGTGGGAAATGGTTTGTGTGTGTGTGTGTGTGTGTTAAACCTGGCTGGGGATGTTTAACCCTTAATGCAAACTTGATGCCTTAAGGTCAGTTGCTGCTGCACTGTCAGACTTGCTCATATGACTCATTCTGTGTGGGGTTCTGAGAACTTCACCCAGCTAGCAGTGTGGGGTAGGTGGGTCACTAGCTGTTTTACATAATCTATCTCTTTCAATGATGACCATAGGAGGACAGTGTTTCCAGTAATAAAGCAGGAAGCATACTGAGCAGGAGTGCAGTATGTTATCCAGGAAGTACTATTTTATCTTTGCATTATTTAAGTCACAGAAGTTTGTGCCAGTTTTAAAGAGAGGAGCGTGTGGACAAAGTGCCCTTGAAGTACAGTACAGTATGCATGCTGAAGTAGCATCCAGATGAACCACAGGAAGCAAAGTGGACCAGCTGTACTTTTTCTTCTTTTGTTACTCCTTTCTGTTTGTTCTACTCTCTTTGTGTCTGTCTCGGAATGCCAACGGATAGAAAGTAACAGATGTTTTTTAACGTACGGTCATAAAACTGTTTTTTGTTACTAGAGTCAAGATAGAAGGGGTCATCCATTCACAGGGAAGCTTGTCTGAATGAGCCCTATTGCACCAGTGTTTGACGTGTCACCCTGGGCATATGCACCCATGACATCCCTTGACCTCCTTGTCACCTCAACACCCAGCACTGGAGAGGAACAGTAAACATATCTTTATGTGTAGTACAGGTAGGATGACCAGATTTGAGTTTGTGAAAAAGAGGACACTTCGTCGTGTCGACGGGGGACGGGGGGTGCTGGTCGTGTATTGCATGCCGCACTATCTGATCAAATTGACAGTTCTCTCTACAGTCAGAGCTCGCGCAAGAAGGTTGAACGTACGGGAGATACCATTTCGAAAGGGGTGTAAGGGCCTAATAGTTTGTGAGAGACCCAGAGAAACACAAATATCCGACGAGGCAAAATCCCAGACAATTTTGGAATCCCTGCCGGACGCATTCTTTAGGTCTCAAAAAGAGGACATGTCCGGGTAAAAGAGGACGTCTGGTCACCCTAAGTACAGGAGAAGGAAGCTGTCTGAACATCGTCCACTCACAGCTCCCATCTCAGTGTGGATTACCAGGCTGCCTGACGCTGGACTCTTTTGCTAACTGACAAGGATTGTTCAGGCTGTTGAGCAGAGACCAGTTTGGCCTCAAGGTGCCCTCACTTAGAGTCCTCCTGGGAGATGGATCCCTGGACCTTTACACCCTAGTGTTAACACACTGGACTATTAACATGCCTACATTCCTACTCACACAATAGACACATACAACCTTACTGTTGCTATGGGTTTTGAATACTCCACTCTGGTTGATGTATTATGGTTATGGATGCTTCTATATGTTGCACATATACAGCCTTTTGTAAGTATAGCTGGTTATATACAGTATGCAGAGCCAGATCATTTAGTTAGCTGGGAATACCCCACACTATGAAGAGAATGAATCATAATTCCAGCATCCTCCCCACCTTCTCCTCCCATATTTGCGGTAAAGGGACTGTTGGCCTTGTTTACACAGAAAAGCAACTGGATACTCTGCAAAGACTGGAAAAAATTGCATTCTTATTGCCAGTAATTGAAAACAGGAAGAAGGCTCAAAATGTCTCCCTGGATTTCGGGTTTTTACGTTTCTGAAATTGTCTTTGTGGACCCAGAAGAAATTTGTGTAGTCCAGATTGAACCCATGTTCAGTTTTGAAAAGTGAGCTCTTGGACAGAGCTGTGTTCTCTGATTGATACCTTGTGGAATAGAACACATTCATGTCTTGGAGCGTACCAGGCCGACTCACCATGTAGAACTATGCTTGAGCTTTCTGGCTCCACTTATTACTCACAGCTGATGTGCCCAATGGTTTGGTAAAAACATGCATTTTACACTGACACTTTCTTAGATGTACGCTTTCCACTGCTGTGGAACTTTAGTTACCAGAGGGACTGTTAAGAGTGATGCACAAAGCAACTGAATGCAATTGTGGTTGGATAGCTGGATTGTAGTGCTTATGATGCAATCAAATTTGAACACAAAAGGAATTTGACATGTTTTTGTTACCTTTTATGTGTGCAGAGTTCAATGGCAGACACTGCTGCTATCTCAATGTTGTAGTGTGCCGTTTGCATGTGCTGCAGTGAGCAAACCGTTGGTTGAGGCTTATTCCTATGACATGTTATTGTAGGTTTGTGAACCACAACAGGATTCAGTCACCACAGGTGTGTCTGACTGAAACCAGACCTAAACTTTCAGAAAACTGAAGTTCACACGCACTTTCTCATGAGTAGCTCTGACCTCCGTCTAGCCAGCCATATTTGGTGTGCTTCGGTCTGTATTTGGTCTGGTTTGGACCATATTCGGCTCTTTCGATCCTCCTGTGTTTGATAGCAGGTCTGTAACATCCTCCAGCTGTATAGGTTACATTGCCCAAGAAGGTAATGAAGGGGTCAGAGGTTACCTCAGATTTATGGGGTTATTTTCCAGCAGCGCTGGGACACCCGTTTTCAGCACTTGCCACGCAGGCCAAGACAGACCTTTTTAATGAGCAAAAAGTGCACTTAGTTCCTTGGCAACGCTTGGCAAGATGTCCTACAGGACGTCAGTTGATTTAATTTCACATGGTTGTGCAATTCCTGCAAACGGTCATTGGGTTTGTGGATCAATGCATTTAGGGTCTGTTGATTTCTAGTGTCAGCAGGTTGAGCTTTGATTATGATTTGTGTGTTTGTAATCTGATCACCGACCATTAGAGGATTCTGTAAGATGCCTGTTTGTCTGTCTTGCTGCACAAGCTTCCAGCATTCTCCAGCAACACTGAGCTATAGAACTTCTAGAGTTAGTTAGTTGTATGCACTTGGTTTTATTCTTGGAACAGACATGACTGTGTGTGAGTATTTGCCTAGTACTTAAGTTTTTGAATGATCCTTTGTCTGTACAAACAAGTTGTGTGTATTCAATAAGGGCTGCTCGATATGCCCACCAAACACATGCGCTTCCTTATCCTGAGCAACTATTTGAGATGCAGCACATTAGAGCATCTCCATAGAGAAGCAGTGACAACCACACAGAAGAAAAGGAGATTAGTGTGGTTCTTTTTAACCAGCCCGTAGCAGAGCCCACTGGGTCCAAGTGGGAGGGTGCGCACACAAGCAGATTCACCCCTCTTAAGACTCTCCAGAGGACACAAAGGGAGAAAGGAACAGTGTGTGAAATCCCTCTTCCAATTCAGTAAAACCTCACAGGACTAGTCATTTTCAATACCATACCTGGCATTTTGGCTTGGGTAGGCTGGAGGTGGGGGGACACAACACGGGTGGTGTGCTGGAGGCGAAGGGAGAGGGATGAAAGGATCTCCGCTCGTATGGCTGGCAAAGCGGAAAGGAGTGGATGTGCTCTCGGGGAAGAAGAGGGAGCTCACTAGCGTGCTGACTGACTGCTGGAACAGGATGAGGAAGTGGTCAGGGAGGTGGAGAGCCTCAATACAGTGAGGGGAAAAAAAGGATTTGATCCCCTGATGATTTTGTACGTTTGCCCACTGACAAAGAAATGATCAGTCTATCATTTTAATGGTAGGTTTATTTGAACAGTGTGAGACAGAATAACAACAATAATAACAATTTCAAAATTGTTATAAATTGATTTGCATTTTAATGAGTGAAATAAGTATTTGACCCCCCTCTCAATCAGAAAGATTTCTGGCTCCCAGATGTCTTTTATACAGGTAACGAGCTGAGATTAGGAGCACAATCTTGTTACCTGTAATAAAGACACCTATCCGCAAAGACACCTATCCACAGAATCAATCAATCAATCAGATTCCAAACTCTCCACCATTGCCAAGACCAAAGAGCTGTCCAAGGATGTCAGGGACAAGATTGTACACCTACACAGCCTTGTGTAGGTGTACAATCTTGTCCCAGCCTTGGGCTACAAGACCATCGCCAAGCAGCTTGGCGAGAAGGTGACAATAGTCGGTACGATTATTCGCAAATAGAAGAAACACCAAAGAACTGTCAATCTCCCTCGGTCTGGGGCTCCATGCAAGATCTCACTTCGTGGAGTTGCAATGATCATGAGAACGGTGAGGAATCAGCCCAGAACTACACGGGAGGATCTTGTCAATGATCTCAAGGCAGCTGGGACCATGATCACCAAGAAAACAATTGGTGACACACTACGCCGTGAAGGACTGAAATCCTTCAGCGCCCGCAAGGTCCCCCTGCTCAAGAAAGCACATGTACAGGTCCGTCTGAATATTGCCAATGACCATCTGAATGATTCAGAGGAGAACTGGGTGAAAGTGTTGTGGTCAGATGAGACCAAAATCGAGCTCTTTGGCATCAACTCAACTCACCGTGTTTGGAGGAGGAGGAATGTTGCCCATGACCCCAAGAACACCATCCCCACCGTCAAACACGGAGGTGGAAACATTACGCTTTGGGGATGTTTTTCTGCTAAGGGGACAGGACAACTTCACTGCATCAGATGGACGGGGTCATGTACCGTCAAATCTTGGGTGAGCAACCTGGTGGGCAACTACAAGAAACGTCGGACCTCTGATTGCCAACAAGGGTTTTTCCCAAGTATTAAGTCATGTTTCGCAGAGGGATCAAATAGTTATTTCACTCATTTAAAAGCAAATCCATTTATAAAAATTTGGACATGCCTTTTTCTGGATAATTTTTTTGTTATTTTGTCTCTTACTGTTCAAATAAACCTACCATTATATTTATAGACAAATAATTTCTTTCAGTGTGAGCAAACGTACAAAATCAGCAGGGGATCAAATAAATAAAAATTTCACTGTAGGTGTGTCGCTCCTACACTCCCTCAGTGAAATGGCAGCAGAATTTGTGAAATACTTTGTTTGACACAATCACACCCAAATCCATAACCCAGCTTTATATGTTTGACTTTGAGGTTTTTCTGTACATGGGAATGTGAGGACATTAATTTTGAAACTTTCGAAAATGCACTAAAGTAAAGCCAACTCGTTTTTTCTTTCCTGGGTGTCTTGCATGTCCTGTATTGGTGTTTGTCTTCCGATGTAACAGGCTCCATGTTTGAGGTAGGGAGGGAGGCTTGTGTCTGTTGGAATTTGAGAGCAGTAAAGTTCTTGGCTCCCTGCCCTGAGTCCTCAGCCAGGGGAGCTAACAGCCCTTGACAGAGAAGGAGCTGGAGACTGAGAGTGTGTGCATGGACTGGACCAGCCAGTGTTTGTGAGAATGTATACATGACGTGGAACATGGGGCTTGCTGATGCATGTCCGTGACCAACTTCCTGATTTCAGCCTGTCCTGAATAGCAGTGCTGTTGACCCACGATGGTGTGAGTGGGTCAGTTTTCCTCCCTAGTGATTTCTCGGTTTCACGCTCACAAGCAGGACCTGAGGGGAGGGGGAGGAGAGGGAAAGGAGGAGTGGAGGCCCTGTTGGGGACAGTTAACCCTGCCTTTCTATGTGCTGGGAAGCTTGTAGCTATTTACCATCACAGATACACCTATATACACAGGGTAAAAATGAGTAATCAACCATTTCCCTGTCTCCACGAGTGGGTCCTGGAGACCACTCTACACATATTAAAAGTGAGTCATGAACCTGTGACGGGTCCTACAGCTCTTTTAAAGATGTATGAGCACTCGACCTGTACGGTATGTTCCTATGCACAGTACAAAAATGAGGACCGGTCCCCTGTGGTGAAGATAAACAAACATGCCATGTGTGTCTAACCTCTCTGAGAAGACTGGATATGGTTCTAGGAGCTGCAGTGAGAGAGTGGCTCTGTTTTGGCTGTCTTTTGTTAGCCTTACAGCGTCAGCCTGTGTGACATACTCTCAAGTATATTTTATGAAAGGCTAGGGTGTGTTTGGCCTCAGCCCAAGATTGCAGCTCTGCGTGGATCTCTCTCTCCTGTTTATTATGTCTGCAGCTGCTCTAGCTTTTTCATTCCGGCTACCCTGAACCGGGCTGTAATGATACAGCAACATGGCTTCTCTCTGCACTAACCTGTGGGATGCCTCAATGCTCTGAGGGGTCCTTCAAGCTGAATGCGTCTCTACAACATGGTAGCTCATGCTAACCTGACTCACCAGATGGCTTGTTACACATAGCCGTCTGGGAAATCGTACTTCGAAACTGTTTGCTAAAGGGCAGGCACTTAAAAAACATATATATATATACTTGGCAGGTGATTTGGGGGAACCATCTGTTACGGACTAACTTCAACCACACCCGTAACTGCCAGTAGTTTGTCATAGGACGTTAAGTGGTCCGACCCACTTTGGTTCGGGCACAAATGCATAACTTGGAGTTTGGCAAGATGGATTCTTGTGTGGTTGGGATTTCACGAAACCAGCTGTCTCGCAAGGTTAAGTTCACACAGGAAGGAAGCAAGTTCTCCACTCCTGGTGTTGACACATCTCTGTCTCTCCCCCCCCCCCCCTCACTCCTCCATCTCCCACTTTCTCTTCCTCCATCCCTCCCGATGTATCCATGTGCAGGGTCTGAGGTCATTCCCAGCTACAGCAGCAGTGCCATGTCTGAGGTGGCGGTGCCTGAGATGCCCCCTGCCCTGGCGGGATGTGGGGACAAGCCTGGCGTGGACTTCAGCTACGTGGGCATCGATGCCATCCTGGAGCAGATGAGGAGGAAAGCCATGAAGCAAGGCTTCGAGCTCAACATCATGGTCGTGGGTGAGGTTTACGCACGCTCACTCACTCACACAAATTCACACACAAACTCTCTCTCCACAAATCCCCACACACACACAGGACACACACACAGTCGCAGAGGAGGGTGTTAAAATACAGAGACATACTGTACAAACCCGTAGGTTTATTTCATCACCACTGTTAAGACCTCTTGAAAGTTGCCCATGCGTGACACAGCGTATGGGTTATCTTACAGTACTACTTTCAATTCAAGTATCCCAAATGATGTCTTCTTGAAGATCTTCTCTCTAATCGACCTGAAATACATATTCATGTACACACACAGCCCTTTTAACTCCCTACAGCCAGACTCACTAACACTAGCTTATGGCTAATAAGTAGCCTACACACGCACTCTCCAGCCGCCGTCAACGTACGGAGCCTTGGAGCCATGTCTCCATTTGACGATGTCGCGACTGACAGTCTACTTTCGTGGATAAAAGGATTCACTCAAAGATGTAGCCTTGGGGAGGAAGGTGAGGAGAGGTGTCTGAGTTTGTGGGTAAGGTAATCTAGTCTATGGAAAACTTCCATGTCTTGGGGATTGGTCTGGCTCCGTGTTAGAGCATTTGCCTGAAGATCAAAAGTTCCCAGTTTCAAATTACTCCCTGTACTGTACATCACTTCGGAAAATAGTGTGCTAAGAGAATACGTTATTTTGCTATACCATTTTTCCTTTGACTCCCTGTATAGAGGTGGTGGCACACATAAGTTAAATGGGTGAAGGTGGGGGTGTGTGTGAGCGTTCCAGGACTAAACTCTCAGAGCAGACGGAACGAAAAGAATGAGTGTGTGTGCTTTTTTTTTACTTTGCAAGAAGCTAGGTTGAACGAATGTCTGGGTTTTACATAATGCTGTCCATAAAAAGTAGGGGTTGTGTATTTAGCATGTTGACCGATTGATCTCTCTAGGAATGAACAATCCACAAAACAGAATCTCAAGTTATCAGAGGCCTGTTCCATAAAGCGAGTTTACCGAATAAGCCAGACTTATGCCTAATTTCTAGTTCATTCGGTTCCATAAAGCTAGCTCAACGTAGTTCGAACTCCGTTACTATGTTAACTAGCCTGGTCTGGGTCAGGATAATTGTCAGGCTTAGACCGTGTTCTAGCTTAACCAGAAGTACCTGTAACACTGACCCAACGGGAAAACGATGATTTACCACGGACATTCTCATTTTCTTTTTCTCATCAGTTCAATATGTAGGCTACATTTATAGAAAATCTACTTAAATAGCCTATAGAAGCTACAACATTTAGCCTAATGCATTAAACAATGAACAATGATTTGATACACACCATAGCCGTTAAATGTATGGCTATGGTAGTTTGTGATTTCAAATGTTTAGGCATCAGGCATAGGCCTATATCTCCAATCTAAATTAGTATAATTATCATAGCAGACATCCCAAGTCTCCCGGAAGGTCCGGGAGTCTCCCGCATTTCAATTGTGGCTCCCTGACGCCCGCAAATGTTGGCGTGGGGGGAGCCACCTCCCGGAAGTGAGTCTCTGCAGGTTGGGATGTCATAGCTATATAATTGTTAACAGTAGCCTATTGCAAAACAAACCTAAATCCATAGGACATCTATCCTCCATTTTCCCGACACAAAAACCATGTTAAAAAGTTTGGCTACTGGATAATGTTTTGAAGTCACCAAAACAAACAGCAGCTTTGCCCAAGACACTGCACTTTCCCTCAGTGTAGAAGCAATATTTGTTATAGGTTGTGGCTGAAGGACACACTTCTTTCCCTCAGTGAGTCTTCCACACAGATCTATTTAGTAACGTAGTGTGCAGACTGTCATGGAAATCCCATCTCCCCAATCTGCAGCAGCACAGCAGCTTGGTGGGGTGGAGAGTCATAGGAGTCACATGGTGTTCTCACCCTTTTAAAGACGGCAGTGACGGGTGGTGTGTTGCCAAGAGCTGTGTCCTGGACACCAGGGGTAATCGCTGTGGAATGTGGGGATATGTCGGCTCCACAGACACCGAACGGAGACCCAGACCTCACTCCCCTCACCTAAGCCCCCCTCCTCTCACTCTCACTCACTCTGACACTCACACTGGCCAAATAGGTTTAGGGGACATGTAGTTCTTCTAGACCCTGGTGCTGTCCACCTCAGATGAGTCAGTGACACACTGCAGAAGAAACACATTTAACTATCCTTAACACTCTTGGTAGCCAAGTCCATACAGCATGTTGTAGGAGACAACCAGATGGGCCCCATCCTTATGCTTCTCCAACTGAGGTTGGTCTGCATAGTAGCCTGACATGAAGCACTTTACTGGCCATGTGCCTGTTATTAGCCTGGGCTAATGCTTTGTGATGTGACCTAGTGAACACCTGTTGGAAATGAAAATCAAGAGACCATTTTAAAGACAGTACTGCCAATTTGTGTGTTTTGAATGGATGTGTGGCCATGTTTAGAGAATGGGATTGATGATGGTTGTGGCCCTGCTATCACACACCAGCAACCTCTTCCTGCTGTCGCCAAAGACAGCTGTGAGGCTGGAGGTGTTGCAAGTGTGATGACAAGGTCATTATTCTGAATTCCACAGCTGTTCCAGCGAGCTCGACAATTGCAGTTTGTAAGTCTTCGAGCTTGTACATGGAACTTTTTGTTGAGCCATGTGGGTCTGTGTATTTAGGTCAAAGTGGCTTGGGGAAGTCTACCTTGATGAACACGCTGTTCAAGTCCAAGGTGAGCCGAAAGTCTGTGCTGGCCACGTCCCAGGAGAAGATCCCCAAGACCATTGAGATCAAGTCCATCAGCCATGGTGAGATCGGGGGGGGGGATGGAATGAGGCTGGGGGGGGGGAGGTGGGGGGAGAGGTGGGGGGGGGGGGGGGGATGAGGCCGGGAAGGGCGGAAGCCACTCCTCTCTCACCCACCCAACTCCAGACTACGGGGTTATTGACCAAAGCACACGGCAGTGATCATCATCTCCATCCTCTTCCTGTATGACTCGTGGCCTCCAGCAGTTCTCTGTGGAGTCAGGTCTCTCGGGAGGCTTCTCCTTACCTCACCGTGACTCTGCGTTTCTGTTGTTCAGACATAGAAGAGAAGGGGGTGAGGATGAAGCTGACTGTCATCGACACACCCGGCTTTGGGGACCAGATTAATAACGAGAACTGGTAAGGTGCCATTCTTCATGTACTTCTTCATGCACTACTTTTTTTTGTTGTGCTGTTGGACTACTAAATACAATGTAAACAGTCGCATTTGCTCATCCATTGTTGTGATCTTTTTAATGGAAGGTGCCAAAGAAAAATCTCCATCCTGGATGGTCAAAATGTTTTTACTCCATTTTCTTAGAACTAGACAAAAGATGATGAAAGGATGAGCAGATCTCTCTCCCTTTCTAAGTCTCTCCCTCCTTTCTTCCATTTCTACATTTCTACATTTTAGTCATTTAGCAGACGCTCTTATCCAGAGCGACTTACAGTAAGTACAGGGACATTCCCCCCGAGGCAATTAGGGTGAAGTGCCTTGCCCAAGGACACAACGTCATTTTGCACGTCCGGGAATCGAACCAGTGACCTTCTGATTACCAGCCCGATTCTCTAACCGCTCAGCCACCTGACTCCCTTCTTCCCTCCCTCTCTCTCAGCTGGCAGCCCATCATGAAGTTCATCAATGACCAGTATGAGCGCTACCTGCAGGAGGAGATCAACATCAACAGGAAGAAGAGGATCCCAGACTCCAGAGTGCACTGCTGCATATACTTCATCCCACCCACGGGACACTGGTGAGTGTGCACACACACACACACACAGCCACACACACACATTCCTTCTGAGAGTGGAATGTGTGTACACACACACGTTCCTCCGGTGGAATGTGAAGGTGAATGTGGAAGATGGTGACTGTACAGAGGGTGAAGTCCCTGAGGTAGATCAGGAAACAGAATTTCAGATCAGTGTTTTCAAGTTTCCTTGAAAACGTAATCTAATTTTCGTAAACTGATTATTGATGTCATGCCCCAATGACTTATTGGCAGTCACATCACGCAGACATTTCATCTCTCACTTGCACTTACACATGTACACACACATGCACACCGAGGCAGTGCTGCCCCCTTCTGATGTAAAAACATGCCCATGACTCTGCATGAGTCATGGGCATGAGTCATACTCAGAAAGCACTGCATCAACAGAACCAAAGAGAACCGTACCAGTTGACTCTGATATCAAACACACAATGACTTGGCATCGCGTAGTGTAACCAGACCATGGAAAGGTCTCCAGTCAGATGGAATGTGGATGAATTGGCCTTATCTGTGCTGACTTCTGTCCACAGATGTGAACATGTACTCTTTGCCAAGAACCCCTTCCTCCCACAACACCAGTTTTCCATGACTAGATTGATGGGGAAAGTCCCACCAGGACTTTGAAATGCCATGTTTAACTTCCCCTTTCAACTGGTGTTGCTTGCTCGCTCCAAAATTCACATCTGGGCCTGGTTATGTTTTAGTATGGTTTAACCCCCCCCTCTCTGCACTGTTTTGGTTGAACCCGCATGGCCCTTAAAGACATAACAGTCTGGGGTGTACCAATGGCAAAAAATAAGGATAGCGTTTGACAATTTTGGAGATGGCATGTTGCTGCCATTTGTTTGTTGAGCAACACCACACCAAGAACACTTTGTGTAGTAACGGAAGGCAGGGGTGGTGGAATGTCTCTGTGTTGATCCTGGGCTGGCACCCCTCTACCAGCAGCTGCAGGAGATCTGGGTGCTGTCAGCTGTTGGAACGAACACACCAGACGAACCCCCGCCCAAACTGCAGCACTAAGTTGACTGAATCACCCTGAAACGCCTGTTATAATACAAGCCCAGCATGCAGTACTAGTCTTCTTTAATGTCCTTCTCTGTGGAAAGTCTCTGCACGTTCAACCCCTGTGTGCCGTGCTGCTACTTTAAGGGTGTCCAGGATCTGTGTGTGTGTGTGTGTGTGTGTGTGGGCACCCACCGAGATCCTCAGTGCAGCGTTTCATGTTGCTCCAGCACTGCAGAAGTCTGTCATGTTCTGCCCAAGATCTGTCTCAAGGCTGGTTTTCACTTTTGGAATTGGAAGAGAGGATGAGAAGCCCAATAAGGGGGGAGATTCAACTGGGTGTGACTGGAGAGAGAAGCAAGTGTGTCGAGGGACAGAGAACGGAAGGATGACAGAGGACAACCCAGGGGTCTTTGTTCATGGTGGCCAGTGTCCAGTGCTGTGCTGAGAGCTAGCGTCAGCTGCTCTGACCGCTAACAGACGCTCAACGCTTGGTGAGGGAGGGGCTCAAGCCAGCCACAGCTCCTTTTAAGTCGCCCACCAGTCAAGGGCAGATCCTCACTGAGGTTTGATTGACGGTGACAACCACTGAATAAGCTTGGTCCCAGATGTGAGTCTTAAATGCATGTGACTTGTACTGCTTGCTGGCTTCTGTAGAGTTTCGCTATTTTGCAGGACCTTGTAATACTGTCCTCTGGTGGCCATTACATGTCATAGCAGGTCAAATATTCACCTAACTTGCTTTGCCTTTGTCTCCCTTCTTCAGTTTGAGACCTCTGGATGTGGAGTTCATGAGGCGCCTTAGTAAAGTGGTCAACATAGTTCCTGTCATTGCCAAGGCAGACACACTCACCCTTGAGGAGAGGGACTTCTTCAAAAAGAAGGTGAGCATTCCTCCTCCTCCTCATCTGCTCTCTGACTTCTTCTGCCCTCACTTTCAGGCATATGTTCTCTAAATTCCTCCAGTCCTGGTGTGTGTCATAGCAGAAACATTTACAGGAAGTGATGTCATTGGATTTCCACTGAAGCCACATCAGCAGTCTGGGGGCTGGGGTTGGAGGGAGGTTCCTTCAAGCCAGAAACATTTACAGGAAATGTTTCTGGAGTCTTCTTTGGCCTCTGCAGCTGCCGTTGGTCTTCGGCCAATGAGAAAGCAGCCCTGTGTAGAGAGGGCTCCCAAGGTCAAAGCCTCTATAAAGAGTTCAGGATCGGCTTGGTTTGGTTTGAAGGAACCTCCTTCCCTTAACCCCCAGCCCCCAGACTGCTGATGTGGCTTCAGTGGAAATCCAATGACATCACTTCCTCCCACGCGGGGTGCCAAAACATGAAAAAGACCATTTTGATCATGGACCCCTGGGGAGAGATCAGAGAGAGGGGTAAGAGGCTGAGAGGGTAGTAATTGAAAAAAGGCAGGCTTTCATTTGCTTTGCTGTTACTGGCATCGTGTACAAAGAAACCACCAGGCAGTCTCTCATTAGAAAGCCATGTGAGAGTGGATAGGAAAAAATCAACTGTGTGTGTGTGTAGACTCCGATGTGTTGATTTTTTAAATGGAGCATTTTGGGGGGGGGGGGATTAGTGGAGGGATTTATGCAAATAACACTGGGGAGTGGGTGAAAGCATGTCTTTCAGCTAACGTCTGTTGGGCTGTCCCATCTTTGAAAGATTCAGAGGATTCCGAAGACAGACTGTTTTAGTTTGGGGGCTCCTACAGGCTTTGGCATATTGGGCTCACGACAGGCTCTAGTTAGGCGTGATGGTGAGCCTTTATGAGTTGGAGCTTTTGGTGTGCATTTGTGGACCTCGAACACCCTCAAATGACTGCTCGCCCCAACCCCTTCTGATCACTGACACACGCACACACCCACAGCCTATATACGCCAATGTAAAGGGGTATTAAGTGTCTCCTCCTCCTACCTGTGTGTGTAGATCAGGGAAGAGCTGCGAGCCAACGGGATCGATGTGTACCCCCAGAAGGAGTTTGACGAGGATGTAGAGGACAGGATGATCAATGAGAAGATCAGAGTAAGACACTCTCGCACACGTACACACACACTCCTGGTAATCGGGCCGTAAAATATGTTGGAGGCCCACACCACCTGCTCCTTTACATCCACGGAAAGGGTTAGGATGACATCACATTCACATCACAAAATGTCACCCCTGACCTTTGCCCCTTGCGGACTTTCTGCAGGAGATGATCCCATTTGCTGTGGTGGGGAGCGACCAGGAATACCAGGTCAATGGCAGAAGGCTTCTGGGAAGGAAAACAAAATGGGGCACCATAGAAGGTATTTTAACGACTTGACTTCATCTCACCCACTTCTGTCACTGCATTCTCATACAGTCTCCTCAAGGCCTCTGTCTGTCACTGGGAGGAGTCTAAAGGAGCCGTCAAAGGACTGAAAGATGGAAAGAGTAGAGGGAGAAGCAAATGGGGCCTTTGATTGACTGGACATGCATGCACACACACACACACACCACATCAACCCAGACAGAGAAAAGTGGCGTGTGCCATGCAGCTGGCAGGGTCCACATGACTACAGCCATCGTGTGTGTGTGCGGGGGGGGGGGCGCCCCCACACAAAGGCAGCTGTGTGTCCTGGGCTGTGGTGACCCATTGCCAGGGGTTAGAAGAGAAGGAAGTGCAGGGGGAGAATGCAAAGGAAGAAGAGGAAGACAAGGAGAGTAATGTCCCCTTGTCCCTGGTGCTTCTATTGGCACATCTAAACCAATGTACTCAAAGTATGCCGGCCTACACATTTCATTTCCCTCTCTCTGCTAGCATATTAAAGTTAAGAGAATGCCAGAGCAGGCATGGCTATTACTTGTGTGTGTGTGTGTGGGCACACACGCATCCTTGTGTGTGTGTGAAGAAATCAAATGAAACACAAAAATGCTCTTCAGCTCATCTCATTTCCGATATTCGCCTTTAATGACCCCCTAATCTGATAGAGACAGGCCAGAAGGTAGACACCTCACGTTTTATTGAAGTCTTCCTGAAGGAAACTTTAATATCCTGTACAGGCAGTTGTGCTGTACCCCCCCCCCCCCCCCCCCCTCCGCTTCTCTCTCTCCTGGGTCTGCAGACCAGGGATGGAATCTGGGCTCCAGACGTACATTCCTCTCCCGGGCTGCCTGGGCCCCGGCTGTCAGGCAGAATTTGTCGAGCCGTCAGCCGTTATCTCCTCCTAACGGTTTAGGCTAAATTGAATTAGTCTAGCGATGGCGGGGTTCTCGAAGCTAAAGAGGGGGGGAAGAGTTAGGGGGCTGGCGGGGTGGGACACGTACACACACTGTACTGGCTCCTGTACTGGACTGTGGTGCCGCACCACCTAGTGGCAAACATGGAAAGCTGCATTTTGTTAGCGAGTCAACCAGGATGTTGTCATCGGAGGTGTGGCACAGGCGGACGAGGCTTGTGCCTCTCTGCCTGCATCAGAACACCGAATGCTTTCACACTTTGCATGTTTGACTGGTGCTTTTTATTTAGTTTTGACTGCCACCCTTCTGGTCTCTTTCCTCCCTGCAGTTGAGAACATAGCTCACTGTGAGTTTGCTTACCTGCGAGACCTGCTCATCAGGTGAGTGACAAACACACGGCTCTGACTTTGACTGATAATCTTGAGTCCTCTTTTCCTATCCGGACAAGTGTGTGTAACTGCTTGTGTGGGGTGCGTAACTGTGTGTGTAACTGGTTGCATGTGTCACCTCAGGAGCCACATGCAGAACATCAAGGACATCACCAGCAGCATCCACTACGAGGTGTATCGCGTCCGCCGCCTCAACGAGAACAACACGGCCGCCCACGGCCACGCCAACGGCGTGCCAGAGCATCACCTGACCTCCCACGAGATGTAGGGCCCCGAGAGCCCCTCCCTCCCCGCCCCCTCATCTCACCAGCCTTCACTTCCTTCTGAGGGAGCCCCTCCCCCAGAAAACCACAGCCCTATCACAGGAACGGGAGGGAGGGAGGAAAGCCCACGACAAGCGAAAAGCAGACACGTGGACTGTCGATGCCCATGCACACTCTTCCACCTAGAGCTCCATAGAGAGAACAGGTCTTAGATGGTCACCAATAACTACAAATCCCTAGGTTCCTTTGCCCTCCAGTCTACCTGTGTTTCCAGTTGTTCTCTCTTCTTTGTGTCAGTTTTGGGCAGGACGTGTCAGTTTTGACGGCAGCACGTCCTGTCAAACCGGCCAGGCCTGTGTCTGATGCACCTAACAGTGATGGTTGTATGTTAGAATAGTTCAGTAATACTCTCAAACTCATTGTTAATGTACTAGCCAGACCCAACACCACTTAGCCAGGCAATATGTTTTGTCAGTTTGACCTTCCCTGTGTGACGCACGTGCATATTGTTGAAGTCCCACTTTCATTAGTTAGCCAACAAATTCTTTTGGACAATGGAGACACAGTCACACAGCAATGTTCCAGTCAGATGAGGGGGGGTGGGTGGGGGGGTGGGTTAGAGGTGGAGGGGGTTTAGAGACACTTCTCTGGGATGACTTTCACACCAGCGATGAGCCTAAACTGGATGTTGGGCTGACCACACGCAGTAATACAAGCCCCATGTCCTAGTGGCTGTTGTCGTTTTTATACCGCAGTTTCTTTGTTATATGAGTGATGTCAGTTGTATGGATTTCACATGCCTGCCCCACAGTGCCTTTTAAATTCCAAATAATAAATATGTGTTATAATAGAGATGCATTTAAAGAGTGGTTTAAAATGGTATTTATGCACAGTATAATGACAGTATGCCAGTCTGTACTAAGTGTGCGTACACCCTCACACACACACACACACACATCTAGTTATCCTAATAACGATTGTACCCGTGTGCCTTGGCCTTCAGTTTTAGCCTATTTATGAGACTGTCCCTAAGTGGGTTTTTAAAAACTGGAAGGAAGTCCAAGCATATTGTAGACTAAAGGATGGTTCTTAGTCTCATTATTGTGCACCCAGAGACATAATTCCCCACTTGTAATTCGTTCTCATGACTTGGACATACATCTCTTTCAGTGATATTTCTGTTCTTTTAAACAATTTATGATATTCAGACTTCAAATCTCACCACACTCTGTCTTGTGTATTCATTGTGATTAATTTTTTTTACCGGTATTGATAACAGAATTGCCTTTGATATCATGTTATTTTAAAGAAATAAAGATTAGTTGTAAATATTCATGTTTCTTTTTCATGAAATGTGTCTTACTTGATGCTGTATAAATGCAATTGCTGGAATGGAACATATACAATAGAACTATAGCTAAAATCCTCCCAAATTTCTAGAAATTCTCCACTATGCCTGTTCATAATAATCATTGATTATTATTCATGTCAGACATGGGAGCGTTTAATTGTATGGTCATTTAGCATTTTTACAACACGGCAGTGCCTGATGGTCCATAATTGCATACCTGAAGTTTAATGGCCTCAGCTACTTAGAGACCATGCTCTCTCCAACTGATAAACAGAAAAGGAGGACCTCAAAAGGTCAAGGAGGACCCCAAAAGGTCAAGGTTTGATCATTGGAGGTAGAGCACTTACACCTGATATTAGAGAGCAGTGGAGAAGAGATCGCTCAGAGGACAATTATAGCCATTCAAATCCTGTGAAGGTTTGTCAGAGCTAATATCTCTAGGCAAATAATTATTTACTTACACTATCATTTCATGGGCAGCATTGTGTGGAAATGACAGACCGAGTCAAACAATCTCTAAAACCAAGGGTTTTTGTCAAAATGGCATCTATGTACCCCGTCTCTCCTCAAAGCACACATCAGTCCCCGAACCCCCAAACACGCGCGCCCGCTGCCCCAACCACACCATGTCCCATCGCAGGTCGAGACCTGGAAGGGAGCAGAGCAGTAGCAGTCTCTTCCTCTCTTTCTCTCTCTCTCTCCTTCCTCTCTCTCTCCTTCCTCTCTCTCTCTTTCCTCTCTCTCTCTTTCCTTCCTCTCTCTCTGTATGTCTTTCCTCCCTCACGTCAAATCCCTCTCCTCTCCTGGCACTGTGACAAGCACTCAGACATGCAGGGGGAGGGGCCACCCCTTCGTATGCAAATTGCTCTGCCTTATGCAAATCAGCCAAGCTGTTAATTAAAAGGCAGGCGCCAGTTCAATTAGGGGGAGGGGTGGTCAGGGACAGGGCTGGTGGTGGTATTTGCAGGCATAAACGGGCTGGGTTCATGGCACGATGAAAGTTTCCGATCAATCGAATAGCGACGGTTTAGGACACACAGGAGAACAAAGGAATCCTGGGGGGGGGGGGGGGGGGGGGGGGATATTTGGGTGATGAGGGAATCTGATGTTTGAGGGGGATAGCTGGCGATAGCTTACATTGTGATGCTTTTAGTATGGGCGGACTCACCAGATGTCATACACATAGCGACAAAGCACCCGAGCAGAAGTAGAATAGAGAGAGAGAGAGAGAGAGAGAACGGGTCTTCGTTCCCCCCTATGTGATGGTCCTGCCTCAGGCTGATCAATGTGAGTAATTAAACCAATCAGGCGCTGCCGTTAGTGGCTCGCCGTTGCGTGGGAGGGGTTGGCGCAGCGTGTGTCTCTTCAAAAATGGATTGTGTGTGTGTGTAGGAGGCAGTAGAAAGGTAGAAAAGTGACAGTAAGGAGGTGTATGTTTCCATATTTCATATTTCTTATTACATTGTAGCTGAATGTTTGTGCTCTGTGTGAGATAGAACATACATGTGCTCTGTTTGGTCCCACTCAGCCGTGTGTGAGTCAGTCTGTGAGTCAAAGCTCTTCCAGTGTGAGGAGCCTTCACTTGCGGATATGAGCTTTGGGGTTTCACAGATGGGGGTGTAACAAGAGGTCCACCAGAAGATGGGTGTCCCTTCTATACTGTGATATATGAAGGGGTGAGGGGGGGGGGGGGGAGGGTAAGAGGAAGATGTGTCTCTGGTAATCATGGCAATGAGTGCCTAATTCCTCAATCAATCAGGAAGTGTCTATCAGTGATAAACTATCATCCAGGGAGCCACAGCCTCTACTGTAGCTGTTAATATATCCATCTTCTAATTAGCTACTGGGAGGTGAGGAGAGAAGAGAACTTGCTGGGTTAAAAGGATCAATTTTTGTCCTGGGGAGAACCAAGAGTCACCAGATTTGTACTCTACGGGTGTTGTACTGAATCTATAATCTACAATAGACAATATAACCCCCTACCACAGGAACAAGGTACTGCATGCTGCTGGTGGAGAAGTGATACTTCCAAAGGTGAACTTCTTTGGGAGAAAGAATATTATGTTTCTGTCTTTGTTTTGTGAAGAAATGAGAGAGTGTGTGTGTGAGTGATTGAGTGAATGTATGCATGCGAGAGAGAGAGTGTGTGTGTATGTGTGTGTGAGAGACTGTATGTGTGTGTGTGTGTGTTCTCCTTCCTCCTACCTCATACCCCCCCCCCCCCCCCCCCCCCCCCCCCGAGTAGCAGACTTCAGTAAGAGCAGTTGAAATTGAGGATTTAAGGATAGTCTTCTTCAACTGGGCGTGACTGGATGTGGGTTGTAAAAAGGTGTTCGAGTTATCTGGAGGGAGGATGGATGGAGTAGTTAATGAGTGTCTAGTGAGTCCGTCGTCCGTCTCTCTCCCTGCCAATGGTAGGAGCCTCTGTCAAATACTGCCAAACTGATGATGAGAAAGAATGAGAGAGAGGGGTAGAGAGAGAGAGGGATATCATCAAGGAATAAGAAATTAATTTTCCCCTTGGCTGCACAATGACTGGATTGTAGAGAGTTGTGATGGGAGGGATTTTAGAGAACACACACACACATACACTTGAAAACACACAAACACACATACACACACATGCTTGTATGGCCACCACATCCCACATCCTCCTCTGTTTGAAGCTGTCAGGATCATGTTCTGTCTCAATCTTCTTCCTTTCTGTACCACAGTTGTTCCCATCCTTGGTTTCTGAAGATGGACACACATGCATGCTCCCGCACTTACACACACACACCCAAACTCTCACAAACATACACAAACATGCATGCTCTCACGAACACACACACACACACACATCTATACTCTCATTAACACACACACTCAAACTCATACTGAGCCGCCCCCCTCCCTGTCTCTTCCACAGGCTATGGAACTGCTGTCAGGGTCTACGGAAAGGACACACACCAGCCACAACACACAGGCAGGTTGGTACCCACCAGCCACAACACACAGGCAGGTTGGTACATTTACATTTAGTCATTTAGCAGACGCTCTTATCCAGAGCGACTTACAGTAAGTACAGGGACATTCCCCCCGAAGCAAGTAGGGTGAAGTGCCTTGCCCAAGGACACAACATCATTTTGCACGGCTGGGAATCGAACTGGCAACCTTCAGATTACTAGCCCGACTCCCTCACCGCTCAGCCATCTGACCCCCCCATGTACCCACCAGCCACAACACACAGGCAGGTTGGTACCCACCAGCCACAACACTCAGGTGGGTTGACATGAGGTTGCATAATACCTCATAGTGTTGTCATTCTGTATGTGGTCTAACCGTGTTTCAAATGATCGGTGTCATGGTAACCAGTCAAATTAATTGGTTGACTGTCATTTGTCTACCAGTAACTTTTACGATATTGACATTCTGGGTATATTCTTCATCACTGATAAAGTAGGAATGTGTGTGTTTATGTGTAGGACATTAAGTTAATAAAGTATTCAAGGGGGACTAAAATTGTTTAAGCGTAGATACCTTATTACCATGTCACATACCAGCTGTGATTTCACTCTACTCCTGGGAAGAGAAGTGAGAGTAAAGGCTTTTAGCTTTTTGCAACTGTTTATAATACACCTGCGCCAAACTCTACTTACTCCCTGCCTCTCTTTCTCTTTCCCTCTGTTTATTTTTCTCCCACTCCCTTCCATTGGAGAGAGATAATATTGCTATGAAGCAGGTCCCTGTAGAGCTGCCAGATATTAACCAGTAAAGTCAGCCAATCATAGCCTGCAGAGAGATATGCTTTTTATTAAAAGGGAGGTTTATGAAGTCTCTGGGTGTGAATGTAATTCTGCCTCTCAGCTCAGTTCAAAACACTTTCTTGGAAACAAGAAATACTCAAATTACCAAACATAGTAAATATACTTAGGCTATACGATGTATAAAGCGCAAAATTATTTCAAATGTGTTAACATATTTTATCATTCGGTTATGAATGCAGGTTGCCTCAGATTTAGTTTCTGAAGATGAGTGAAGTGGCTCCTAGTCAGAATTCTGTTTTGGATAGGTTTGTTTCTATTTTCAATAATTGTACATGATTATTTTGAAGATATAGATTGCTAATGTTGGTGTACGAGTCTTATTGTAGCAGGAAGAATGTTTGCTCACCTCATTGCCTCTCTATAACCTGTATCTGTGTGGTCTGTGTAACTACATTTTACATTACATTTAGTCATTTAGCAGACACTCTTATCCAGAGCAACTTACAGTAAGTACAGGGACATTCCCCCGAGGCAAGCAGGGTGAAGTGCCTTGCCCAAGGACACAACGTCAGTTGGCATGACCGGGAATCGAACTGGCAACCTTCGGATTACTAGTCCGACTCCCTCACCGCTCAGCCACCTGACTCCCCTGCTACAGGTACCTAGGGACACCTTGATGCACCTTGGTCAGACTCACCCAAATTTGCATGATATAGACACATTGCTGAAATACAGATTCAGGTACTAGACAGGTCTCAAGGGCAAATACTACAGTTTTTTGTCCAACCTTCATACCGGTCGGAAACTGTGAAGTTATCAAATTTCAAGTAATCTTCCGTTGAGATATCTCTGCAGCTTTGGCTTAGGACCATAATATTTCATCTCTTTCTCTTTAGCTCTTTCTCTGTCTGAGGAACAGGCATAGTATCTCTCTCTCTTTCTCTCTCTTTGTATCTATTGATTACTTTCAATAATGTAGTGACAGTAACAGAAAGGAGGGGAGCTGGAAGTGAAAAGAAGCAGAGGGGAAATAGTGAACTACATTTGCAGACAGTAGAAGACTTCATGGATAAAATTGTGAATTAAAGAGATTACTGTTGTCACCAGGGTGCTATCATACATACACACCTGGGTTTCTAGACTGGAACACATCCACAGTGTATGTTTGTGTGTGTGTGTGTGTGTGTGTGTGTGTGTGTGTGTGTGTGTGTGTGTGTGTGTGTGTGTGTGTGTGTGTGTGTGCGTGTGTGTGTGTGTGTGTTAGATGTGTCTGTAGTTGGAATGTGATTAGGGGTGTAGGGCGCCTTGCTGTCCATGGATAAATCCTTCTTCTTTGGCAGGCATCCATCTCAGTCACACACACATAGGCACACACACACAAACACACACACACATACACATACAGACAGACACACATCTGGGCTCAACTCCTCATCTGCATGGCAGAGACTTGGAGATTAGGAGGAATGCAAATGACATGCACAAGGTGATTTCAACCCTCCCCTGTCCCCTCACTCCGTCCCCCATCCCTGTTTCTGAGTCTCTCTCTGCCCAAACACACTCTGTCTTCTCCCATTGATGGGTCTGTTTTCTATTCATGGTTCATGACTGGTTGGTTGTGTATCTCCCTAAGACTTTCAAGGTAAAATGTTTGGGATATCCTGGATGGATGACTTTATTATAAAAAAGAATATACTTGTATTGTGTGTGGCTGTGTGTGTGTGCATGTGTGGCTGTGTGTTTGTTGTTTGTCGGTTGGTGGGGCCCTGTTGAGATCACTAAGACAGTGCCACAGGTGTGTGTAGAGACAGCCAGTTTAACACAGCACACATTATCTGTTGCTAATCTATGTGCCGTAGAAACTGAATTCGAGTATTTCAGACAGCCAGTATCTACAGACAGATGGTCCCCTTCACAAACACGCTCACAAAGCAAAATCTGTTTTTATGTACTTTCCATGTCAAATTTGTTTTGCCTTGACTAAGTCTGGAGGGAATGAGATTGAGATGCAGGCGGTGTCAGTAGAGGCAGGGTGCTGTGCCTGCATTGCTTGTTATCTTCCACTGTAATAGTTAATTACACTGAAGAATGTCTTCATTGTGATACATTAAGAGAATAAATTGTTCTTTAGTTTTTTTTAATTGTTGTTGCATTAGTTTTAATTCATGAGTTTTAGTATGAAGGGGAGATGTGTGCATCTGCTTCTTTTTTTCCATCGGTAATGGAGTTCTAAGTGAAAGGAGTGTGCTAATGTGTTTTGTGAGACAGGATGTGAGTTACCTTTAAAGAAGGTAGAAGTAGAGGGAATTAAAAGGAAAATTCTACAAAATGTCAAGAATCCTGACGCCTGACCCCCTCCCTAATGTATCAAAAAACTGTTGATACTTCAAACTGCGTGTTAACTAAGAGATAGATAAAGAATAGGGCCAGCAAGTGCCTCAAGTCTGGGTAAAGCCACCATGCTTAATAGACTTGGCTGAGAAAAAAGAATCTGTGAAGACTCAATCCACTAAAGTTCTGTTCAAGTTGGACTGTGGATTTGTCAGGATTTGGGGTTCCTGTAAGGAATCAGAGAGGATTTTCCGGACAGGATTAGGTGATTATAGTGGAGGCAAGTGGGATTGGGATGAAGAAGCTTCTTGTTAGATGACAGAATAAGAGAGAGGGAGGCACACACAGTCTCTCCTCTTCTCTCCACCTCTCCTCTACTCCAATCAAATCAAATCTACTCAGAATCAGAATCAGAAAGGGTTTTAATCGCCATGAAAGTTTGCACAGACAAGGAATTTACTTTGGCAGGAAGGTGCATACATAAAACATATAGGAATCTTAAAACTTAAATACGTGGTCTAACTATACTAAAGGTACAAAGTCTAACTAATAATAAGGGGATTTATAATTTAAAAAATTATATATATATAAAATAAAAATACAAATAGTGCAAAAAATACAAATAGTACAAAAGATACAAATAGTGTAATATAGTGCAAATTGCAATGTGGTAAGGTGTCATTGTGCAGATTGTGATTAAAGTCAGTGTGAGCCCTTGGCCTTGTTGAAGAGGCCAACAGCGGATGGGAAAAAACTGTTTTTGTGGCGTGTGGTATTGGTCCTGATGGACTGCAGCCTTCTGCTGCAGAGGAGTGTCTGAAACAGAGAGTGTCCAGGGTGGGAGAAGTCGGCCACAATCTTCCTGGCTCGCCTCAGGGTCCTCGAGGTGTGCAGGTCCTCGAGGGTAGGCAGATTGCAGCCAATCACCTTCTCAACAGTGCGGATCATACGCTGCAGCTGTTGGTGTACAGGGAGAAGAACAGAGGGGAAAGGACTGAAGCCTGAAAGCCCTGAGGAGATCCGGTGCTGATGGACCAGGAGTCAGAGACTTGTGTTCCCAGCTTAACGCACTGCTTCCTGTCAGACAGGAAGTCTGTGATCCACCTGCAGGTGGAGTCGGGCACGTTCAGCTAAGAGAGCTTGTCCTGAAACAGGGCGGGGATGATGGTGTTGAAGGCAGAGCTGAAGTCCACAAACAGGATCCAGGCGTAGGATGCTGGGGAGTCCAGGTGCTGTAGGGTGGCTTGGAGGGCCATGTTAACTGCGTCGTCCACAGACCTGTTGGCTCTGTAGGCAAACTTCAGGGGGTCCAGGAAAGGGTCCGTGATGGCTTTGAGGTGTGCCAGCACCAGGGGAGGGAGGGGAGGGTAAGGGATAGTTCAGGACAGTCCAATTGTATGTCAAATCTACAGTAGAACTCGTTCAGGTCGTTGGCCAGGCGAGAGCCGTTAGTGGAGTGGGGGGCTCTGAGCTTGAAGTTGGTAATCTGCCTGAGCCCTCTCCAGACAGAAGCAGAGTCGTTAGCCGAGAACTAGTGTTTTAGTCTCTCTGAGTACAGTCTTTTAGCCTCTCTCACCGCCTTGCTAAACCTGTTCTTCGACTCCTTGAAACTGTCTCTGTCCCCACTCCAAAACGCGACCTCTTTATCCAGTCTCAGCCTGCTGAGTCTAGCTGTAAACCAGGGTTTGTCGTTGTTGAAGCTCACCCTGGTGCGTGTTGGTATACAGCAGTCCTCACAGAAGCTGATGTATGATGTCACAGTCTCCGTGAGCTCATCCAGACTATTGGCGTCAGTCGTGAACATGTCCCAGTCAGTACAGTCCAAGCATGCCCGCAGATCCTCCATAGCCTCACTGGTCCACTGTTTCAATGTCCTCACAGCAGGCTTACAGTGCTTTAGCTTCTGACTGTATGCAGGAATCAGGTGGACCATGGCGTGGTCTTTACTCTCTATTCTATCCCCCTTTCCTTGTAATACCCTCTTGCTTCGTAAGAAGTCTGGTGCTGGTCTGGTGCTCAGGGACGGAACGAGAGAAGAAGGAAAGAAGTTATTACATTGAAGTGAGAGAGGAAAATAGAGGGAGTCGGTAAGTTTGTTCTCAAGAGAAAAAAAGATGATAAAGCTAGGTAAAGGGAGTGACAGAGTTGTTGAAGGTAAAGTCTTGTATGAGGCTGGTATTGTCAAACAGTCCCAGTCAGCAGATAGCTAGCATTCCAACTCAGTCTGGAGCCTTGGGGACCCCGTCTAATTAGCTGGTTGTCAGGTCTGCTGACAAGCTCACGTACTGTACACACACATTTACACACACACACATGCATACATACACACACTTCCCTTTCATGTTTAATGTTGGGGAGCCTTAGGGACAAGTTAAAACTTGCTCACCTACTCAGAACCCCCCCCACACACACACACACACACGTACACACACCACAATCACACACACCATTTTAAAACAATACAGTCTCTACAGGGATGGGAAGGCAACAGGATACATATTAAAGATGAAGTTGTTTTGCATTAAGTGTGTGTATGTGTGTGTGAGTGTGAGCCTGTGCATGTCTGAATTTGTTTGGTGTGTGTGTGTGTGTGTGCATGTGTATGGGGGGGGGGGGGATATGTGTCCTACCTGATTACGGCAAGTGATTCATACTTACTGACTGAAGAGAGAATGAGTGCTTAGAGTGACCATGGGACCATGTCTGCATGTGTGGAGTTCCAGGTGCTGACCCACACTTCCTGTCAACCATATCTGAGCAGGAAGCCAACCCCGAAACCCCTGAAAATACCACAACACCAGTACATGTTGCTTGGCAACCAAGAGATACCCCCTCCCCATGCTGCCCCATGAGGTGTAACTCAATTGGCTGTGTTTAATGAAGAGCAGGCCACTCCAGAGCTGCCACTCCAGAGCCTTTAGCTAATTAGGCAAGGATATGAAATGCTTGCTGTTGTAATTAAGGTGACATGGTCAGGCAGAGAATTGCACTTGAATCTTGGACCGTTTTCCTGGCCTCACTCGGTTGGCAGCACATATTACAGTGATGAACTTGTGTGTTTTAATTACTCTAATACAATTGAGTTGGTCTATGTAGCTTTGGTTATAATATGACTTTTTATTTATTAAGATACTAAACTATTAAGGTCCAAGACTGTCTGTAACTCCTTTATTTCAACATCAGGTGTAATTTGCTGTTCAGTTGAAAGAAAATCAGGGCAATATTAATTGCAGTTTTGCTGCAGATTCTAAACACTTTTCACAATCTAGCTTTCTGCCACAGTCTGGTTCAGCCCAGAATACTGGTGACAGACAGCAGCTTTGGGCAGGGTACAAATATGTCAAGGAAACACCAGTAAGGCACCAGATGAACTCCAGCTTTGAGATTGCAGAGAGTAGCTGTAGATGGTCAGGGTCTCCAGTGGGTAATTAGATTGATTACAACTGAGCTTGTCTCAAGACGGCAAGAGCCTACAAGGAAGGAGAGGGGACAGATAAACTGGAAGAAGCAATGGAGATGGATGAGCCTGCCTGGCTTCTGCTGTTGCTATGAGATAGAAATGGTGAATGGGCCCAGTCTGGGTTACTGGGTAGAACAGCACGCCTGCTAATCCACAATAGTCCATCACCATTGGCTCCCGAGGGATCATTTCTGTCAGAATCAAAAATGAGGCACAGTAAGTGTTTTGGCCCTTTTGATTTCTCCCTGCCTGCCTCTTTGCCTCTCTGCCTCTCTGCCTGCCTGTCTGCATGTAGTATGTCTGTTTGTCTATGTGCCTGTCTGTCTGTGTATCTACTCATCTGGCTGTCTGTCAGCTAGTCTGTGTACCTGCCTACCTGCCTTTGTGTCCCTGAGGCCATCTCTTCCTCTGAGTCTCCTGGGGACAGTGTGAACAGACTGCTAGGTGCTTTCCAACCATCAACGTCACAATGAGATTCTGTTCAGTTGGGCTTGCAACTTGTAACATTGGTTACTGGGGAAACTGCACTCTGTCCCTGGATGAAACAAAGGGCCAATTAGCTCCCCGCCAGCATAGACTCTGGCCCAATCACTGCACACAGGGATCTTAGTGGAGCTTGGACTATCACAGGTTCTCGACATCTCTCAGGTTCCTTATCTTGTTTCAGAGTGGGCCTGACGAGCCTGTCTTTGTATGACACAGCATGGGTCGAGTAAAGAGAGTTTTATTGGCGAAGCCTCGCTGCACACACCTGTTATAATGTACTATTCCTCCTGAAAGAAACCTTTGAAGAGAATGTGGGGGAGCAGAAATGGAGAGCAGGAGGAGAAATGTGAGAGCAACCATTCATAAAATGAACTGTCCTGAACCTCCATTCAGCACCTTCCTGTTTATGATGTCATAGAAAGTTGTGTCAAAAGAAAGGAGACGAGCAAAAGACCTGAGCCGGGCTGCCCTGTTCTTACCACACAAACTGCGTAAATAGGTCCCGGTCCCAACACAAGCTCTTCTCCTGTCTGGCCCCCCAATGGTGGAATCAACTCCCCACCTCCATCAGGGAGACTGACTGTCTCCCCACCTTCAAGAAAAGGCTCAAGACGCACTTGTTCCGGGAGTATAACGGTACTTAGGAATGATCTGCTGGCCCTTAGTTCCTTCAGGATCACAAATGACTCTTATTGAGAGACTCGCTGTGAAATATATTATATTATTGTTGCTTGCTTTTTTTTCTACAGGTACACTCTTGCACTTTGAGGTTCATGTTGTTTAATTGTAACTTGTTTAACTGCATGCTCTTGTGGTTCTGGCCTTTGGCACTTATTTTGGTTTTCACAATGTATGCTTCATGTTTTGGCTACCTGCAATGATTGGAGCTATCTCGTTGTTACGATCAGTAACCTATGCACTTTTGTAAAGCTCTCTCTTGGAAGTCTCTTTGGATAAAAGCGTCTGCTAAATGAATAAATGTAAATGTAAATACACACAACAGAAGTAATTCATCGCTGAAAACCACATTTCACAAGTAAAACATTTACTCAAGAGCACACCTTTATTTGCTCTAAACTGTTGGTTCTATTTAAATTCATGAATGCTCACACTGACAGCTCATCTTCTGGGGGTGCCATCAATGTTACAGACTTAGCAGCCATATTGGTTATTGATCAAGTCCCAGGGGTTGAAAGATCAGAGGGTATGTCTCAGCTGGTCTGTCTGAGGTCTTGAACCCCTGGCCTCACCATCTGACCTCTCCAGCATCTTCCTGGAGAGTGTGGGATGTGTTTGATGTGTGTGTGTGTAATGGTGACGCATGCTAAAGATAAGCCTCTCCAATCTTCATGAAAGTACCTTATTTTTGGGCAGTTTGCAGTCCATTCACACACACACACACACACACACACACTGCTGCACCTTTACCTAGGTTAACCGACTTCATCTGTCACTAACCAGCTAAACTAGTTAATCCAATCAGCCAAATTCTCTGGTAAATGGATTGAGGAGCAGTATGCTATTGTTAGCATTGCTTTGTAAAGTCTGAAGGTAGAAAAGATGAATTCATCAACAGTGTCTGTAAGAAAAGAGAATGATTAATAACCTTTTCAAACTGCTTTTAACTTGAGTTCTTCATCTAGACCATTTCAACAACACCATCCTTTAAGAGACAGCTACATTTGTTCGTAGCTTTAACTGAAAGAACAAAAACCCCCAAGCTCTAATCCCTGTCCTCTCTCTTACTGATCTATTCCTCTCTCTCCCTCTGCCTCTCTCTCTCGCTTGCTCTCGCTCCCTCTATTTCACCCTTCATCTGTTAATGAACCTGAATCCACTGAAGCCACAGGATTTGTCAAGTTATCTCAGTGCCAATATGTCTGCTCATCAAAAGCTTTCAGCCGTTATTTCTGTTCCTCTGCTCTCTCTGTTTCTTTCTCTCTCTGTACGTCTGTCTGTTTCTTCAAACGTCTTCCTCTGTTTCTCTGTCTCAAGATAAACTCAGCAAGTTCAAGTTTCATGTTCATTTGGCATTTGTATCAAATACGGCTGCAGGTCTATCTTGACAATCCTTTGTGACCTATATAAACATAGAATACATCATCTTGACCTGAAATAAGGTCCAAACATACACTGTTCAGTCATAACCTTATGACCTGATTATCTCCTTATCATGGCACCTGTCAGTGGGTGGTATATATATTAGGCATGAAAGTAAACTTTTTGTCCTCAAAGTTGAAGTGTTAGAAGCAGAATCATTTGGCAAGTGTAAGGATTTGACTTTGACAAGTGCCGAAAACTGCATCTCTTCTGGCTCCAATCGACTCCCATTCAAAAATAGCCAACTTCTCTCATGAAATACCAAGTTAAAAAAAAATCCACAATTAATTATGGTGTCAATACCTACAGTAAGTGTCGTGGTGGTCCATCTGAAAATAATTGTAAAATTAATAAATTATGACTTTGAATAGAATTGAATTACAATCATTTTGGCATGCAAGGAACGCCCTACTGTTTTCATGTACTGTCGTGATAGAATCTCCACTTACTCTTTCTCCTCTCTCTCTATTTCTCTGTCCGTTGTCTCTCTCTTTCTCTCTCCGTGTGTCTCTGTCTCTGCACTTACAGCAGCTGAGGATGCTTGTTGATGGAGCCGAACATTTAATCAAGTGAGTGCAGAAAGATAAACAACATTTTGTGTGTATGTGTATGCAGTATAATATTATGTAGTGTTATATCATGTAATAATAATAACACTTAAAAGTTATATAGCATGCATTAGCCATACTACCCAGTTGTGTATAAACCTGTGACAACAACAATTAAATTGGAATTAAAATTGGTCATTGAAGTAAAACAATTTTAGGAGATAACATAATTGCCACAACAATAGATTTTCCCCACAGTAACAAAGTTGTCAGTACAGCATTCTTCTATGTGACTTACTAGCCCACACCAATATGCTACTGCCACTGACAAGCTACAACAACCGCATTTAAGATAATGAGGCTCATCCTGGTGATCAGGGCAATTGCAACCAGCCATGTCATGTAAATCACCATGACTGTCTTGGAACTAAATAACTAAGTACATGTTTCTTTACTGTGCAGGACATTTCATTTTGTCAATTAAGGCCAGGGATATCCCCATCATTTAGGGCTGTAATACTTTGGTCAAGATATTGGATACCTTATGATGTCGACACTCAGGCCACCACACACACACATGAACTCCCACAAATGGACACATGAGGCCAACAATCTGTCTGTGTGTCAATCAAAGACTGGAAGTCTCTCTTTCCCTTAGGCCAGTGGAGACCTGGTTGTACTGCTTCCATTGATCTCCAGTCTGCTCATGCACATGTAGATCAATATCTGCATTTGAACATGTCATCTCCAACAAGCACCTCTCACTGTGTGTGTGTGTGTGTGGGTGTGTTTGTCGGTTTGTGTGTGAGTGTGTATGTGTGTGGGCTTGTATGTGTGTGTGCCTGCATGTGTGTGTGTCTGTATGTGTGTGTGCCTGCATGAGTGTGTGCCTACGTGTGTTTGTGTCTGTATGTGTGTGTGTCTGTATGTGTGTGTGTGTGTCTGTATGTGTGTGTGTGTATGTGTGTGTGTGTGTGTGTGTGTGGGAGGTGGGAGGGGAGGGGTGGTGGGGTTTGCAGGGGCTCATGTGAGCCACGACACCCAAAGCTTCTTGATGAATTGTGTTCTAATGCAGATAGGCAGTCTATCATTGTGTCAGCACCACAGTCTTGTCTCTCTCTCTCTTTCTCTTTCACTTTCTCTCTCCTCACATTCACTTGTCTGCCTGTCTCCCCCCCCCTATACTCTACAACCCCTGCCCATCCCCACAACACCGCTCTGCACACACATACACACATGAACACACAAACATACAAATACACACACACCCCTTTCCAGATGCTTCTCACTCCCCCCTTCTAGCTGCACTACATCTACACTTCTACAGTAATTGACATTTTCCATTCCGCGGGTCCTGTATCTCCTGCCCATTGTTGCCTTGGTAACCAGCGGCAATGGAGGCAACGGCTGCCTCAGCTGGCAAGGTAGCCCGGCCCTGTGGGCTAGTGCACCCAGCTGCTGCCTGCCCAAATACCTGACAGCAGCACTGTGAACCTCTTGCAGGCAATTTAATAAGACAAATAATCAGATAGACCACATCCAGTAATAACGCATAATTATATTTAGAGGAGAGAATTAATTATCACAGAGTGTGGTACTTGGCAGTGACAAAAACAAATTTCACAAGCACAGTGGTCTGCACCAAGATTATTTTGTTTTGGCTAAATTATTTTCCAGCGATTAGTGTTCTCTCACTTGTTGCGTCTTTCATAAATAATACTTTCTAATGTAAGTTCAAGTATTATTATTTGACTAGTATTATTTTCAAAGTCAACTGATTAATTTTTTCAAAAAAGTTCATTTGAACTTTTGTGGAATGAATGAGTTGATGTTATCAAGTCTTCATGTTGTGTTCTCAAGTTTAAAGTTTATTGCAAACTGCAAGTACAGTTACAGGTACATTGGAATTCTTTGGTCAACAAAACACACTCAACAAATGCTGAGAGTCCTGGACCCTTATTCAGCAACTCTCTGCACACACACACACACACCTCCCACCCTCTCAAACTAAGACATCAAAGCTAAACATATCACGCAACTAAATATTGTGTGAGCTGTTTATGTGAGTTTGCACTTCACATCAGCAGTAGCAGGTAGTCCCAGGTAGCATGTAGCATCAGGAGGAGTGTGTGTGTGTGTGTGTGTGTACAGTCTGTGTGTACTGCATGTGCATTTATGTGGGTGTGTCAAGGAGGGGTGTAGGACCACTCAAATTCCACAAGGACATGAAAGACTAATGGTTACACTTGTCCAGTATTGTTCAGCAGCTGACAATCTTTGAATGAATGTTCATTCGTAGACTGAGAGAGCTGTTGTAGAACAAGCCTCTTAAGGCCGAAAAAAAACGGAGAAGTATAAATCGGCCTTTACACCAACTCAAGGAACCTTCAAAGTTACATTGGTCTGTAGTCACTGGTCACACACAGAAGACAGACTTGATTCAGTCAGATGATCTACAGTATAAAGGGTAGCAAGCAGGGCAAGACTGTTGGTGGAAAGTACCTCAGTTCTCCACTCAACTGTAGAGTGATGTAGCGTGTGTACAATGACTGAAGTCTGAACTTGTGAAATCAAGTTTAAGTGGCATGAAAGTGGATGACATTTGCATAATTCCATACTCTGGAAAATAAATGTGTCTATTTGAGCTATTTCTATTAAAAGCCTATAGGATTCATTATTTAGCTAGGTCAAAGCTGTGTAAAAGATGTGTAAAATGTGAAGGCTGATTCAACATTGTCTAGGTTTAGAATGTAGAGAACATGTTTTTTATGCATGCAAAGACATTCAGGGGCTTTGAAGTGCTGACGCTTTTGCCAGGCAGGTGAACATGCAGGTGAACGCTTGGGTACAAGCATGAGTTTATGTGCTAGTGCACTAGTACAGTATACTGTATGAGTTTCCAGAATCTATGTGTTGGCCTGCGTAAGGTTGGTTAATGACTCAGCCTTGCTTCCTAAAGAGGAGGCCATAAACAGAGTCTATTGACCCACTTCAGAGGCTAGGACCGTCAGTAACACCAGGCAGAGTCAGTAACACCAGGTAGACATGCAGCAAGACAGGTAGACAGACATGCAGCAAGACAGGCAGACATGCAGAAAGACAGTCAGTAGCACCAGGCAGAGTCAGTAACACTAGGTAGACATGCGGCAAGACAGGTAGACAGACATGCAGCAAGACAGGCAGACATGCAGAAAGACAGTCAGTAGCACCAGGCAGAGTCAGTAGCACCAGGTAGGCAGGCGCCAAGACATGCAGACAGACAGACAGGAGGGAGGGATGGTGAGGAGGAGGACTGGGACACGGTTTATGGCTGCCAACATTCCCTTCACACACCTCCACCTTTACTTTGGCTCTGCAACATGTATTCATACCACAATACTGGCTCCCACTGGAAATCAAGCTCTATGCATTCATACATTATTCTACCTACGTGCATGCGTGTGGGGGAGACACACACACACACACACACTGTTCTCAGGGGAGGATTAGCTTATTACTGGCTGTGTGATTTAGTGCCATGCTGATTAAGGGGGCAGGCCAGAGGAAGAGGAATGGATATCATTATCCTGCCAAGGCCAACATGCTGTGCAATACATGGCCTACACACTGGCCCCTATAACACATACACATTCTATACAGCACAAACTACAGTGTGCAAACTGTTCTTGTGCAAAGCAAGCTTGTAAACTGGATAGCAGCACTCAGCTGTAGCCTGTCCATTACATTGAGCTAGCCAGCGCAGTAATTCTACCGTAGAATGACAATGATACAAGTCTATGATTGCCAAACGGCACAGTGCAGTATGTTTTGTATTGTGGGAGAAGCACTTTTCTCTTTTAATGGAGTCTTTACCATAACTGGAGTCATGCCAGAGCCATCTGGCATGACCCTAACCGTCATCTTAAGAGGTGTACTCCCCACACCTCTTAAGATGACGGTTTCTCACCTCTCCATCCTGACACACTAACTTCTCTCTGTTCGTTCTTCAAGGCTCGTCCTTTAAAGTCCTTTTTATTCTTTTTCTCTGTTTCTCTCTCTGTCTCTCTCTGCTGTCTCTCTCTCTCAGGCGAGCAGACCTATGGTATTATGCAGTGGTATGAATGATTCATTGCTCCCCGTAGAGTGTGCTCTGACTGGGAACAGTGAAGAAGGATGGGGGGGGGGGGAAGGAGGGTGGAGGAACAAAGAGAGAGAAGGCAGTGACAGGGGGGTGGGAGAGGAATAGAGGGGAGTATAAGATATTGAGGTTTTACTGTGTGCTATTAACTCCCTGTAAAGGATTCTGCAGAGCATAACAACATTTTGCAACACATTACCTGCAGTGTAGACTAATCAAATGTGGATTCCAGCTGCGGATGTTTGAGAAAGCTCATGACCTACTTGAACTCTGGAACCTCAGATAGAGATAAAGCAGGAGTTACAGAGGTCGGGAAAGACATCAGCATGGAAGACCCCTATCCACTCCCATACTTACACGCACTCCAACACATCACGCATCACCACTCATTTTGTATGGTGAAATAAATACCCCCATATTGTTCCCAAGGATCAGACCCCAAGAAGTAGCATCATTATCTTTTCCCATTTCCCATTACCAAGCATGCACGGATTGACTGAGATGCAATGAAGCTGCTAAATAATTAATTGAACAATAATGCTAATTTGTGAATAATAAGTGTGTGAATAACAGAGGAGATTGTGTATGTGTGTGTTTGTGTGTGACATCTGACATGAAGACTGATTGTACAGGCCAGATAGTATCCCTCCACTGTGAAGGTGAGGATAAACTCTGTACACATTAATTCTACCATCTCTGCTCCTACTCTAATGACATACTTATTTATTATTAACAGGCTAATCCTTATGCAAAAATAGGGACATGTTAGTGTGGAGGTTGAAAGGCACTGGAGCCTACTGCTATAACAAGTACAGCATGAAGTTTCCGTATTCTGTCTTGGGAAGGTTGTTTTTATTTACAGTAAAATATCCTTTGAGCTAAGGGGGTCGTTCAATACTTTCCAGAATTGAAAAGTGCTTGTGTGGTCTGCGTGTGTGCGCGCAGATTTGTATAATTAAATGGCCCTGGTGTTTGTGTGTGTGTATGCATTTGTGCTGTACACGTCTGTCCATCTCTGTGTTTGTGTGCTTGTGTGTCCATTGTGTGCATCGACCTTTAATTAGGTGAGCCAGATCACAACATGCTTTTTCTCCACCTCCTTCAACATAGTCTTTCGCACTCTCTCCACAGCAGTGTAATGGGCAACACACGAACGCCAGTTTGATTACATTTCAGATTAGAGTTGTGGCCAAGCGGCTGCCTAGGGCTCTAAATTATGTGTCTGTTGTCAACGAACGCTTCTGGGGGAATGAGGCTGGCTGCATTTGCCCCACTACTGTTGACCTTGGAGGTCATTTGGAGGAAGGGGGCATTCATCAACATGACGCATGGGTGCTGGGGGAGAGGTGTGTGTGTGTTTGAGTGGGGATGTGAGTTTCCTTGTGTGTGTGGATGTTACCACTGGGGTGAGTGTCTGAGATCTCCTGCTGCAAGCCAATCCAGCATACAAAACCTCTCACTTGTGTCTACTTGTGCCGTGATATCCATTGTAATGAGACAAGGATAACACAGAATTTGCCAGTTATTGTGTGATGTCATTGACTGCAAAATCAGCAACATCTCCAACTACAAATTATTTGCATATGTATGATAATTTTTGTCATTTTATGGTGTTTGATTAAACTAGTTCATCCTATTTGTATGACATCATCCTTCTCTGCTTCTCCAAAAGGACAGTTTATAGATTATCTGAAAGCCTTGGGACTGGCCTATCAGATAATGGTATTGATCAGGGAGAGTCCTGATCACAATGGAGGCAATCTACACAGTCGATTATTAAGATCAAATCCATTTGTGAATAGCCCTTTTAACAAGCAGTGTCACCAGTTTCCTACAGATCAATACTGACAACAAGCCTAAAAAGTCAGAGACAAAAAGGAAAAACTCCAGACATGAATCTCCCATAGGAGAGAAAATAAAAGCAAGAAAGCTCAGGAGGAGAAATTCAGTGGGGGATTCCCTTATCCTAGGATGGTTTGTATTACTGTAATACACACACAATCCTCTGTGAATCTTGTAGTATTTAAGTATATGCATTTCTCTGTATGGCACAGGAAGATATCGACAAAGACAGTTAGACCAAAAGGCTTGCATGTAAGGCCAACGAGATGCTGCTGCTCCCCTAGACTTCAGTCTCATCTGTGGCCAATTGAAAAGCAATCTGAGGACTGGCAGGCAGCCTTTGGCGCTAGCATACCTCCCCTCAAAACAACAGTGAGCGACCTTGGCAGGTATTGGTGTTGAAGGCTTTGAAGGATGATGAGAAAAACAGGCTTTGATGGCACACTCCTACTCTCTGCTTCTCTGCTTCTCAGAGAGCCATGTACCCTTTATGTCTCATCAGCAGTGTGTACAAAACGTTGTATGAGTGTGTGTGCTTGTGTGTGTGCATGTTTGTGTGTTTACCAGAGTCTATTTTGAGTGTGTGTGTGTGTGTGTGTGTGTGTGTGTATGTGTTAGATTTTCTTAAAACTGTAAGTGGGCAACAGAGCAGGGTTCATCTCCTAGGAAACTCTGCTGAAATGGTGGGCCCTATCTTGCACCCAGCGCAATTGACTTTGTCAATGACGCAAGTATCATTCCTAGTTTGCACTCGACGCAAAGCGGACTTTTCCCTCCACAGAAGCACGTCGGTAAGGACCAGGATTGAGAACCACTGAATTAGGGAATGACTTTGCGCTCCTGGGGGCGGTTCAGCGAAAAAAGGAGGCGTGTTCCGGCGCAAACGTTCCCTGGTGCTATTTTGCAGTTTCAGAAAAACAATTCCGTAGACTAAAGTCAATGGCGCGTTATTCAGATGTTATTATAAGGGCGCAAGCTTGGCCCTTGCGCACTGCTGGCGAAGCCAGGGTCTTCTTCATTGTTTTGATTTATTGTATGGCTAGCTGTGTAACATTTCTTTCAGGTCAATGATTAAAAATATTTTCATGAGAAATCTCTATGTATGTGAACTTGATTTGGAACAACTGTGGCAATTTCCTCCCACGCCTGTTTAACCGAAGCTAATTTGGGTAGGTTTCTTCTCCCATGCCCATCAGAATCAGAATTCGGTTTATTCGCCATGTAGCCTATGTTACACAAACACGGAATTTACTGTGGCAGAAAGGTGCAAACAATAAACAAACAAAAACAAAGCATGAGTGGGCAACTTAGTGCAATGAGAAAACTGCTCTGCCTTTCCCATATGTCACTTCTCTATCTTTTACGGCCCTAACGAGAACGTCGGTCTCCTCGGCTGTGAACCGCTCCTGGTTTACGCCTGGCAAATCCGCCGTTATAATAGCAATCCGCCATGGAACAAGCGCTGTTCTTAAAGGGAATGTGAGATGACGCTCTGATTGGTTTATTGCACGTTACGCCCAAACCACACCCATTAGTAATTTCGCTACTTCAGACCAATCCATTTTAGACTTGCGCCAGCCACAAAGTCATTTATCCCGCCGGCAAAATAGCAACCGCGCCGGAGTCCCGCCCACAAAGTTACTTGCGCTTTGCGTTTTGATACTTGCGTTTCAGATCGTTAAAATAGGGCCCGGTGTCTCCTTGACTCAAAGTCATCTGTCTGCAGTTCTTTTTCTGAGGATGTAAATGAATAGTTTTGAGACAAATTAAGAAAGAGATGGCAGACAAGAGCATGCAGGATCAAGGGAATGAGAGAAAGATAAAAACGCTGTTTGCAGGTTCTTAATTGTTATAATTCGAATTCATATTGGCCTCCAATTATGTTAATATCTTCCATAAATCTGAACAAAAGTAAAGTCCACTGGCTTCACACAAGTGAGTCTGTATGGATTTAATGCCTACTTCAGCTAATATGTTTGCTCAGCACCTAGGGTTATCCTTGATATAATTCAATAGCCATATATTGCCACAGACACAGAATGTGTAAAGCAGAATGTGTAAAAAGTCATTCACAACAAACATCAATGAGGGACTGCTCTGCTTGACAGTTGGGCTGGGAGAGACATTCATTTTGTAAGTGGCCCAGAGTGTTGTTGTGCGTGATTAAGAAAGAGCTCTTGGCAGTTCCTTTATTTTTTTACATGCTGTGGGCTCTTTTTTCATGGTTCTCTGGTTTGTGTTTGTTGTGGCTTGTCATGCTTTGTGGAAGGGGAAACTGCAACGTCCATTATATAAGGGGTTGGACAGAGAAGGTGTCTTATTACAGATAATGTCCACCTTGACAGACATTTCCTTCTGTCACAGATGTGCTCCTCTTTCACTCTCAGTGATATGCCTCCAGGCCCTGCCCTGCTCAATTATCCCTTCTGGAGAAATGAACCCATTCTATATAGTACCACCACTTATGTCCTTGCTAGCAACCCTTCCCTTTGACACCCCATATTTCAGTGTGTGTAGCCCCAACCCATCACCCCTTTAGCTCACTTTCGGCATCTGACAGGCACAAAGAGTTTATGTGTGTGATCAGTTGTTCCTGAACCAACTTCTCACCATACATTAGAGATCAATATAAAAAAGTTTATCCTTCCACCCTGCCCCCTGCCCTCCCCCCCCACACACACACACATTGTACCTCAGAGATGATCATCTTGACCAGCCTCCTGTGTTGTAGTGCTGCAGCTGATACGTTAACAGCCTGACCCTGACCCTGACCCCACCCCCAGACAGATGTAATGAGGTTGTCAGGTCATCATTTAATCTCTGATGCAATAGCACATCTGACGTTGACTTGCTGTGACCACGATCAATGCTAAGGTCTAGAACCACTCAGGGAACACCCTAACCATAACCCCGAAGTGGAAAACACCAGAAATAATATGTAAATGGGGGATCACCAGGACAACGACACCGGCTAGATTCATCCACGGATGCTGTGATTAGTGCCAATCTCCTGATGCAGCTCTACTCCATGCTTTTACTTTAGAAATCATCATTGTGGTGGCTGAATAATTGTGATTTTCCTTTGATGCTGTAAAGTATAACATCACCATATAAACCATACGTTGGTGACACTTGTACAGATGGTGATTTAATTGCATGCACCTGTCATGCTGTTCTGTAGTCAGTTATGATGTGCTCGCACCAGATTATGTCTTCCAGTATTTCTATATATATCCAGTATATCTCCACAACAGCATCAGATACAGGAGCAGTAGTATCAGATGATGATGGTGGTTAATGGTGAACCTGCTAATGATAGGAGGGAGGGAGGAAGGGACAGTGAGAGAGAAAGAGAGAGAGAGAGGGAGGCAGGAGAAAGAGTGAGAGAGAGAGAGACATAGAGAGAGACAGAGAGAGACAGAGAGAGAGAGGAAATAAGGAGGGGGGGTAATGATGGATCTGTCCCTTGTTTCAGATATGGCTCATTGCACATGGACATATTTGGCCAACCCTCAAATCAAATTTGTTTTTCTCATTATGAAGGCAGAGATAAAGTTGTGGCTAGATGGGGGACTGTGGGATGGGGATTTGTCATCCTATCAGCATGACTATAATATTGACTTGTGGGAGGTAATTGTGTTTCCCTGTCCCTACTGGAAAGACAAGATACCATGCCAGCCTATTGTAGTCTCTTCTGTCTAATCTGCTGCTGCCAGTTTAATGCAGTGCCTCCTTCTTTGGATCTGAAGCAGACAGCAGGTGGCTACCCAGTACCCACACACTTTTAGCACCGGACAAAACCCTGTGGAGACCACTTACAGACCCATTTCTTTCCCTTGGAGCAGTCTTCTAAAATTCACAAATTAAAAGTGTGTGTGCGTATATGTGTGTAAGGGGTCTCTTTCAGTGTGTGTATTGATGATATATATGGTGTGAGCTCCAGGTATCTTCACTGAAAGGTTGTGAGTCAGGTGTCTTTACTGAGATTGTCTTTCTGACATACAGACAGTCGGGAGTGTATTGGCGTTATTCACGATTCAGGGTCTCTTTTTTTTTCGTGCCCTCTGCTGGTAAAATATGTTGAGAATCAATTTTCTTCGACAAGGTTGTCCAAATTGTCCATGAGTAACCAGCGAGCTTTACGAAACAAAATGTCAAAGCTCTGCATTTTGATAAGCGCTCCTGCGTTTGTACAAATATGAGGGGAACCCGCACAGTGTTGGAAGGAGGGATTAGGTGGAGGGACCCTTGTTGTCATGGAAACGGGTAGGAGGAGCATGGGTGCCTGTAGTGGGACCAGTTTGTTTGTTATTGAAGGTCACGTGGCTGGGGACTGAACAGAGGTACTTCCCCTCACCGCCGAAAGAAGCGTCGCGAGCCGCTCTCACCAGTTTCAACAAAATGGCTGCAAAGGCACCATCGCCTTCGAATATCCACTGACTGTTCAACAGTTCATGGTAGGACTTCTTTTTTTAATCTTCAGCGGTTATTTATTTTATTTTAACATATTTTCATATGTTGGACGTTGCACGAATTAATGACCGGGATTGCTTTAATACCAAGTCGCGCGCTTTAAAACGTTTTTCTAGCACTTTGCGTTTGTCTCGACGACAACTCGTCAAAAGAATAAGGATTTCTTGACGTTTGTAGCTGATTACTTAGTTGTATTGATGGTTGTTGTTATCGGATTCGCATATCTAACGAATGCATACTATATAGCTGACGTTGGCTAAGCAAGCTAAATCTGCTGAATTATAGTTGCTAGCTTCGTATCAAGCTCTGTATCTCGGGACGAATACTAGTGCATCGCCTTGCAGATAGCTTGCACAGACCTTCCTACGATCATCAGGATCAAACAGGAGCCCTTATGCTCAAGCGAGTTGAATTGTTATGAATTTGCAAGTTCAACTAGCTACAATAAGCATTGTATCTTATTGCTGTCTAGATAGCTAGGTTAGCTGCCTAATAATAACATTGGAGGAGGGGCAGTGATTCGGAGGCAGCTTAGCAACGCATTTAGTTCTCCCCGCTTCTGCACAGACATTGGTACAGTGCTAAACTCCTAGTTGGGATGCACACTCAAAATTGATTTGTTTAAAATAGCTACTTGACCGAGGAATTATTGTTATATTTTGTGTCCATTTTGCAAGCACGATAAAGGCAAGACAAGTGGCTTTTGTATGCATAACATAACTGACAGATGCATGTTACCTTATTTAAATAGTTATCTTAGATGTACGTGCCCGTGACTTATTTTGAATGTTAAGAAATGTAATTGAAATGAAATGTGACATGCTGTGGCTACTAGATTCTGACCTTTTGGTTTTGGTAGTCTTCCAGAGTTGTGAATCTATTCAAATGACTGTGTTGTGGACGTAGGCTATGTGGCGTATAACTCTGGTTCAAAACAAAAAAAGGACAGTTAAAACATGAGCTATTACGTAGTTCCTATCAAGCACAGTGACTGCACATCACAGTAAGCCACATATACAGTGAAGCCTTCCTGAGCAAAAGAAGCTTCCATTGGTGGGGGGGTTGAGTGGGATGCTATGTTCACTTATTTTTTGCTGAAGACAGACAGACCCTGCACTGCTGCCCTGGCAAAATGCCCCCCTCATTCAATTGAAGTGTATTTCCTCTGCCAGTGTCGCCCCACTAAACAATGACGCTCCTGTCATAACTCTCCGGCCTCACTGCCACTTATCCACCGGCAGCCAGCCTGAAGGGTTCGCTGAGCACACTCCGATATCCCTGAGCGAGTTTAACACACCTAACACAGAGTGGGGGCCAGCTGCTTTGAGCCTGGCTGGGGACCTCTGGTTAGCTAATTCGTTGCAGTCCCTGCTCTGTGGCCCTTGTGGAGGAAAATTGTGTGTGTGGAAGGCTTTTCTACCCTTTTCAGGGTCAGGGCCCCCTGTCAACACCCAGGCCTGTGAATGAGTCTGTGTATTCACGGGGAGGCGCCAAAGGGGGGGGCACGATAACAAAAAGAGGCCACTTAATGCTGTGATTACTGTCGAGCTTAGGTCATATCCCAGATCTCAGTCCTCCTTCTGCAGCCTGTTGCACCATAGCTGAAGGGCTAAGTGAATATATTTCTAAGGTACAGTTTAACTCCGGGGTCCCCAAACTACTGCCCGCGGGTCGAATATGGCCCGCCCACACATTTGTCCCCACCCTCAGAACAATGCCAGAGATCAGTTCACACTGATTAATATGCATAAGTAAGTAAATGTTTTGATTTCAATAGCAATGAATATGACAAAAAGTCATTACGATAGTAATAATGCTCTTTTAATAGGCTATATATCCCTTGTTATGTACGGAGCATAATAAACTAATCTAGCATAATAAATACATTTAAAATCATAATAAAATCTCCACAATAATACTCGTAGTCACTCCGGCCCATGTAATTTTCTGTTACAGACCGAGCCGGCCCCACATTAAAGAAAGGAAAGATTATCTGGCCCTCGCAGAAAAAAGTTTGGGGACACCTGGTTTAACTCTAAGTCCTAATGATGATATTCATGCCTTTAATACAAACAGTATTTGTACATGCTTTTATTGGCCTCTCTCCTCTGTGCTGTGGATCATTCATTGCGGGAAAATACTTTGCATCTTGTCCGTGCAAGTGTGGTCATTTGACATCACCGCTAGTGACATTCACAGGTCTCGACTGAAAAAGTACAGAACTGGACTGAAAACATTGTTGACTTCATTTCTGTCTATGAACCTCAGCCTCTCCAGATTCCTATCAATAGGATCCAGTCCACTCATGTCATGGACTGCTGCTTCGTTTGAGACAGCACTCAATGGAGTCCCTGTTGGTAAATGCTTGGAAAGGTTTAACGAGCCATGAACCAGGGCTTTCTCTGTGCTAGTGGCCCATGCCCCTCAGGACTCCAGCTCTGTCAACCTCGAGATGGCTATTTAATCAAAGCTATTTAACGCTATTGAATGGTATTTTGAACAACTTTTTCGGTGGCCGAAAGCATAACCATACATCTTGCTCTGCAGGAGAACTCCATAGAGAGGCTTAGGCTACATGAGGAGCAAAGGTCCAAACATCCTCAAGTGGTAGTATTTAAACCTCAGGATTATTTGTATTTATTTTTTGCTCTCTGTGAAAACGCATCTGTTTGGGGAGTGCCAATGATGGGGGGGGGGAAGACATCTGAAGTGGCACAATGTTGGGTCGAATGTATCACGTTTTGGAGTATCAGGTATCCCAATAAAAGCTTGCCTAGTCATGAAACCACACAATGGAAATCTTGAGTAAGGTGATGTGTTCTTTATTCAGCCTGGTGTTTTGTGGGTATCCCCTGCCTTACAACCTATTACTCCACAGAAGTCCTAGATTGTTTGCTCTTCATGAAGACAAATGTGAGACAGTGAAAGTGCTACACGATTAGAGGCCAAGTCCTTTGTTGGTGACTTTCTGTGATCTATTGGAGCAATAAATCGTGGGCCGGGCTCATGAAAGACTTCTCATTACTGACAGAGAGGATCATGGGAGTCAATTGGGACTGCCATCAGAGTAAATCCGTAGTTATTTCAGGAGCTTGTCGGAGTGAGCATGAGAGCAGAATATTAAAAATCTCCTTTCCTCTTCATTGTGGATTGGCATTGGCCAAGTAAAGCTATGACATAAGAGAATAACTTTATTTTTGAATGGGAAATCCTCTTTGTTGAGCAATAGAGAGAGCTAGTTAGCCAGTTAATCTGAATTCTATTATAACTTCAATTAAATAGGAATTGGTACCGGGTGATGCGTTATGGATTAATCCTGAGTTGACTTCGGACTGGGTATGGAGGATGTGTTTTGAGATCCAGCCTGGGTTCTTTATTAGCATCGCTTATCACCACAGTTTGGTGAAGGGTGTCTCACCACTGCTGAGAAGCGGAGTGGCAGATTCTGCCGTTGTGACTGTGGTTGTTGCTGTGGCTGTGGCTGTTTCTAGCGAGTGAACGTGCTCCCTGGGGCTTGCCGTGCTCTTGTTTGTCTTGCAGCACTGGCATTCCTGGCTCTGTGCCCAGTGACTAGTCGTCTAGCTAGCGCATGCACGCGCACATACACAGACACGCACACACAGTCCCCCTAGTCTCGTCAATCTTTGTGCACTCGTTTCCCCACTCCCTAACATTCTTCCCTCCTTCGTTCCAACATGAGAGCATTCAGACATGCCTCTTCCATGTGCTACACACACGCAAGCACACACAGACAGACACAGACACACACTGACTGACATAAAAAACCTGTCTCCCGACATTTCCACCCTGCAATTTTACACTTGCTCTTAATAGGCCCTTTCTGGGGTCTCTTTGTTCTCCTTGTTCATCCTCACCGTCTGCCTGGTTTGAGGGACCTCACCCATGATCCAGGCATGGCTCTCTGGGCCAGCAGGGTTCCACTCCCTGACAGGTGTCTGTCCATTTGCCCCTCCCTGGTCCCTTCTCTGCTGGGCTTCCTGGCTGCCGTTGCAGCGTCCACTGCAGCCGCTCATGGAACTCCCATTTGTGCACCACACTGTCTTGAGGTGTTTCAGCTTCACACTTGGTTAATGCTGCTTCTGTGTCCCAACCCTATGCATCAAGACTGTCTGGCGGGCCACATAAATACCTGACAGATGTTGAGGAACAGGAGCCCTTCCCTCCAACCCGCCCCAACTAGATTCCCTGTTGATGGGTGTGTTCTCCTCTCGTCTCAGACGGGGCAGACAGCAGTACAGATTAACTGGAGCATCCATGGGATTCTGGGATGCTACATGACACAAGCACACTGTTGGCTTTGAATAAAGAGAGCCTATTTATAGCAAGGCAGCTGAAGCACCAGGACTTCTACTTAGACGCTTGGATCTGAAAAATAAATATTTATGAAGTGAATGGGTGGTAAGGGCAGTGTGTGCGCTGGCCTCTTCCGCGTGCGCATGTACATTTTGAGGCAAATTCCATCCACGTAATTGCAGGCCTCCATTCTAGAGAACAGCCTAGTGATAAACAAGGACAGGACTATAAATAGCCCAACTGTCCTTTCCTGTTTTTCTCTTTGAAACCAAAATGCTTAAAGTGAAGTAAAAGTATGTTCTTTCCTATGGTGGCTTGGCAAAACCCTGTTCTAAACCAGTTCCAAACCCATTGTGAGACAGCAGAATTGTAGGATCCAAAATCTGACGAGCCCTCAGGGTAGGGTGAAGAGAATCACATTGCCCATTGCTTTGGCTTGATGGCAGACTCCAGAAAATAGTTCTCCTCTCAGCCATGGTCTAAGATGAACTCTCTTCACTCCAGCCCTCACCTGGCTACACACAGGGCCTGGGGGGGAGCGTCTTCTGCCATGCAATGGCCCGCTCCACAGGCAGCAAGCTGCTGGGCCAGAGACTTAAAAGCAAACCTTTTTATGTGCAAATTCTCATTAAAGGTTCAAGGAAGCGGATCACAATTTATGTATTTTTCCAGACTCTTTTATTTCTCTCCTCTCAGGCCTTAAAGCAGCTAGAATTTTAAAGCACAGAGAAATGCCAAGACTTATTAAGGCTAAATATACACCCGTCTCCCCTGGAACTGCCTGCGTGGTGAAAGGATATGGAAATGTCAGGTAGCTTTTTAATAGCATTGGTGGTTTTGTGTGTGTTTGTGCGCGTGCCCGTGCACATGGCGGTGATTCCAACACAGGTCTGTTTAGGTAGAGTCCAAATCATACTGAGGCAGGCAGAAAGCAGTTGCAGTTTTTTGTGTTTATGAAATGGTCCTTGTTGCTTTGATTCGATTTCCTGGGGATGTTGAAGAACGTAGGGTATCGGTTTCAGGATATGGGTGTACAGTAAGTGGCAGGGTGGGACTTTGTTTTAGGATAGTTGAGCATGGGCCCCTGTGTGAGGCCTAAAGACCTTGGTACTGGCTGCCTCTGGAGGCTGGAGCACAGGGGGGCCCCAGAGACCCCCCGATGACTGCCTCCGGGCCCCAGAATCACCACCACCAACCATCACCCTACGGCCTCTTAATAGGTTCCATAACCGAGCCACATACAAAACACCCAGAGCAACCCCACCACACACAGGCACTCACACATACACACAGGCAAAAACATCTTGTGTTAGAGTGAAGTGCCTCGGATATTTCAATGGAAATTGACCAAATGGACCATTCAGCAGTATTTAACTTCCATTCAGAGTCTATTCAGGAGGCTAGTGTCTGTGGAAGCGGCTAGAGACATAGACCTTGGTGTGAGTGCTAGGGCTGTCACGATAACTACTTTTTAAAAATGTATTGCGATAAACAATATTATTGTAATTTTCAGACAATTTTATGCCAATGATTACATAAGGTCAGGGCTGGGGTATGTATCTGGTCTCTAAGCACTGACTGCAGAGTCCAGTCAGCAGTTTTGAAGTGTATGGCCAAGCTCATATAAGGCGTCATATTTGAGATTGAACACATATCTGTAGTGGCAGAGTAAAAGGAGATGTCTTTGATCTCCTTCAGAATGTCGTCTTTTACTTTATTGTACAAGGATGGAATGGCAGTTTGGGAGATGTACGTTTTCTTTGGCAATTCGTACTGTTTATAAAAAGTTTGCAGCATATTTGTAACTGCTGGTTTTTCGACTGTGTTTAATGGCTGCATCTCTTTGGCTATATAGCGAGTTACGCTATCCGTGAGTGTGCGCCATTTCGCGCTGTCACGTTTATATTTGCACTTGAAAAGGCATCTGTAACAGATAACAGATAACTGCATGGAAGACCCCTTTCCAGCTCCAGCTGCAGTTGTTGTTCCCAGGTTGAAAAACTGGGTGGGATGGTTATGTTTTAGGTTAGTTGTGTTGCCTCTTTTCGTTGCCACTGTTTTTAAACAAAGTCGACATACCGGCTCGTTCACGTTAATTGGCTCTCATCTCATTCGGCTTAAAGCCAAAATGTTCCCTCACCGGAGCTGAAGATTGAGGCTTTGAAACCAAATCCATTTGGACTTGTTCTTCCTAACTAGCTGTAGATGTCACAAAACAGAACACTTTATAACACAGTTGGTTCACTCCTTCTCTTCACCTGTCGGTGTCCACTCTGTGTGTGTGTGTGTGTGAGACGCTAACCCCGCCTATGCTTTTGACACAGAAAGCAGACAAGCTGACAGAGGCAGCGGGATCGACTAAAAAGTGGGTGACATTCGTTTTTATGTAAAAATGAATATAATCAATATTTTTTTAATATAAAAATGATCAGTTGCAATATATCGCGGCACCAATATATTTCCATCGCGACAGGCCTAGTGAGTGCATCATTTGAGGAATGACCCTGTGGTTTTAACCACTGCTCTGATCGGAGGTGACATGGAAATACATCTCTCGGGCACAGGTGTGTTCAGCTTTACCTCCCCCCTCTCTCCCCATGTCTTTAACCCCCCTCTGGTGCTCTCATTTCAGCCACGAGACAAAGCAGAGAGCACAAGCAGAGAACCATTTGATGGAAGAAAAGAAAAAGAAAAAGCAAGAAGAAAAGAAAAAGAAGGACGCCACTCAGAAAAAGGTGTGTGTGTGTGTTTGTGTGTGTGAGGCCCTGTCATGTCCCTGCAGCAAGACGGCGATGTGGCCCCTTTCCTCCCTCCCTCCCTCCCTCCGCCTCTCGTCCTCCCTGCGTGAGCATGTGTGTGATCTCTTTCTGCTCCATGAGTTAAACAGGCCAACATTCTGATCTCCATATCCTTCGCCCACTCTGACTGAGGAGTGTGTGTGTGTGTCTGTGTCTGAGGAGTGCGTGCGTTTCCGTGTGTGTAGATCCTTAAGACATGTTGCGCCTCTTTTTTTTCGCAGACTGACTACATTTCCCATAAGCCCCTTCCCATAGTCCCACTAGCATCAAACATTTAGCATTACAGGAGGCCAGCAACAGAAATCCAAGTACATGGTGTTCAATCAGGGAGGCTGGCTCATTTGGGCCTGGGGCTGGCCAGTCCAGCCCACAAGAAGCCTGTTGGCTCATGGAGGAGGGGGACAGTTGGTGTGTGTTAGTGTGTGTGTAGTAGCAATAGTAGGGACTATCAATCCAAGGGGAAATTGTGTGTGTGTGCGCACGTTGATGGTTTGACCCTCTCATCTTTTGTGCAATGTTCTCCTGTTCATGCCAGAGAAGCCCTCTGACTATCAGACTGTAACGTATTCTCCCTCTTTTCTCCCAGGCCACTGAACAGAAAACCAAAGGTGAGTGTGCCGTTCTCACAGTCAATTCAAGCCCGTTTTCAACTGCGTTTCTTACCTCACCCCCCACCTCCCCTGGTCCCATCTCTGCTGGCAGGTCTCTGCCTGTGTGTCCGGTGTCTGACCCAGTGCGAGCGCACCGTATTTGGTGTGCTATTCGAAGTATGTCAGAGAGAGGTTGTATGTTTCGTCTTGACCCTGATATCATTGAATCGGACCCACTCGGAAACAGCTCAACACGACACTGTGTCTGTCCCCTCTGAGGAATGGCGCTGCACTTTGAACAATTCCCTCCCGTCTAAAGCATTGCTCTTGAAATGAATGATCGCATGTCTAGTCGGGAAGTGTTTGCCGCGCGCAGGTGGCCCTGGCTTGAGCCAGAGGGGGAGCCAGACTATAATAAGGAGCAGGGAGACTCTTGAGGAGACCCAGACGCTCCTCACCCTCTCCTGGGCTCCATGGCCCAATGAGGAGAGGTGCATTGGAGTTCAGGGAAGAGGAGGGTGGAGGTAGGTGCACAAGGCTCAGAGAGGAGGAAGATTTATGGGTTCACAGGGATAGAGGCTGGAAGGAGGAGGGGGGGCAATGAGGTACGGCATTAGAGGAGGGGGGGGGGGGCATAGGCAGGAGCAGAGTGCGCAGTAGATTTCCTAGCTAGCAGACTGAACTCGGCTCTTTTTGTTTGTCAGTCCGCAGTGCCAAAGTTCATGGATGACAGAGAGAGAAAGGTGATCAGTGGTAGATGGTTGGACTCCTAGAATGTCCCCTCCAGTGAAAGAGAGAGAGAGAGAGAGAGAGAGCGAGAGAGAGAGAGAGAGAGAGAGAGAGAGAGAGAGAGAGAGAGAGAGAGAGAGAGAGAGAGAGAGAGAGAGAGAGAGAGAGAGAGAGAGAGAGAGAGAGAGAGAGAGAGAGAGAGAGAGAGAGAGAGAGAGAGAGAGAGAGAGAGAGAGAGAGAGAGAGAGAGAGAGAGAGAGAGAGAGAGAGAGAGAGAGAGAGAGAGAGAGAGAGAGAGAGAGAGAGAGAGAGAGAGAGAGAGAGAGAGAGAGAGAGAGAGAGAGAGAGAGAGAGAGAGAGAGAGGGCAATTAAGGTGGGGAGACATTCAGGTGGGGGGGCGGTAAGGGATAGGCAGGGCCAAATCTCATTAGAGCATCTGTTGAGCCATTAGTGGATGCCCTCGGTTTCAACTGGAGTAATCCGAACTGTTAGTGTAGAACATCATGTGGAGTAAGGTCTTTTAGTCTGTAATTCAACGACGACGACACTGTCGTTTTCACACCGTTAAGGGGAGGCCCACACACAAACGACCATGTCCATTTTGGGGGGAGCTGACATTTAACATTGTGCACGTGTGTTTTATGTGCAGCCTATCTGGAAGTAGATAAGCCTAATTGTGTTGACATAGCCCAAGCTGACTGCCGTGCCAACGATGAGAGGACTGATGAGGACGGCAGGGTGGGAGCGGAGACCCAGATTTACAGCTCGGGGGGCCCCTCCACCAGTGTAACCCTACACCACCCACTGCTGTCTGGGGAAGTGAGGGTTGCCTTGGTTGAGGATGAATTGAATTGAGATGACAGTTGGAGACAACTCCCAAAGGCATCTGTGCTCTTATGGGGGGGTGGGGGGGGGGGTGGTTGTTGCCTAGCTAGGAGAGCACCTGAGAGAAGTTTCTTCTCTTTATTTGTTGGTATTTGCTAGAGGGGCTCACAGCAGGAAAGGGGTGGAGGAATAGACAGAACTGAGTGAAAGAGTGAGAACATGCTCCAGTTTCCTGTCTGCTCGGTGACTGGCTTTTGCAGTGGAGGGGTCCTGTAAAGAGATGTTTTGTACGACTGACAAAACACACACACACATGAATACACCTCAGCGAATCCGACACACACCAACCCCCCTGTGTGCCAGATGCTGGCTGCCCCCCCCCCCCCCCAACACCATCCTTTTAAGGCGGTAATGCAGCTTGTGCACACTGTACATGCATATACATTGTGCAAGCACCCATGCGTGTCAAACAACCTTACTCTGCCAAGTGCCCCATTTGGAGTCTTTGTAGTACACACACACACACACACACACAAATGCAGTTAATTTCAATAAATTTTTTATACATGCGTCCAATCGTGTGCACAGTAAGCACAACCTAGATACACTAGCCATCTCGTTCAGACCCACACACACACACGCATAATAATTCTCTCATCCTGGTACATGCACATACCCCTACTCAGCAGCGCAGAGCCCAAATCCCACTCAGTATAATGACCAGGGCTCAGATGGAGGGAGGGATGGACAGGCAGGCTCAGGCACTCCTCTCACAGTAATGCCACTGCAGTTAATACCCCCTATTGTGTCGGAAGTCAGGGGGGTTAATTAGCAACTGTTATGACATACCTGCTGTACTAGAATCTTCTTTCATGTTGTTTATATTTTCCCATCTTCCCCAGCAGAGGCGGAGTGTGTGGGCGGAGGAGCAGCACACACACGTTCACGACGCGCCGAGCCGCACATTTACATAGTGTCATAAAAAGATAACGCTGTTATTCCAAAGCGGCGTGTGCTGTAATTTCATAACAGGTTAATTTGCCGTTTCACGTTGGCTTAATTACACTCGGCGTCTTGTGTTGAGCGCCATAAACTGCAGCGTAATCAGAAGGGGATTTATTTCGATCCGCCCCGCCGCTATGTCACTGCCGCCGAACACGGCAACACGCCGGGAATTGTAATCAAGACTTGCGCACACATACACAAAATGGTTCCGTTAGCTAGCGTCACTGATTTCTTCCAGTCGCCTAATAGCGGCCATCTCTAGATTGGCTCCTCAAGACTCAGTTGTCAGGTGATAAAACTAAAGGGATAGTTCAAGATTTGGAACGCCTTGCCAGCTTTTCCAGTCATCCAGATCACCATTGGTCGTTACAGACTGTCTCGGTCGCACTGCGTGGTGTGGTTGACTGAGAGGTGGGTTAGATGGATAACATGAGTGGGCCCCTGTGAAGCGGAGCTGTTTCCAGGGGACTGCAGTCGGGGTGAGAGCCAGTCGGCATCCCCCCGACTCCACGCTAGACGGATGGAATATCCAATTTCACTTCCTACCTCGCACACACGTTGAGGTTACATTTAGTCATTTTAGTCATTTAGCAGACGCTCTTATCCAGAGCGACTTACAGTAAGTACAGGGACATTCCCCCGAGGCAAGTAGGGTGAAGTGCCTTACCCAAGGACACAACGTCAGTTGGCATGACCGAGAATCGAACTGGCGAGCCAGCAGCAACCACTTCACACACACCCTACTGGAAGGCATAAATGGCTGCCCACCTGTGGCTTGTGTGTGTGTGTTGGGGTGGAGGTGTGTGTGTGGTGGTAGTGTTGAAGAAGCTGCTGGCTCGGGGCTGGTGTGATGTTTGAGGTGAACTGGCAGTGGTGAGAGCAGGTAGCAGCTGAGCCAGGCAGTAGAGTCGTCTTAGACCAGGAGTCTGTCGGTGCTAGTAGCAGCTAGTAATGGAGGTGTCAGTCTGTTGGCAGCCAGCCTCAGTCCGCCAGGCAGCCAGTCAGACAGCCAGTCAGACCAGGGGTGGAACCTGAAACCTCCATTGCCCCTCGGCAGAATTGTAGACGCGTTCCCAGCTTTCCACGTCTGTGTGAGAGTCGTCCGTTAGAGTACTGTGTTTATATTGCAGAGTCTGAGAGCAGGTTTGGACCTATAACTAATCCTCGGAAATGACAAGCTATTGATGGATTGTCCTCCAAGCATTTCTTGAAAGCACGGCCTTTCTGTTCCTGTGTTCACACTGCCCACACACGCACACCAACACGCACACACCAACACACACTTCAACCTCATACATCACATCTATTTAAAGAATGGATAAACAGGCAAATGTTGACTGTACACATTAACCACCGTTTGGTGGCCCTGGTGGGAGAGATGCTCTTTTTAACTACAGCATTGTATTTAATCTGTCCTAATTAAGATGTGTAATCTCTAAACTCCCTTCAGGGGCCCACTGCTCAGATAGTAGGACCCAGAGTGTGTGTGTGTGTGAGGGGGGGGGTGGGGGGTAGACAAGCCGAAGAGATCTAGGAGAGACGGCTAACCCTCTTATCCCCCTTTTGGTGGGTAAGTGGTTTGTTCCTCCAGCCTTGACCGCATATCTAATAGGTTCAGATGAGTATCTCCAGCATTTTGTCTTTTTTCTTTTGTGCTTGGATTACTTTGTGGCTGGCGATGTGCAGTTCCAGCCCAGGATTTCTTGGGAGCCCAACCAGTGAGTTGTACCGCAGAGAGCAAGCCATCTCGATCTGTGCACAGTTGTGCAAAGTGCAGTATTACCACAGGAGAGTAAGCCATCCTGATAAGGCTTTAAGATAAGATAAAAATCCATTCTATGAATTGGTAAGTGTTTATGTGTAAAACGGTGTTGGCAGAACAGCATTAGTATGTTGGAAGCTGTAAGATGTCCTCCAGAATGGAGCCCTGAAAACGCCCCATTCAGGTGTTCACTGGGCTGATTAAAGGCTCAGCTACGGAAAGCCTATAATCACTGGCTAACTAAACGTGGGTGTGTTTTGAGTACGTGTGTGTGTAGATACTGTCCCATTCATTTCATGAATGAGTGCACACTCGGCACTGCATTTTCACTTCAAAGACATTCTCCTGCGAGCCAGGGTAGGACTACCCGTCTCCTCATCCTCCCCACCCACCTCTGTCTCTCATCCCCCTCCAACAGACCCAACTCTCTCACTACCTCTTGTCTTTTCCTCAAGTCGCAAATAGTCTTGTCTCAATGTGCTGGCGTCTCTATTCCGTGACGACACGTGCAGCAGCTTTAAAGGGTAAAAATGGGTCGTCTTCAGCGTGAGGCTCAGAGATCCCGCCACTGTTAGGTTTTGATCTGCATCTTTGATGAAGTAGGAACTCGGCACCACGCTCGTGCAAGCCGGCTCCTCGACACCCGGTGCACTGGCAACACTGTGTGTGTGTGTGGGAGCGTGTGCTTGCTGTATGTCATTGTCTTCTCTCCTTTGATCTTTTTCTATTTTTCTTCTTGTCTGTCTCGCAAGCGCCCACAGGCATTTTTTTTTCCTTCTTCTTCATTTGTTAGTGTGATAAGATACCGGGCCTATAAACGGCTGAATGAACGTCTGGTATTCCTGTACGAACAGCGGTGGAGGCGAGTTGCAGAAGCAGAAGCAGCAGCAGCGCTCGCTCCAATCCAGTGATTAACTACAGATTACACTCCCCCTCACCAGATCCAAATTATGCCTCTCGATCACACTTAAGCCCACATTTCATCATCACCCGTCATGTGGACGCTGTTTACGGCATCACAGTGTAAAATAAACCAATTGGAAAGTATGGGGCAATTGTCATTTTTGTTCTCTCGTTATAGGGAAGGAGAGTGTGTGTGTGTGTGCCGTAGGAGAAGGGTGTTCTAATTGTAAGAGGATTAGCAGGAGTTGGATTCAGGCATTGAGACTCTCAGGCTCGCTCGGTGCAAAGCAGAGAGCTCAGACGGTTGGACTATGTGGCACACACACGTACACACACACCATTTTCTGCACCTCTCGACCCCAGCCCCCTCCCTCCTTGTTACCACAGCCCTCTCCACTGTCTCCTTTTATCTCGCTCTCCCTGAGCTTGTTCTGATTGGTGGGGGGAGAGTGCCGGCAGCTCCCTTCCCCCAGCTTCTAGAAGGTTTTACGTCACAGAGCTCTGAGAGAGCACACTCTGCCTCTGCACTCACGTCGACGGCAACAACGTGAAATTCTCTCGTTTTCAAGCTGGAAAATCCCCCTTTTACAGTCTACAAGCCAGAGTTGGCCAGGAATTATGACTTCCATCTGCTGGCTGTAATTTGTCCTTAATGAGTTGGGACAATGAGGTGACCAGGATGGATGAATGAGGAGAAGGAGGGAGGGAGGGGAAAAAATAACATGTAAAGCGATCAAACGCAAAGCGTGCTCCAGCTCAAGAGCTTTCCTGTGGTTCCTTTGCTGCTGGCATGCAAGTCTTAGCAGGAGCTTGAGCCTGGGGTAGTGACCCAATGTCAAGCTTTGTTTTTAAGGCAGATACTTCACAAAATATCCCGTCTCTGGAGGGAAAGAGAGGGCGGGAATACCTTGAAGAAGAACTGTGTGTGTTCATGTCTCTGTGACTGCCCCTGTGTTCTAGAATGACACCATCCTGTCCTCTCCCCTTACCATGGGCCTCACCGTTATATAACTGCGTGTGTGTGAGAGAGACTGCGCGCATGTGTGAGATCTGCTCAGCACTTTGCTGCATATGCACTGAACCACATCCAATGGCGAAGCCCTGTTCTTGTTTTCGTACAGGCTATACAGGCGACTTGTGTTTACCTTGCTTCTCCTCAGCCAACATGTATTCATTTGTTAAATTATTACACACACACACACACACCCTGTTGTCTAGATCCAACCCTGAATGTTAATCTCATGCTGGTTTGCCTAAGCACAGTCAGCTGATGTTTTGGTTCATGTTCCCAGCTCTTGTCGGTGTAGCTGCCTCTGTTTGTAACGGACAGGCCTGCTTAATCACTTGTACTGCAGTGTCTGAGCACTCCAACATCACCTAAACACGTCTTTAAGTAAACATGGAAATGGCTGTGACAGTACAGTACCATCCTCTCATATTTCATGAAAAATTCATGTGTTATGTAAGCTACTGGATAGATATTATTATCCAGCCTGTCCTCTGTTTCCCATCATGCATCTCACCCGCCCTGGGAAGCTAGCCTCCCCATGGACCTAGCCTTATTTACAATTTACAAGTTAATATACCTGTAATACACTTTCTACCAGTGCCAATGCATTAGCATACTCCTTGCACTCAGTGATGCTAGTTAGCTAGCAGGCTAACACAGACCAGGAGGAAGTGAACGAGTAGAGGCTTGTTATTTCAGGACTGTGACCCCTAGACATAATAGCAGCTGGTCAGGAATTATGTGAGAGAGAGAGAAAGCGAGAGAGAGAGAGGTCATTGCCAGGTCAACTACTTTTCCAGTCAGCTTTCAGATATCTGGAGAGAGGGAGCGAGCAAGCTTTAAAAGCTGTCTCTTTGTACTGCCTGTTGCCAGGGGAAACCCAGGGTCTGAGATGGACCGAGCCACTTAGCCGTAGCATCCTCAGCAGCTAATGGCTATCTTATGTGGTGGTGATTGTTCAGGGGTAGTGACCTATGCGAGGGAACACTGTGGTGTGGCGATCTTTAACAATGCCCCAGTGATGGGCCTGTTAGGGAATGATGGTGTAGAGGGGTGGTTTTAAGTCCATTATCGCACTCTTGACCCTCCGAATGGTTATAATCTGTGGCGAATTGTCATGGGAACCGTTCATTCCACACCGTCATCAGCCGTGGCAGCCAGAAAGGGAGTTCAAGGGTGGTTGGGTCTTGATTTATGCTTCTCACACAACCCATTACAAAATTGCGGGAGGGCTGTGTGAATGCAGGTGTGTTTGTTTTTTGCCATCCAGGTGCTTTCTAACCCTTTTCCCTTCTCTCTTGCTCGCTCTCTTCTCCCTACCTCATCCACTTATCCCACAGTGCCAGACTCTGCCAAGCCCAGCCCCACCCCTCCTCCTCCCCCCGCCAACCCCATTGCAGCCCCGTCCGTGCCCTCCACCAGCAGTGGCAATGGCAAGCGCCCCCCCGGTGGTGCCCAGCCGACACAGCAGCAGACCCCGAGCCAGCCCCCACAGCGCTACCCGGCCAGAGAGGTGCCTCCGCGCTTCCGCCAGCAAGAGCACAAGCAACTGTTGAAGAGGGGCCAGCCCCTGCCCCCCGGCACCCTGCCTCCTGCCCCAGGGCGCCCTGAGGCCACCGCCACCCACTCGCCACCGAACCACTCTGCAGCCAGCCTGCCAACAGGTTAGCGTGCCCTCTATGTATCCTCCCATCTCTGTATCCTCTCTGTCTATCCTCCTCTCTCTCCATCTTTCTGTCTCTTTCTGTATCCTCTTTCTCTATCCTCCTTTCTCTGTGTATCCTTTTCTCACTTTCTATCCATGTATCTGTCTCTCTCTCTCCATCTTTCTGTCTCTCTCTCTCTCTCTCTCCATCCTCCTCTCTGTCTTATGTATCCTCCTAATTCCCTCTGTATAACCATGGTTGTAGCCTTTGACACTGGGGGGTTCACATATTGTTTAGCTTGGCATTCCGCTCTAGTCATGGCTATCTGCCTTTTTCCTTGTGTGTGCGTGTGTGGTGTTTCTTTCAATCCTACTTTACCAGGCCCAGCATTATAAATGGAGAGAGCAGGGTAAAGTAGGGGGCCTGACTAGGAGTAAACACAGCTGGTGGGTTATATAGGTGTGTGTATGTGTGAGAGAGGGAGTGTTGGCAGTGTGTGTCTGCCTGTGTGTGTATGAGTTTATAACAAAATGCTATCTTTGCCCAAGCAATGTCACTGCAAAATATGACCCAAATGCTCTTCCCAAGAACAAGCAGACCTCAGATTAGATCATAGTTTAGAAAGACACTCTGTTAGACTACCCCCCCCCCCCCCCGCCCCCTCCCCACAAGCCAACACCAAGAGTCCCCCAGCTCCAGCCAGGTTTTTGATGTTTCCTGAATATGGGGGCCCGTGTCTGGCTGGTGGATTCCTCCTGGTGGAGTATGCTGCTTTGCTGGCCAGAGCCGTTTCCTGCTCCCTCGAGGGGGCGGAGTCACAAGGAACTGGCGGTGCCAGAGAGGGACTGGCCTGGTACCAATAGAAAGAGAGAGAGGAGGGGGAGAATGGCAGAGGCCCAGCTGTGTGGGCTGAGTGACTCATGGTTTACCGTAAAAGCTCCTGAGTGTCTCCGCCCCTCTGGCAGCCAACTCTTTATTTTTCTTTCTCTCCCTTTCCCTCTGTCGGGAGAGCAGGGTTAGACCTACCTGAGAGACCCTGTAGCCTGGTAAGATGGGTTGGGGTGTCTAGCAAAGAGCTTCTGCATGTCTGGGTTTGTCTCACACCACAGAATTGAAGGATTAGGCACGTGTGTATGTTTTTCACATGTGTGCATGCAGAAAACTGCAGGGCATGTGTGTGTGTGTGGCCTGGGATGACCAAAGGAAGTGGATGCCTGAGATTGAACTCAAAGCCCTGTTTGTATAGCTCTTCATCCTCCCTGCCTGGACTCTCACTATATCCAGTGTGTTGCATATTGAGCCGGTGTCTTCTTGCCTGAAGCCTACCAGATTTCCTCCTCTCCCGAGTCCCCCCTCAAGCACACACACACCCTGCTCGGCACGCTCTACTGCTCTGGAAAGCGGGGGGGGGGGGGTTAAAGGCAGTTCCTGTGGCTATAAAAAGCCTGTCACCCACTGTATTGATTTTGACAGTGTCTCTCGCTCTCCCCCTCCCTCCATCCTTTCCACTTCTCGTTCTCACCCCCTCTCACCGTTCCCCTAAACTCCACCTCTCTGCATATCCTCTTCTCTGCTCTCTCCTGCTGTGTCGTGCACCGGCCTTTGGTTGTGTGGGACGCACACTTGACAGAGTGCCACGCGTTCTCTCTCCCTCTCTTTCTCTCTCTGTGTATCCTCCCTCTCTCTTACACTCTGTCTATCTCTATATCTCTCTCTCGTGTAACTCTCTGTCAGTCCTGTAACCAGATCCCTCCACCACCTCTGCGGGGGGCCATTGGAATGCAGTCCAGCGCAGTGCCCGTCCAGAATGGGGGTGGGATAGGGGGAGGGGGGGGGACGGGAGCCCCTATGGACGGCTGCTTCTCGTGGTTGTCCACACTAGACCAGCAGACCCAACAGCGGCAGAGCACACTGTCTGCATTCATTTCCCAGCTCCTTTCCTCCCTCCGTCCCCCCCCCCCCCCTCCCTCTCCTTCCCATCCCCCCTCCCTCACCCCTCCTTCCCTCTCTCCGTTGCTCACCTTCTCTCCGTCTTTCATTACCCAGTCACATGTTTGCTCTCATGTAAAACGGGGGCTGCCAGACCGCACAGCACACAACACAGCCCCTCTGTGTGCTGCGGCCAGAGATCTGCTGCTGCTGCTGTGGCTCGGTACACAATGTCCTCCCCCTCGTCTCCCTCTCATTCTCTCTCTCCCTCTCCTCCCTCTCTCTCTGTCCCTCTCTCCTTTCCTCCCCCGTTCTCTCGTCCCCCCCTCTATCCCTGCCCCCCCTCTCCTTTGCTCTTCTCTCTCTATTTTTCTCTCTCCCTCTTTCTCTCCTTGTATCTCCCCCCCTTTCTCCCCCACCTCCCCCTGTCTGCTTTCCGTTCTGTGTGCCTGCCCTCAGCAACCCTGAGACACTGTGTTCCTTCTGGCTCCCTCTCTGTTTGCCGCCCCCCTCTCTGTGCTGTGCTCTGTAGACCTGCTTTCTCCCTTTTCCTGCCTGCTCTCTCTGCCTCTCCCAGCCTCAACCCTGCAGCCCCCATCAACCTCTTTCTGTAAAACTAAAGTGGATCTTGTCAACCTCAAACGCGCTGTCCGTCTCCACTAGAACGATGTGACCAACGGTTTAGAAGTATTACACAACCAGCTGGTTGAAGGGAGAGTTTAACAAGCACCTCAAGTTAAAAACAACCAGTTCAGACACATAGCGGTACTGGCAAAGTATCTTTTGAGGCATGAAGATCAGAGGTGTATAGTGAATATCCCAAAACAAAGATACAGACAATGGCCGGGTTTCCCAGATTCGTTAAGAAGCTCTTAACGCTAAGAGCTTCTTAAGAGCGTTCTAAGAACGCTCTAGAACGCTCTTAGAACGCTCCTAAGAAGCTCTTAGCGTAAGAAGCTCTTAGCGTTAAGAGCTTCTTAACGAATCTGGGAAACCCGGCCAATAAATGTTCATTATTATAGGCAGGCAGTGACAATCACAATGAAAATACAACATGTGAATGATAGCATAGAATACATGACCAAATTATAGTACAATATCTGATCTACTGATTATGATCAACTGAAGCACATAAGAAATCCCTGATTTCCTCCATAATCTGTTATACATAGCTGCAGATCGCAACTAGATGAATCTAGTTATTGTGTGACGACACAATGATAACAAGTGTGACTCCGGCATGGCTCCAAATCCAATGAAATAAAATCAAACTTTATTGCTAGAACCTATAAAAAAATGACAAGCAATGTTGGGTTCCACTTAGCTTATTATTTATTAGTAGCTCACATGGCACCAACATATGATATGGAAATATACTAGCCTGCTGGGTGGATGCGGCCAGGCTGGGGAAGCAGTGGTCTAGGCCTGTGTGCTACTGAGCAGAGAGCAGATAGGCTGGGCTGATGTGCTCTTTAGCCTGATGCTATCAACGAGGCCAGGGAATCCCCCTCCAATCCTTCCTCCACGTGCCTATGAGCAACACAGGACGTTTTCTCTCCTCTCACCATTTCTCCCTCCCTCCCTTTCCCTCAGTTTCTCGGCATTAGACTGCGGGTGTTGGGAAGTCAAGGACGGGGGAGTTCATCCTCTAGGAAAACGTTGTGTTTACATTGTAAAATACTGTCCCCCTGGCATGTTGCACTTGAGGGACACTTTGATGAACCCCCTGGCTCCCACAGGCAGCAGCAGGGATGGCTGGAGGCCATGTCTAATCGACACTGGCTAACGGCACCCATGCTGTAGCCATGGAGCCAGACATGACATGTTGTGACATGTTCTGACATTTAGTTGTGGCTTCATAAATAAGGGGTCTTTCTAATAGATATCTCAACGCCATGCATAGAATTGTAGATGGAAGGACCCAAACTATAGGTGCCTATTTCAGTGCCCATCTATGTCTTGCCCCCCCCCTCCCCTCCCAGCGAGCCTGAAAACCCTTCCTGACCTCCCTGTGCCTGGTAGGAACTGGTGCTGGCGCCCAGGGCTGTCCCATGGGATTGGCATCACAGTGGGCAGGCCCGATGCATGCAGGGCACGGGCCTAGTTGAAGTTGCATAAGAGCCTCACACACACACACACCCTTCCCTTCACCCTGTAATCTCTCCATGAATGCATGATGGAAGAATATGAACGCAAAGTGCCTTCCATCTCACACAGAGTGCTGTAGCACACACAGAGGATCCAGTTTGCACACACACACACACTCTTTCTCCATCTCATACACACAGGGGACACTGGCAGTGATACCAAAATAATGTTGTAGGTAGTGTTAGTAAAACAAGCCCAGGTGGCCCTAAACAAACAACAGACTTCCCCACAAACCGGTTGAAGTCTGCATCAAATGTTATTTCAGAGCCACAGTAGAGCTCAGGTGCACATTCAGTTGTCCCTGCTGTGCCTGTTGCTGCTTATTTGACTTGTTTTGGTTGTGTTTCTTTCGAGCTGGAGTTGTCAGTACCTTCGTCGAGTCACGTCTCCCACCTCTCCTTTTCAATAGACAACAAAGTGGAGAGAGAGAGAGAGATGGCTGACGGCAGTGTTGTAGACCTGCTTCTATGCGCTTGTGAAGCTTGTTTGTCTGGCTGGCTGGAAAGAGCAGGCGGCGTCAGCTCTCTCCAGCCTCATCCCTGGGGGACTTTTGTTACACTAGGGACCCCCCCTCCATTTCACCTTCGCCTGCCTCCATCCCCCTTGCCGTCCTCCTCTCTTCCTGTCATGACTCCCCAACACTGATAAGACCTCGGTATGGAGCGAGGCGAGCCAGTAGCCTAGGTAACAAAGGGAGTCCTCATACGCCAGCAGGACTAACAGTCCAAGTCTGCCGGTTCCTCTCCCAACAGCGGAACCTCGCACGAGGCCTGCTTTATTCACACACAAAGGAGCCAATCAGACTGCCAGCTTTGACCTTTGGGGAAACGCCCCATAATGAGACTGCTCCCAGGGTCCGCTGTGACTTGATGTGTGTTTTTTTGCGCACGGAGCATTCGTAAACATTGCCACTGCAAGGACTGTCCTGGAGCCCTGGAAAGCCGCTTGCTGTATTACATGCCTCTCTATCTAGCTCTCTATCTCGCCCTCTCTTTCTCTTCACACCCCATGTGTACAGCATGGAGGCAGAACTCGATGTTCTGGCTGCATGCCTACCTCCATTTGAGCAGGTCTTATCCTGTTCTCCAGGCAGCCCTGGAACCTGTGTTTTTCGTCACTCCTTCCAGAGACTGGGCTGCTCGGGTCTCCGTGCTGCTGCAGAAGCTGTGTGCGTCTGTTTGGGTCACAGCGCAGCCCTGAACAGCACGTGACCTGTGTGCATTTTGAAATAGTTACAAATAGAGCTGAGAATTTGGTTGAGAAGACTATTCATATATGTGAAGTTTGTGTGTGTGCCACATGCTTGTCTGTATGAGTATGTACGCTGGGTGGAATTCCAGAATTCTGGATAGACGCAGTCGTGCTTTTGTCTCGGGGACTGTCGCTATTCAAAAGGCTGCCATTGTGGGCGGCCGTGCTAATTGCAGATGAAGTGGTCTTGGCTAAATATTTAGTGACAGTTCTGAGGGAAGAAAGGCTGAGAGTCGGAGATGGAGGGGGAGGAGTGGAGACATTAAAAGGAATCTCCCCCTCTTTGTTTTATTTTGCGAAAAGCACTCTGCATTCCCCCCCCCCTTTTGCTCTGTGAAAGTGAGGGGGGAGACACTGCCAAGCTGTGTGGGACGAAGGGAGGAGGAGCAGGAGGATTTTTTTGGGGGGGGTGGGGGGCGGGGGGGGGGGTGCCGTCTCTCATGCCGCGCAAGAGCCTTGGCAGCTTTTCAGAGCTGAGCCGAGGGAGCCTGGCGAGCGGGGCAGACATATTGAGACGGGCAGGGATGGCCGCCACCGCTTTGCGCTAGCGCTCCCTTGGATGGGGGGGGGGGCACTTCTGCTCAGGTATTTGACCCCCCCCTCTTTTAGCTGTGCCTCTCGCCCCACCGCCTTCTTAACCCCCCAGTCTTCCTCTCCTCTCTCCGTCTGTCCTCGACGGTCTCACTGCAGCTTGTCCGTTTCTGCACACGCCGCTTAGATAATCCCAGGGAGACAGAGAGGGAGAGAGAGAGAGAGAGAGAGAGAGAGAGAATAAAAAAATAAGCAACAGCATTTTGGTGGTGGTCGGACAATGTGACTAACCCGCTGCAGAGGGCACTGTGTTCAGCTGTGGAAATGGAGATGGGAGGCAGATACAGGCGCTGGCTTCCAGGCTTTTTGGCTGTCGTTCAGCTTTGAGAAAATGGCGCCCTTTGCTGCACGGCGATGCCACAGAGGAACGGTTGCTGTGTCAGGAACACACTGGCCCTCTTCTCCTCACTTACGCCTCCCTCCCCCTCTCCTTCTTGTCGTAACAGAGCGAACCTTGCTGTGGGAGAGACGTTTAACTGCACAAAAGGCTGTGGCTTTCCACCACTACGTAGACTTGCCGTCAGCTGTGATTGTGTGGGTGTGGGTGTGCGTGCAGAGTCGAAGAGGCATGTGTAGCTTCACTGAAAACAACAACAACAACATCACCACCACCGATGGTGGAGTAATTGTTGTGGGCGCCAGGGGGATTAGCTAGACCGAGTTGGGCTCCAGGCAGACCAGGATGTGTGGACCTATGACCCCCAGCCTCAGTGTGCCTCGACTGGAGGGTCCTGCACCTCTTCCTGAGAGGAGGTCCAGTCTTGGAGGCTGATGAGGCCAGTGGGAGATGGGGACCTGTGCAGTTTCACTAAGGCTATAGTTGTCGCATTCATACCAGTGTTCTCTCGCACCTAAAAAAGTGTTGATGGTCTGAGAATTGACGGTCGTGTTCTTGCATTTGATATTCACAATCATGGCTACTTAGTAAAGTCGCATTCCCGATTCTTATATGGAGATGCCCTAATGGTTACCATGGAATCCTGTCTTCAGCGCTGTATATGTTTGTGACCTCCTCCTCTCCCCCTCTTGCCTTCCATGTTCTGCAGAACCGCCCCCACAGAGTGGCTTGGGAGCCCAGTATGAGAACCCCCACTGGGGACAGCCGCCAACCAATCGGAGTACCCCTAGCAGCACAGCTTCCACCAATCACAGCAGCTGGGATCAACTAATCATCGCCGAAAACGACACAGAGGCGTGGCCCTCTATCTGCCGCAGCGAGAGCCAGAGCCGCCACACCCTTCCAGGAGGATGCGGGGTGGACACTGACGCAGGTGGACCGGCCAGCAGTAGCAGCAGTAGTTTGAGTATGGCCACGGGGGCTAACGGCCAGACTGGCCACTTCCCTGCCAACCACCCCAGCAGCAAAGCCAGCTCTGCGCCTGGCCTAGCCAATCACACCGGGGCCGCCGTGGTATCCAGCCAGGCCGCAGCCAATCGTGGCTGGGGATCCGGGCCCGTGCCCTCCCACTGCTCTCCTCAGTCCTCAGTGGGGGGCGGGGACGGCAAGAGCGACGGGCCAATGGGAGGAGGCCGGGGCTGGGGCTCCGGCTCCTCGTCCGCCAGCAACTTTAACTTGAACCTGAACCCGAACGCCAACCCCTCGGCCTGGCCTGTGCTGGGGCATGATGGGGGCGGCGCTGGGGGAGGCAGCTCGGGGGGAGCCAACTCCCCTCCTCAACCCCCACCCAGTCTCTGTAACCCGCCCGGCGCCCCATCCGCCCAGGGAAACACCAACGGCAATGCTGGAGCCGTGGGCGGCGCCAACAGCAACCTGACGGGAAGTGGCAGCGCCTGGGGCAGCATGATGCCCTCCGACCCCATGGAGCTTCTCTCCTCCTCTTCCACGAATGTGTCTTTCAGCACCGAACCTCCGAATCTTAACACTGACGGACCAAATCACACTAGCAAGCAAGAGCCGCCCAGCCCCATCCACAGTCTGTCCAGCTGGGGGGGGGGCCACATGGGCATGCCCCCGCCCGGAGCTCCCCAGGTCAACGGAGAAGAAGGCTGCTCTGTGTGGGGCAGCAACGAAGACCCCAAGCCTGCCTCTGCCAAGGAGGCCTCGGGCTGGGACTCTGGGTCCGGCTGGGGCAGCAGAGGAGGCAGCGGAGGAGGCAGCGGAGGAGGCAGCGGAGGAGGCAGCGGAGGAGGCAGCGGAGGAGGCAGCGGAGGAGGCTGGGGGACCCAGGCCAGTGGAGAGTGGGGCAAGCGGCCATCAGGGGAGGCCCCTGGCTGGGAGGCCCCAGGCTCCCCTCCCCAGGACCAGCAGGCGAGCTCCTGGAACCAAGCACCGAGCAACGCTGGTGCCAGTGAGGGCAGCAGCAGCGATGGTGCCGATGGGCACTCACGCCATCGCGACCGCCCCACCAGGGATGAGCCAGCCCCGCTGCTGCCCACCCCTGACCTGGACCCCCGGGTGCTGTGCAACACAGGCTGGGGCCAGACCCCTGTCCGCCAGCACACCACCTGGGACATGGAGGAGGCCGCTCGCCTCAAAAGCAAGAATGACGCGGGGGGCGATTCTTGGGGTTCGGGCCCCAACACCCCCACAGACACCCAAGGGCCTCCCAACCTCGGGCCCCCTCCCAGGGCTGAACGGGGTGGCAAGAGTGAGGGGCCTGGTCCTCAGGGTGCCCAAGGGTGGGGCGGCAGTATGCCTACCACCAATCCAGCCAACTCTGGCTGGGGAGAGCCCGCCAGCATCAAGAAGCCCTCCAACAATGGCCCAGGGGGCTGGGGTAACCCTCCACCAGGGGGCCATGGTACCAACATCCCCAAAAGTGGAGTCCAGTCCTGGGGAGAGGAGAAGTCCCCCAGCTGGGACGAGCCTCACAGCAAGGCCAGTAAGCCCCAGGGATGGGGAGACCAGGCCAAGCCATCCCAAGGATGGGGCAATGGTCCTGGAGGTGGTGGTAATAACAATGGAGGAGACTGGGGAGATCCTGGAGATGGGAAGAAGAACACCCCCTCAAACCCACCCTGGGAGGGAGAGGCAGGAGGCTGGAAGGAAAGCTCCCGAGGCTGGGGTAAGCCTGGCTCAGGAGTGGCTGGTTCTGGACCTGGTTCTGGAACTGGTTCTGGACCTGGTTCTGGACCTGGTTCTGGACCTGGTCCTGGACCTGGAGCAGGTGGTAGTGGTGGGGGTGGAGGAGGAGGGGGCTGGGGAGACACAGGGGCCCCGCGCCCCAGTGGCCCTGCCCAAGGATGGGGGGGCAAGCCCCAGGAGGGGCCCAATGGCAATAGTGGAGGAGGGGGGAGCATGGGCTCATGGGGGGGCACTGGCTCAGTGAAGCAGGGCGGAGCCTCCAGTTGGGGGGGTGGCGGCGGCGGCGGCGGCAAGCCGGACCCTTCAGGAGGAGGAGAGCCCACCGGCTGGGAGGAGCCTTCCCCACCTTCTATCCGACGCAAGATGGAAATCGACGACGGTACCTCAGCCTGGGGCGACCCTACCGCCTACAACAAGGCAGTCAACCTGTGGGACAAGAACAACCCTGGGACAGCCAAGGGCAAAGCACCCCCTGGTGGAGGAGGAAGCAGCAAGCCCCCAGGGCCTGTCAACAACATCAACAACCACCCTCACGCTCACCCCTACCACGGTCCACCACCACCCCTGCAGAGCCACGGCCACAACCCTCAGAACCCCGGAAGCAACAGCGGCCCCATGGACACAGCAGGACCTCACCTGGCTGGACCTCACCTGGCTGGACCTCACCTGGCTGGACCTCACCTGGCTGGACCTCCACACAGCAGACCTCCCCTCATGGCTCCAGGTAAGAAACTCACTGTCATTGTGGTCCTGGCAAGGAGAAAGAATACCCGTCCCTTCCATCATCACTTAACCCTGCGATAGACTAAATTGTTACTTCTCTTTCTGGCAGTATTTTTTTATATTTTTTTATTTATTTAGAAGGATCCCCATTAGCTCTACCCTAAGACAGAGCTACTTTTAGTGGGGTCCACATATAAGACTTACATACTAACAACAAACATGTGAAACGTACATTACAATACCAATATCTAACATTTAAAACATACATTACATTACAAGTATCAAAAGTTAAAATACATAAAAATAATGATCATACAATTTTACATTACAAATATAAAAAATGTACCTAGTGGTTATGCAATTTTACCTTTGTCATGATATAAAACACTGACATATCCAATTCCATAGAAGCGTAAATTGCAAACCATGTAAGAGAGTACTACACATTTCTGTACAGTATATCACCATCTGGTGTCACAAGTATGCTGTACCCAAGTGTTTCATTATTTGCTTTTTGAACATACGTTTACGTGTCATGTTTATAATTTCCGTCTGTAGTAGGTTCCATGACTTCATGGCCCTGTATCCCATAGTTTGTTTAAGAAAATTGGTATTAGCTCTGGGGAGTGACAACCTACCTTCTATTGCTCATCTAGTGGCATAGCTATGTGAGGCTACATTTTTATTTAGTTGCCTATACTGATCAGCTGGTGTTTTAGACTGCAAGAGGCGCCATGTTGACAAAAGAAGTGCAGCTATCATCCTGTCTTCAACTTTTAGCCAGTGGAGACTGGCATGCATACTTTGTATGTTGGTTCTGTAAGGACACTGTAGAGCAAAGCGTGCAGCCTTGTTTTGTACAAGCTGTAATCTATTCAGGTCTTTCTTGGTGGCATTTGCCCATACTATCTGGCAATAATCCAGCTGTGACAGAACAAGAGAGCTAACTACCAGTATTCTTAGATCAGGTGTAAGATGATTTCTGCATCGTCTAACTGCAGCTAGTGCTTTGCCCTTTTTATGGACAATAGTGTCAATATGCTTTGACCAGGACAGTTTATCATTTAGGGTGACTCCCAATTGCTTAGTTACCTTTACTTGTTTGATGGAAGTTCCATCTATGCACAGTCTAAGCTCTGGCTCTGCTCTAAGAGAATGATTAGACCCAAAGATGATGCTTTTTGTTTTAGCTAAGTTGAGAACCATCTTGTTCTCACAGACCCACTTTCCAATGGACCTTAGCTCCCTGTTTAGGACAACTGTCAGTTCTTCTACTGTTTTTGCTGCTGTGTCATCTGCGTACATACTTAGATTTGCACTTCTTAATACTTGAGGTAGATCATTAGTGAAGATCGAGTACATTAGTGGGCCTAGACAGCTTCCCTGTGGAATTCCACTTTCCACCAACACACTGTCCGAGTGACTTCCATTAAAGAAGACTCTTTGTGATCTATTTAATAGGTAACTTCCCATCCAGGTAGCTGCAGATGGTTTAAAGCCGTAGCACACCAGTTTTTCCAGAAGATGTTCAAGGAGATCAAATGCTGCTGTAAAGTCCAAGAGGACTGCTCCACATAACATATTGTTGTCTAGTTCTCTTTAGTCTTTAGGTTTACAATCTGTAGATGCTGTATAAAATGATGACTTAAGGTGAAAGACATGGTTATTTTAGTGGATTCACACGGGATACAACAGAAAATTGTTTGTGTGACTGGGATTGCCTAATGATTGAGCTGGTTTTCCGGAGTTCACGAACATTAAGCTCATTGCTACCAAACCCCCGCAAAGGCAAGATATTGACCTTGTGTGCCCCATGGATTTGCATGTAGTTGAATAAACAAATCAGTGTTACGCTGGCTCCTCCTCCCTCTCGGTCCATCTCCATTTTCACAACAACAGCCTGGGGGGGGGGGGGGGGGGGGCGTAACCCTGGCCACCTCACGTGGCCAGCGGAGGAAGCCCAAGAATGCTGTTTACAAACGGGCTTGTGAAAATAGCGATTCACAGCAAACATTTGAGACGGGCGAGGAAGTGTGTGATTATAGTGGAGCTGCCATCTGTCAGTAGTTTGAGACGAGAGGAGGAGTGGGTAGCTCAGACTGGGCACACACACACACCCCCTACTGTTTGGGATGTGGCATTACACACACTCGGTACTTCCACGGATTCCTACTTTTTCGCCTCGAGCTTCTGGCAGTTGCTGCACATTTGGACTACATCAGTCAAATTTTGTACACCGACCGAGTCTGGAAGTAATAAATATGCTGTTCTAAGTCCATTCTTGCACAGTTCATTTTTAACATGTGCCTAATTCAATTGGGTTTCGGCTCCTTCTCATGGAGTTGTCCCTGGCACAGACAGACGGGGCACTCTCCCAAGACAGCTGGTGCAGACGAGGCCCAGGCCGTCCTTTCCTCTCTCTCCTACCCCGAGACATACAAAGCCTATGCCCGCTTCTGTGGGACCATCACATGCACTGGTTTGTGGTGGTTTGAGTTTTCGACACGTCAGTAAAGTTCACGTCTTGTCTCCTAGGCTGGGGAGAGCCACCCGCCTCCCACTCCAAAGCCGAGCCCTCCTGGGGGGAGCCTGCGGGACCCCCGGTCAGCCTGGACAACGGGACGTCAGCCTGGGGCAAGCCCACCGGCAGTCACGGGGGCTGGGGGGACAACGGCCCCGACACCTATGGCAGGGGCAACCCTCCCCTCGGACCTGCACCCTGCAAACCAGGTCAGAACACCACAACATATGACACTTTCTGGAAATCAGATCAGCCCCGATGCCTAAATCGTGGTCACTCTGGGTAAAGTCTCAGATATTTGTTTGTTTGCCCACTATTGAAGTTTGATGCAGTTGTGAGTCAAGTCAAGGACAAGGCAAGGCTGGCGCGTTGACTGAGCATGCTGTCACACTGACTCCTGGTGGCAGGCAGACCACACTGCATTTAGTCTGCTAGAACGTCTGCTGCTAGATTACCTTGGAAGTCACCTAATTCGTTTGAGCGTTCGTGTACAATGCCAAACTCCACACACTGTCATCAGGAAAATATTTCGAATTAAGGACTGAGAGTATTCTAGAACATTCCATGAAGGCGTCCCGCATACATCTTGTTCCACAGCCCCCAAATCTATGCAAGACGGCTGGGGTGGCGGAGGGGAAGAGATGGGTATGTCAGGGGGCCAGTGGGACACTGACGACGGGGACATGTGGAACAGCACCGCCTCCCAGGAGAACAACTCCTGGGGCAACGGACCCAAAAAGGGCCCTCCCAAGGTACCGCTCCACTGCTAACACACACGACACGTCATGGTTTTGTAACGACCAACTATGATTTAACTATAGGACTTGCCTCCGGTTCAAATCAGGCCGTTCACTCAAGTACCTAGCACATGTCTCTCGACAAGCAGTGGGCCGTGAACATGTCTCTGTGTCCCAGGGGAAGGTCCCGAGCAAGCAGGAGGACGCCTGGATCATGAGCCGCCTGACCAAGCAGCTGACTGACATGGGCTTCCCTGTGAGTGTCCGTCTCAGCCACCAGACCAGGAAGCGCTTGCCTCAGAGCTAGTCAGAGTGCGTCTGTGTGAGTTGTGGGTGTGACACTGACACTGTTTTGTTTGTGGGTTTGTGGCCGTGGGTGTGTGTCCGCGTGTGTGGGCGTGCATGCGTGTGTGTGTGTGTATATGTGTGCATGCGTGTGTTCCTCCGTGCAGAGAGATCCAGCGGAGGAGGCTCTGAAGAGCAACAACATGAACCTGGACCAGGCCATGAGCGCCCTGCTGGAGAAGAAGACCGAGCTGGACAAGCGCGGGGGGATGGGAGCCATGTCCGACTACAACAACGGCCTCATCAACAAGCCCATGGCCTGCCGCCCCCCCCTCCCCTCCTCAGACCGCAGCCCCTTCCTGGACAAGGTAGTTGCCAGCCCCTAATACACGCACACACACACATTCACACACACGCACAAGCCTACCCTCAAACGTTAAACTCACCACAAAAGGCAGATAAACTGAGACACAGAAATGGCTGTCGAGACTTTGACGTGTCTTGCGTTGCGGCTGCCCCCAGATGCAGAGTGGAATGTTTGGCAGTAGTGGAGCAGCACAAGCCCGGGCCATGCAGCAGCAGCAGCAGCTGCCGCCTGCTCCCCAGCCATCAGTGCCACCTCTCAGCTCCTCCCAGCCTAGTCTACGCGCTCAAGTGCCTCAGTTTATCTCCCCTCAGGTACGCGCGCACACACACACTAGCCCATGTACAGACACAGGGCCATGCACAATTTTCTTTACGTTTTTGTTTTTGTGTGTGTCCTCCCTTCCTCAGGTTCAAGCACAGCTCTTACAGTTTGCCGCGAAAAACATTGGTCTGAATCCTGCACTTTTGACCTCACCAATAAACCCTCAACACATGACTCTTCTGAACCAACTCTACCAGCTGCAACTGGTGAGTTCCATTCTCTCTACCACACACACACACACTTCTCACTCCATACACACCTCTGTACTGCGTATTCACCTCAGCAACACACGTGCGGTTATGTACAGGGATGTGTGTGTTCTTGGTCCCCTCCAGGCTTACCAGCGTTTACAAATTCAGCAGCAGATGTTGCAGGCCCAGCGCAATGTTTCCGGCCCCATCCGACAACAAGAGCAGCAAGTCAGTGTCTCTCCCCTGCAGCCTCCTCTCTACCTCACTTCCTCCTCCTGCTTCATCTAAATACAGTCCAATAGAACTCTCCCTTGGTATTGCCAGAAGCTGACCTTGTTCTGTGTGCGCGTGCGTGTGTCTTCCAGGTTGCACGTACAATCAATAACATGCAGCAGCAGATCCAACAGCACCAACGCCAGCTGGCCCAGGCCCTGCTGATGAAACAGCAGCAGCAGCCCCCCTCCCACTCCGGCCTGCACGCCGGCCACAGCGCCGGCAAATCGGCCCTGGACTCCTTCCCGGGACACCCCCAGGCTCCGGGCCTACCCGACCTGCAGACCAAAGAGCCGCAGTCTTCTCCCAACTCTTACAGCCCTTACCCTCTCTGTGAGTGCTTCAGTCGCTCCGCCTCGCACAGCATCTTATCGAGCTAAGTGTAGCCGTAGGGCTGATGTCTGATAAGTATGTTATTCTTCAAACAACGTCCAATTATACATTCCATTCTGCGTTTTGGGGGGGATATATAACCTCTATATAACCTTGATGATTAATGCCCCTCTCCCTCCCACCCTCAGCTGGACTGAATCCTAACATGAATGTAAACTGCATGGAGGTGGGGGGTCTGTCCATGAAAGAGCCCCCCCAGCCCCAGTCCCGCCTATCCCAGTGGACACACCCCAACTCCATGGAGAGTCTCTCGGGAAGCTCCTCCCCCCTGGAGTCCAACCTGGGGAAGCACGGTGAGCCATCATGGGAACACTCCCATACTCCAGGGAAAGATGGCCAAATAGGATGTGAAAACATAGTCGCAACAACGTTTCTGTCTAGCTTGACCTATGTTGTACGACCTTTGTCAGGTGTGGCATATCTATGTTGTACGATTACATCCCATCCCACTGTTTTGAAGGATTTGTGTCTGTGTGCATGTGCATTAGGTGCCAATCTTTGCCCCCCAGGCAAGCCCCCCCTGGATGACTCATACAGTCCCTACAATATGATGCCCGGCTCGGACTCCCCCACCAGCCCCCTGGTGCCCCCGGACAGCTGGGGCCAGGGCAAGACCTCCAACGACAAGATGGCCAACGGCACCAACATCACCTGGCCTCCAGGTCAGTAGCTTGGGTCTGGCGCTGTCAAGACGGCATGAGCCTGAACTTGGATGGTGGATGATGGTGTCAGTATTCAGGCAGCGTAGTCCTCCGGTGATAGTCCAGTTCCTCTGTGAAACCCGTGGCTCGTGCTGTGTTTCAGAGTTCTGTCCCGGAGTGCCCTGGAAGGGCCTGCAGAACATCGACCCGGAGAACGACCCCAACATGACCCCGGGCAGCGTGCCCAGCGGGCCCACCATCAACACCAACATCCAGGACGTCAACCGCTACCTGCTCCGGGACCGCAGTGGAGGTGAGGGAGGGAGGGAGGGAGGGAGGTGAGGGAGCGAGAGTAGCAGATCATGTCTAACACAGACAGTGCATTCCTTGCTGTTATAGAATGTTGGTGGTGGATAGTGTTCAGTCTTTCACCCTTTTTATACAATCTTTTATCCAAAGGAGGGGGCTTCTTTTCCCTTTACTTTTGCTCTCTTTTTATTTCTCATACCCGTGTGTGTGTGTATAACTCTGCCACACTTCTACCCAACCCTTCCTTTGAAACTAGCAGTACGCCATCACTTTTAGGGATTATTTTCCTTCACTTCATTTTCTTTCCTTTTTCTCCTTTCCCTCCAAACTCTTTCTTTGCTCTGTGTTTCTTTTGTTTGTTTTCTGTTGTTTTTCTTTATTTTGCTCTTCATTTTGCCGGACCCGCCATAGGCTCCTCCCCCACCTCATCTCAGAACGAGGCTTTGCCTCCAGCCCCTGATTGGCCCGTCAGTGCCTACTCTAGCTCATTCTCTCTGTCGTCCCCGGAGACGGACGACCCAGGTACACACAGACAGACCCCTCTCTCATCCTTACCCTGCATCTGGTTTAGTGTGCCCCCTCCCCCCATCCACTCTAAGCTGTGCCCCTGCTCAAACTCTACGCAGTGTGTAGTGGTGCCCCCCTCCCCCCCCCCCCCCCCCCATGTTTGTGTGTAGCATGGGAACATTGCAGAGGGCTGGGGGCAGATGGATGAGTGTTCCCAGAAGGTCATCAGGCTGTGACCAAGGCATGGACTGAGCTGTAACTCTCCTTCACTGGCCCTGTGGTGGTGTTTTAAATAAGTGTTTTTCTTTCACATACACACACACACACACTTTTTTTAAACACCACCACCACAGGGTCGGTGAAGTACAATTCCACCATGACTGGCTCACGCACACACTGGCCCACACGCACACACTGGTGAATGTGTGTGTGAGAGTCAAGGCCGTGTTTTGTTAAACCCAGGAAAAACAGAAGTGTTCTGTAATAACTTGCCTGGCTGCAGTGTGTTATGGTGTGTTTTGGGGAATGATCTCCTGTGTGGTTTGTCCCTGTAGTGTTCAGTCTCCCTGTAAACCATATGTTCAGCATGGACAGACCCTCTGTTAGAGATGTGTTTGAATCAAGCTCTTTCATACATTCTCATGAATAAGTGTTCAAATGTAATAAAAACACGTAAACTAACTTTACCTCCCATTTCCACTGTTTTTACACCTCTCTTTCCCTCTCCCTCACATACGCATTCTCGCTCTCTCACTCTCTCCCTGCCTCTCAGGTAAACTGTCAGACATGAAGTCCACCTGGTCCCCAGGCCCCATCTCCCACACCCAGGCCTCCCTGTCCCACGAGCTGTGGAAGGTGCCCCAGGGGCCCCGCAACACCACGGCCCCCTCCAGGCCCCCGCCGGGCCTCACCAACACCAAGCCCCCCTCCTCCACCTGGGGGGGCAACTCCCTGGGCCTGGCCCAGGGCTGGAGCAGCTCCTACACCTCAGGTACCCCTCAGCCCGGACACCGAGCGCACGCACACACACACACACACAAACAACGTCTCGTCTAGTTTCCATGTTCATGATTGAACGGTCCTGACAGTAGGAGTTTTGAAAGAATGGTCAGGTTGCTGAGGTGCAACATGGTGTGCAGGCGTCCTGTCTATTACAGAGCTGTCAGCTCTTTCACGGGGCCCCAACTCTGACTAGGCACTCCTCTGGGGAAAGCAAACGGGGTTGACAAGGCCCAGATAACCCCACTGTGCCGTGGGCGGACACGCCTCCACTGACTGTGGTCTCCATGCACAGTGTGCATCTGGTACAGCTAAGTGGTGAACTCACTCGCTGCCTTTCTGTTTTGTTTCCATCTCCCTCTGTGTCTGTCTTTCCCTTCGCCTGCCTCTCTTCTCTCTCCCCCCATCCCTCTTTCTCTTTTCTCTTTTCTCTTTCCCTCCTGCCCTCCTCTCTCTCAGCAGGTACCACATGGAGTACAGACAGCTCCACCAGGACCAGTAGCTGGCTGGTTCTTAGAAACCTCACTCCACAGGTACCAGCCGTCAACCCCATGCACTCACCCCATTCATAGACATGTATTTCTAAGCCTTTTCACTCCCTTGTAACACTGTGTGTGTGTGTGTGTGTGTGTGTGTGTATGCATGTGTGTGTGTGGGTGCGTGTGTGTGTGTGGGTGCGTCTGTGTGTGCGTGGGTACGTGTGTGCGTGGGTGCGTGTCTGTGTGTGCTCTCCAGATTGACGGCTCCACCTTGCGGACGCTGTGCATGCAGCATGGCCCCCTCATCACATTCCACCTCAACCTGACCCAGGGCAACGCCTTGGTGCGCTACAGCTCCAAGGACGAGGCCGCCAAAGCCCAGAAGTCCCTGCACATGTAAGACACACTGTCGCACACGCGTACTCTTAGAATTCCAGGTGCCCAAGTATGAGAGTTCAACTTTGCTTTACCACCATCATAAAGCAGTGCGTCACTTTTCACTCTCCGTTGTCTCTCTCCCTCCGTCTCTCCAGGTGTGTGCTGGGGAACACCACCATCCTGGCTGAATTTGCTGGGGAGGAGGAAGTGAATCGCTTCTTTGCACAGGGCCAGTCTCTCGGGGCGACCACCAGCTGGCAGGCAAACCCAGGCACCAATCAGACGCGGATGGGCGGGAACGGGCACGGAGCCCAACACCCCATTGGCCACTGGAACAGCGGCGGCGGCAGCAGCCTCGGAGGAGGCGGCCCCAAGACGGGTGGAGAGCTTCTATGGGGCGGCGTGCCGCAGTACTCCAGCCTATGGGGGCCTCCCAGCGGGGAGGAGGGGCGGGTCATGGGGAGCCCCACCCCCATCAACACGCTGCTGCCTGGGGATCTGCTGAGCGGGGAGTCCATGTAGAGACATGGAGCCCAGGCCAAACACACACACAGGAGCAAAGACTTTGCAAATCATTGTGGTGATAATCAGTGTGGGTGGACTAGTGAAGGAGAGGCTGAGGTCAAACTCAGTGTCTACGCTGCTGACCCTCCTCCACTCCTCCTGAAAAACGTCATTTGTCGTTTTGTTGTATCTTCTTTTTTTAATTAGATTTTTTGTCCTTCGGCGGCAAGAGACTTGGTTACAGTGCTCAACTTTACTTTCGGAGAAGCAGGAGGAGGTCTTTGACTCAACAAAGGAAAGATAACTTTTTTTTCTTACATACTTAAAAAAAGATTACAAAATTAAAAAAGATTTCACGTCAGACGTGTATCCTAGTCGAATTGACACACAAACGAGCTGCCATCCTCAAAACTCTCACCCTCACTCCTCTCACTATCTGCCTCCACCCCCGGAGGCAGTCACCGGACACCTCAGAGGAAAGGCATCATTCCCAAAGCAAGCCCGTCGGAGGGTTCTAGAACGTCCTTGCGGTCAGGACTTCATGTTTGTGTTCTCAGCACTAATACTAGCCTTAACCTCCAGTCACTCCGTACATACTGAAGAAAATGTACTGAGAAACTGCACACTCATTTCTGAGCCAGCGAATCAGAGGAGGGGGGGATGTGGACATGGCTGGGCGGGGGCGGTACCGCTGGCAGCTCAAGCCCCCTGTCGCTAAGCATGCCCCACCCCCACACCTGCAACTCTTAAAGGGATTGATGCAACTCTGTTCTGCCTTGTTCATTCAAGCCATTTTGTCATGCGTTGTATTTTTGTCATTGCAAAGTTACGCTGAGAGAACCTTGTTTCTCAAATGTGTCAATCTTTTCTGTGGGGGAGGGTGCGTAGGAAAGTTTTAACTAACCACTGCTTTTATTAAACTGAAACACTTTCTTTTTTTTGGGATGAACCTCGACGTGTTCTTCAAGGACGACCGGAAGCCCAGCTAATTTCTCTGACTGTGGATGACCTCAGTCATATGTGGTCCACTGGTGTCTGACAGGAAACCCACACCATTTCAAGTGACGTGCAATATAGGCCACAGACCCCTACCTACCGTCCATGTAACCAAGGCCGGTAAAACTACAGGTTCCTATCGCTCTCTCTGCCCATCCTATCCTTTCAGAGAGAAGCGTCGGCGTGGAACGACATACTTCAAGAACTGGATATCTGGTCACACTCCTGGACCCCTACGACCCCTCCACCCTCTGAGAGTGTGTGTGTGAGAGATCTGTGGAGCTGTAGCTGAACTATAACGCTCTTCAGTCTGGTACACAAGGAGGCCCACCAAGCACTTCCGACACTTCCTGTCCCCACACACTTGTGCATGTACCCACCCACACACGCCAGTGGCAAGGGGAGGGGCATACCAAAATATGAGGTGTTCCTTACTACAGAGAAGACTGAGGCGTTTTCTTTTTTGTTTTCTTTTCATTAGTTTTATTTGGTACAAAAACGTATGGAACAAAGATTTGCCTGGTTTCTAATGAGGTGGTTTATCAAAGCACTTAGCAGGAGCCTCCCCAGCTCCTCCTTCAATGCCAACCAATCAGAAGAGTGGAGAAGCGACTGAAAACAAAGACAAAAGCAATCTAACATGGCTTCTCCGTGCTCTGTGTGAAGTGTAAATTTGGATGTCAAAACAATAATCCCTTTTCTTATATATATATATATATATATATATATATCCTTCCCTCAGAATGTGGGACCTGGTAGGATACAAAATGGTAGCAAAGTGAAGGGAAAAAGACAATGTCAGAACAGACTTTACCTGAGTGGAGGATTTTGGAGCAAGAACTCCTCTTATCTCTTTGTCCTCTCAACTATATCAAAGTAAATATCACTGTTACATTACTCTGAAATACGTTAGCCTTGGTATCTGGAGATTAGGCTTGAAGCCTTCACGATCACCAGGGAGAATTGCCATTTCTCTCTCTCTCTCTCTTACTCTCTCTTTTCTCTTTCGGAGGCCCTGCCAACCCGTATGAGTGTGGCCATTGAGTGCCTGCCTGCTGCCGAGCTCCCGGAGCCCCCCAGCCAGGGCTCTGCAGCAGCTCTCACCCCCACCCTCTACCTCCCTGGGGAGAAGCTCAGACTGGCTCCCCCCTGCCCTGTGCCCTTCCTGGGCCTCCTGGCCAAGAGCAGCTCCATCACAACTGGTCCACTCCTGTTACTAACTCCTACTATTACTACTACTGCTACTGCGCCAGCCTCTGTCATCAGCAACCTCCACTCCACACTCTTCCCCCTTTTCTATCTCCCATGCAAGGATCACTTTACCCAGAGGGAGGTTTGATTTGGTTGTTCTTGTTTTTTTGTTTCGATTTTTTTTTCCTTTCCTTAGGGTCAACCTCGCTGTTATCGTTGATGTGTTCATGTTTTATAGTGACAATGATGATAAGGATGTATGGCTGTTGATGGCGTTGTTTAAATGCAGTGTTTATCTGCCCTCCTGCCCCTCTCTCTTCCTGGCCTCTCCCAGGTGGAGGCTCACCTCAGCAACTTCTACGGAGAACCTCTCGCTAATGGTGAGGGCTCCGCGTTCAGTGCGGTCGAGGCCGTTGTACTTAAGACCCTGGAGGAGGTTGGAGATATGCAGGTTAACCATCAGTTGAGGGAAGGCTCCTGCTATTGCCCCTGCTGCCTCCTCCTCTCTCAGCCTGCTCTCTACCCTTCGGTGGGGTATCCCCCCTTCCCCTGTCTCTCGTACCGTGGGCTCTCCACATCACCACTTTTTTCTGTACCAACTACACACACCGACGCAGCCTGCCGTTTCTATGCAAAGTCAAGGAGGTGTGTCTTCAGAGCCATCTACTATCAACTACACACGCTCACACATTATGCTGACTGTCTACCCCCCTACCTACCTACCTACCTAGCCAGCCATCCAGGCCTCTGGCGATTAGCCAAGCAGTCAGCACTTGGCAGCTCCTTTCATAACCAACATCCTGAGCTGATGGTCTCTGATGTCCTTTAAACCGGTGGGTGAAGAGCGTCAGCTGTCGCCTTCCTGTGAGCTTAGGGTGTGTGTGTGTGTGTGTGCGTTCTGTCTCCTTGGTGTTCAGAACGGCGCTAGCAGCCTGAGGAGCTTCGAGGTAACACTACAGACTTAAGGTGTAAGTGAGCAAGCACTGTGCCAATTGGACTACAAATACTGACCACTACCCTTACCGTGTCCCACTCAGATGTTTTGTTTTGCGGACTTGGATTCCCATTGAGGAAGTCCCCTTGTCCAAATTATCAAAGAATATACTATAGGGACAAGTCCACTCAGAATAGTATGCGAGACGAGGGGACGGTCCCAGTCTTTGTTCACTGTTGATGGAGGGTTACGTTGCGTACGTCTTGTTTATTTACCAAAAGAAAAACAACAAAAAAGTATCCTCTTCAGAAGAATTGTTCAGATCATTTCAGCTGTGCCCCCTCAAAGCAGAGCTGGTGCCCTGCACTCAAACAGCCCCCCCTCAAACACACGCACTTAACTGGGGCTCTGTGGGCTGCCATCGGGGGTCGCTGGATCCACCGTGTTGATTTCCTTTCTGAGCTCCAATCTGAAAGGGGCACCACGGACCAGAACATTTCCACAGAACCAGATCAGGGTTCAGGTGGGCCCATCGCATCAGCAGGGCCGGCGACACCATCTCAGTCTGGTACGCAAGTCTTAAAAGGGGGAAGGTCCTCTTCCAGAGTCATTTTGGACTCACTTGACATTAGCAACAATCACTAATTGCCTGTTTCTGAAAACCTGCATTTTTTACTCCACACTGGTTGTCCACGGGAGACGGGGGCAGGTGGGTGGAGAGGTGGGGCTGGGGTAGGTGAACTCTCAGAGGCGCCCCAGGCTTCGCGCAGCACCAGCACTGAGAGGCCACCCCACCCCCACTGCTAGTGTCTAGTATTGTAAATCATAGGCTCTCCCTTTTTAAAGTGCATGGGCTCAAATGCTACTGGAGTTCGAGCAAAGTATGCTTCTCAATCATGGAACAACAGAGGGAGGCTCAGGGGCAGGTATCCCTAAAGAGTCGAGACAAAATCATCTTTCTTAAGGGCCTGGGTTGAATATGCACATGCTAGTTCATATACAGGTATATACTCTAAAATACATAATGTGTGTTTATATGTGTATATGGCTAGGTTTCTCTCTTTCCACTTATCCTAAGCCCAATCTCTCCCTGCCCCTAGTTTCAGCCTTCCTCTGTGCATCCTTCTCTGCGTATTTCCCAGAAGATTGAAGATCATAAACATATCAGAGTAATACAAAAATAAAAAAACACGAATACTTGAATCAAAGGAAGCGCCAATAATGTAATGTGAACACTTTTTTTAATGGTTTGTCTCATTCATACACTTCAGAGATTTTTGATAACATCTGTTCAAAGTAAACTAAATTTGAGATATGAGCATTGTTGAAAACAGATTGGTGTGTTAAAAAGAAAAACAAGAAAAATGGCATCTGTTGTATTTTGAGTGTTTGCACAAGGTTGCGTGTATTGTGTTGTGTGGATGGATGAATGTCTGTTTGAGAAGAGTTTGAATGCGAGGTTAAAACGGTTGTGAGCTTGTGATTTACTGCGGAATAGAGATTCTGCTGTATTTCTCATTTGACTTCAATTCAGTATATTAGTTTTCTGTTGATGTCCTTTTTTTATGCTTGTCAAAAGTATATTCTGATGTTTCTTGTTGTTAGTCTCTAGCGTTGCACTGAGTGTCAGCCTCCCCCCTCATCCAGCTGATGGAACTAGGTGAGACAAGAGTACTGAGGGGTGATGGGGACAGTTCATGTGTACATGTTTACTCAAGGACTAAAAATAACAGTGTGTTTTAATCTGTAATATGTTTATCTACCTTATAGTGGCTTTCATTGTGGAATAATCCAAGAAAAACTATGGATTATGATTGAGTATTGCACCATTTTCAGATTATAAACAGAAAATGTATACAAAAGCAACAAAAAAAAACTAAAAGTAAATAAAAAAAAGCTTAAAAAAAGTATTTTTCAAGACCTGTGGCCATAGATTGGTGTGAAGAGACTTGTAGCTCTCCAGAGTTGGAGCAGTGGAGAGACTGAAGGACATGAGAGTTGGTTAGAAGGCTCACTTCAGAGGTGCCTACCTTTTTGGTTTGTTAGCTTTCGTTCAAGTTTCATTTCAGTTTTCTCATGTTTGTTGTTTGTTTCCTGCCAGGCCACCAACAGTTTACAAACACTTTTTTCTGGAGTTCGAAAAGGAATTTACTATGGGAATGTTTGAAAAACAAAAGGACAAAATGCTTCCATTGAAAAGAATAACAAAACACTTTACAGAATGAAGATTATTGTGCTACTTTCAGAACTCTGGGACCGAACAGTGTTGTCATGTTATATTTGATCGATGACTTCTTTGTTCAATGTCGATGTTGATTTCATAGACTATCTGAAGCCTGTATGTTTTTATGTTTATATTTTTCCTTTGTAAAAGAAGACATAATTGCTCACTATCTTGCACACACACGAAAAAGTGGATCTTGTCTCAGGAAGGCCAGGGTTCCAGAGTACCAACTCCACGCCATTTTAATGTACGTTTTATGAGAAAAAAAGTTGTGAGGGGGGAAACCATTCTAAGCACTGAAAGTTATGGATTTCAGAAGAAGAAAAAATACCTTTGTAAAAAAATCCGTAGCAGTTACATATTAACCAAATAATGGACTTTACATGAAAATGGAGTGCTTTATATAAATATATATATAAAAATTGCTTTACATTAAAAACAAAAATGGTAAATGATTTTGATTGTTAAGGAAGACCGTGAAGAACATGCAAATGCTGTATGTTGGAATCTTTATTTTATTTTCTTAAATGAGGTCCCGTCCTGAATGAATCAGGAACATTGTGCATTACTCTTTCTTTCCTCTCTGTAATTCTCTCGGGTATTACAAAACAAACGTTTTCTGCATTCATTTGGATAACGTTTTGAAAACGAGCTGGTTCTAAAGGATCATGATCTATGCACAAGTGTTGTTGGGGGGGGGGGGGGGGGGGGGTTGCCTACATCAGTGTGGCTCATCTATTTGCAGGGTTTATTTGGATTAAATGTTTGTTTTTTGTTTTGTTTTGGGGGGGGGAGTGTGGCTGGGGCTCACATGCTGAGTGTCCCCTACACCACCAATACCCCCCACATCCTACTTCCTCCCCCCTGATTCAGATTGACCTAGCGCTACATCGTCATGCTGTGTATTCCTAAACCAATGAGCGTCTCACTCTTTAGCACTGTGGGATTTTAGCCCGTTGCCCCTGAGGGCATCTGTGTGTTTAATTTTTTTCGTTGTCTAGTTTTGTTGGGATGAGGGGTGGGGGCGGGGGGGTTAGGGCTGCTTTTTGCCTTTTTTGTTTTGAAATATTAAGGAAAAATGTCTGTACTGAGATTTAATGAAAAGTAAGTGGCTTGTAATGTTTTATTTTTCTCTCTGTATATCTCTTTCTCCTCATAGAATGTGATTGTTAAATGACATGCACCAGAAAAAAAAACAAGTTTTCATGACATATGGAGCTTCTTTGAAACAATTAATAAAATTGCAGTTTTTTCTTGGCTGTTACAAAAGTGTTGTGCACAGTTTTTATGGGTGGTTATTTCTCTAAGTATTCACCATCCTTGTTGGCCTGGGGCATGCATAGTGGTTCTGTGCATGCCTGACCTGGGTATACTCAGGGGGGTCCGTTTCCTCTGGTTTTGCTGAGCCCGGATGGATATTCTGGGGGCTTCCGTTCTCCTGCCTCCCACTCTTCATTTCCTCATAGATTGGAAGAAGGCCCTGTGTTTTCTGTTGGTTTCTCATCTTGATCTGAAATACCAACATGTCATATTATCATATAAGCACATGTCCTTTTTACACCCTGACATCATTTCTTCAGAGTCATCCATATTCTATTTTAAATTGGTTGCGGAGCAACAAGTCCCCCCAAAACATTTGAGTCATTCTGTTTGTTCCAACGATGTGTGTATCTCTGCTTGTTACGCTGAGGTAAATTCAGCTGTACTCACACACTCGACAGCACACAGCCAGGTGAGGTTGACGAGAAGCAGTCCCACTGCTGCTGATATGATGTAGAGTAGAGGAACGTAGCTGGAGCACTCTGCACACAACACATACATACGCATACAACTTTAAAAAGATAGGCCATATCACCAACTGCGGTAGATGCTAGACTAGCAGAAAGCATATAGTTAATTGCTAGCACGCATTTTTTCATACCTTTCACTTCGATGAACAGGAAAATGTTTTTAGGGAAGGATTGGTGGTCTGGGTTTTTGTTGACTGCGTAGGTGAACTCACAAACATAGAGACCTGTATCTGAGTGCTGCAGGTGAGATATGGTAACGTTGAGCTGTGAAGAGTCCATCCCCCCAGTGACTTTCAGACGACTTTGGTACGCAGAGCTGATCCTGAGAACACTGTCAGCCGTGGACAGCAGGTCTTTCTGGACCTGGCAGGTCTCTGCGCTCAGGATGACACCTGTAGGAGCCAGTCCTGCCTGCTCAGGGTCAGGGACGCAGGACAGCTGCACTGACTGTCCATCAGTCCTCTTGAGGAAGACCATCTCAGGATTGGCTGGGCAGAGTGAAGAACAAGTATTTTTGTTTGAATTAAATAATACTGTAATGTTTTGCTAAACAAAGACCCAATAAGTATTGTGTAAAATTGAGGCAGTTAACTGTACTGCTAACTTTTTACAGTCAATAGATATTTACATTAAAACCAAATTCCAAAGTGTGAATAAAGTTGTAATTGACTTTTCGAATTCACAATGACCAAGCAGGCCTAAACAGCCATCGGTATAATACTATTTAGAATATCTTTGCTTGATAGTTCTTGGTTGGCACAATAGATGTAGTTTAAATGTATATTTAAACTCATGTCTACTGATCTAATGTAATAATAATTTTTTTACAATTATCCTATTATAGGCAACTGCATCATGCAACTAAATCGCACAGTGCCCATGATTTAGTTGGTGATTAAGATGCCAGTGAAACATGTAATAGAATTTTAGGATGTACAATTAATGTGTTTTAAATGCGGTTCATTGATAAGAAACATGCTGGAACATCAACTTATGTTGTCTGCAGGAAGGGGAGATAATTAAGCTGAGTTTGCAGAAAGTTGAGACGTCGAGGAGTTGAGAGGTTGTAAAGCTTAGGAACTGTTGGGGGATTTTTATGATAGGGCAAATGGCTAAATGGCTATCTGTATTAGCTATTTCTGAGGGGGATGACCCCACAAAGGTCAGTTGACCATTTTGGATGATCAACTTCTGGAGTTTTATGACGTCCTGATTTAGAGAGAAATGCAGCATGAGAGTTCTTATCACCTGGGGAGAGGAGCTTTGGGAATCAGGTTCTGAGCTATGTTGTTTCAACTATGATTATATTGTCTTAGGAGTGGGCTAATGATAGGAAGAAGACTGAAAACAGATACATGTTTGGTTTCAGTTCAGGAGATCATTGTATAGAAGAATGTGTTCAATGTCTATATTGATTAACAGATGTTTAGAATGACCAGATACTGTGAGTGTATATGAGACAGCCTATGTTTTAGGATTCTTATCACTCTGCTGAATAACAATGGCGATACGTGTCCTCCGGTAGATTGGTCACAGAATGCTCTGTCTTGTACTTTTATATTGAATAAAGAATTTGTATTAATCCGTTAATCCTGACAATCCAAGTACACAGTGTCTTCAGAATATTTCCTTAACAAACACACAATACAGATTACTTGAACTATAGATAGTGCACAGTGCCCATGATAAATTTGGTGACACACACAGAATCCTGGAATTATAGATAGGGCACAGTGCCTGCGATGATGTCGGTGAAACACAGATTTCTGGAATTATAGATAGATAGTGCAGTGCTTTCACTGCATCACGGGCACTGTGCACTAGTTCTAAAAATACACAGACAGAGATTCCTGGCATTATTAGAGAGATGTTCAAACTAGCCAAAGTAGGCTCAGGCCTTACTGTAGGGGCCTGGGATTTGTTCCAATTTGTTGGTAAAGAAAAGTATGAAAAGTATGAATTACCTCCCCTCTCTCTCCCCTACATTTCCTTTCACTCTACATTGGCTTTGTCCCAATAATGCCCAAAAATATATATTAAAAAAACAATTACTAAGATGAATTTGAACAATCAAAATGATTTCTTACCAAAATTGATGTGTATGAGAATAAGTATCCATTTCAGACAGCTAACCCTCATGTCTGTTCCAGCTATTCTATTTCCACTTCCTACTCAGCTGAGTCTTTGTGGTGGTGTAGACTACCACACACGCTTGACTACAGTACATATATTGTCCCCACCTTCCAACACAGGAAGAGGACTTCAAAGGCGCAACTGTCAACAATATCTACACCACATGAATATATGTAGGGAATAGAAATGTATCCATACATTTGCAAACAAGGGTACAGTTGAAAGCACATTTTGGGAACACACAAACAAGAGACTCAAATGGCTTGGGTGTGAAGTATGGAAAATACAAGAAGTTGTAAAGCGTGTCCTATGCACTTTGTAAAGCTCTCTCGTGGAAGTCGCTTTCTATAAAAGCGTCTGCTAAATGAATAAATGTAAATGTAAAGTTTCTGAAACCAAGGACCATGGTACAGCAGGTTGTTCCGCCTCTCTTCTAAATACAAATAGAAATATTACTCTACTTTGTACTTCTACTTTGTACACTTGCTTGTAACATTAAGGTTTCAGTGTAAGCTTGATAACAAAAAAATCTTTTTTTTGTGTATATGAAAGGAAACGTAAATATATATTTTTCACTCACTGTACAGTGATGCAGAATGTATAGATGTATTTATCTATGTATTTCCTTTGTCCATTATAACTACATAAGCCTAACTACATAATGTCCCTCAGTCCTCATAAGGATAACTATCTACAAATAGGCTGGGGAAAGTGTTGGTGAAAGTTTAGACATTTATTTTATGGGTCAATCCTCAAAAATATGTCATTTTAGATGTTTTCATTATTTTACCATTTTGAAAAATATCAGAAAAAAATACATGGGTACAGTGCGATCTCATGAGGTTACAGGTTCTTAATTAAGAGCAATGTATCTATTCATGTTATACATGCCTGCATAATTTAATTAAAATGTTCAGGTTGGATGATTTTTCTTTACTTCAAACATAAGTACATATACAGTTATTAGTCAAAAGTAGGCCTAACGGGTGACTTTTAGGTAACAGTATTGATAGAGTTTTACATTTACATTTATGTATGTCAACCCTGTTACTCTGAAAAACCCAACATTGTGGAAGTAGCAGACATTATTAGAACAATTTTGATTTCGTTTGAGGTTTTATATGCATATACAAGAAGAAACAATGTTCAATCATTTTAGTGTCAGTTTTACCCCTGCACTCCAGCGTTTTTTTCTACTAGCCTATGAAACTATAATGTCGATATTCGAATATGAAACCAACTCTAGCTCCGTCCCCATTGCTGTGTATTTTACTGACGTTTTAATAAGTTTGCATCAACATTTGCATCAACATTCAAGGTGTCTCCGCTCTGGTGTGTCAGCTGTGTCTGTCGGTCCCTCGGTCTCACCTTATAACTAAAGGTGACAGAGCTTTTGCGGTGGCAGTCCCTAGACTTTGGAACGAGCTTCCGTTGGCCATGAAATCATCTCCGTCTCTAGAGTCTTTCCAGGGGGCATTAAAAACGTATCTATTTTGCTTAGCTTTTAATTAATTGCAGTATATATTGTAGGCTACTATGTCAATTTCACTTATCCTGTCTTTGTTGGTTTTAAATATATTCTTAATGTGATTTGTATTTTTTAACCCAATGCGGTTTTTGAAAGTGCTCTATAAATAAAATTGAATTAATTTAATTGACGTGTTTTGTTCGGTGTTCTCTCACACTGCGGGTTGGGTGAATTGTCTCGTCGTAGGCTATAACAGGAAAGACTTAAGAGGCGACAACAGCGCTGGCTCACAACAAATTTTGTTTCCGTGCTCTGAATGGTAAACGAATAGGCTACGATGTGTGCATCTGAGTTTCACATAATCCCATATTTTATTATACAAACCATTTATTATGGACGCAGTGCTAAACATGAGGTCTATGCAAACAGTTGTCTTTTGAAATGTATGCTGTTGAAGTAGACCTACAGACCAACACAGTAGTAATTCACAGCCTATTAGGCACAGGCTAACATTTACTTTATTTTATCCTTAGTTAAGCCTGTGATCATTTGAATATATTTTCTTTAGAGGCTCACCGCATGAAACTCTGCTCGTTTTTAAATAGGGTACTAAAATAGCCTGTTCACGTTCAATCCGTGCTACTCATATCGTTCGGTTATTATTCAAAAGATTCTTTCAATAGACCTATAGTTTTATTCACGCATTGTTGCAGACATCCCAACCTGCAGAGACTCATTTCCAGAAGGTGGTTCTCCCCCCCCCCCCCCCCCCCCCACCCCCGGGACGCAATCCGGACGCATGATGTAGTCTACCCCCTCAACCTGCATAGCAGGTTTCGACCAAAGCGTCTGCTAGTCTACCCCACCTACTTGGTGCAGATAATAGGCCTAATTTCAACAAATAATCAATAACTAGAAGTGCATCTGTTTACTGTCACGTCTAATTTGACCTACACAGCCGCAGCCACACCCTGGTAAGTGTAATACAGTGGATCCGTCATCCGTGCTACTCATATCGTTCGGTTATTATTCAAAAGATTCTTTCAATAGACCTATAGTTTTATTCACGCATTGTTGCAGACATCCCAACCTGCAGAGACTCATTTCCAGAAGGTGGTTCTCTCCCCCCCCCCCCCCCCCCACCCCCGGGACGCAATCCGGACGCATGATGTAGTCTACCCCCTCAACCTGCATAGCAGGTTTCGACCAAAGCGTCTGCTAGTCTACCCCCTCAACCTGCTATGCAGGTTGAGGGGGTAGACTAGCAGACGCAGGTTGAGGGGGTAGACTAGCAGACGCTTTGGTCGAAAGTGATCGTACAAATTACCTACTTGGTGCAGATAATAGGCCTAATTTCAACAAATAATCAATAACTAGAAGTGCATCTGTTTACTGTCACGTCTAATTTGACCTACACAGCCGCAGCCACACCCTGGTAAGTGTAATACAGTGGATCCGTCATCCGTGCTACTCATATCGTTCGGTTATTATTCAAAAGATTCTTTCAATAGACCTATAGTTTTATTCACGCATTGTTGCAGACATCCCAACCTGCAGAGACTCATTTCCAGAAGGTGGTTCTCCCCCCCCCCCCCCCCCCCCCCCACCCCCGGGACGCAATCCGGACGCATGATGTAGTCTACCCCCTCAACCTGCATAGCAGGTTTCGACCAAAGCGTCTGCTAGTCTACCCCCTCAACCTGCTATGCAGGTTGAGGGGGTAGACTAGCAGACGCAGGTTGAGGGGGTAGACTAGCAGACGCTTTGGTCGAAAGTGATCGTACAAATTACCTACTTGGTGCAGATAATAGGCCTAATTTCAACAAATAATCAATAACTAGAAGTGCATCTGTTTACTGTCACGTCTAATTTGACCTACACAGCCGCAGCCACACCCTGGTAAGTGTAATACAGTGGATCCGTCAATGTGGTTAACAATGTAGTAACAGTAAAACAAAATAGTTTTCGAAAAATAACTTGAGTAGACTACGTTTCTATAGGCTAGGCCTAAGTAAATAATGTTTTTGTGATAATGTTTTATAATGTATGCCATTATGACTAAATCTGGATTGTAAGAGCAAAGACTTGGTAGTAGAATTATGATTCATACACTTATTTTATTTTTTTATTCCCCCTACACACACACTTTTAGTAATGCAGAAGTGAAATGGCAGACAGTGACTCTGATATGGGTAAGTAGAGAAGCAAAAATATGAACATTTTTGTCAGGAAAACTAACAAATATACTATGTTATATAGGATACCTACATTACATATACTTGCTATACTGATATGCATAAAGATGCTAAATTCATTTTTTGTGAATCCCTGAAAGAGTCAGCAGTGTAGCCTACTGTTGGCTGTAGTCGTGGCCATAAGTGTTGGCAATGACAAATGTTTTTGCAAAGTTTGCTGGTTCAGTATTTGAAGAAAATGTTTTCACATGTTTCTATAGAATACTATAATACAATAAGGAACATTTCATATTTTTTTAAGCTTTTGGGGGGCGAAAAATGTCAATATATGCAAATAGTCTGCTCTTTTACAGCAGTCAATCTGCTCTTAAAATCCAATCAGAATGATAGAGTGATTTCACCGGCTAGAACTAGTTCACACTTTCCCCTGTGCTGATGATATGACTGAAATTATGTTAGCAGTCATTTTATGCCAAGGCCCAGCAAGCTTTGCAAACAAAAAATGTATGTCGCCCCCAATACTTTTGGCCACGGCTGTAGCCGTAGGCTTTAAAAGATTGAGTAGCGTAACGGGGTGGCTAACCAGTCCAGTATAAAGAGGCAAAAAAAACTCACCATAGCATAGAGCCACACATGCACGCCCGCACTACAACAGCGGCTTACAGATCTAATGACAGTCATAATACAAAGCATAACCGCAGCCTCGCGCCTGCCTAGTTTGCAATCACAAAAAATATGTTCTACTTTCAATATTTTTTTATTCCTGTTCTTGACTCCATGACTCGATCTAAAATTAACTTCCCGTTTGTCAAAAAATCGTTCATCATTTACGTTACACCACAGGGCGTTAGTACACGACCTGTACAATTATTGGGTGTGCTTTGCCTTCCGCAAGGGCACAACCTTTGTTCTCTCACATATATATTATTGTGAGAATGCTGTTAAGCATTCTCACTATTGTTTTCCTGTTTCTCTTTATTATTATTGTGAGAATGCTGTTAAGCATTCTCACTATTGTTTTCTTGTTTCTCTTTATTATTATTATTATTATATCAACTTCTTAGTTCTTCCGCCGTTTTTTGGCCTTTAACTAGTTCTGCATACTTTCACCGATTCCTACAATTTATGTATCAAAACGTTCAGCTCCTTCAGGAGATGTTGGCTGTGACTTTTGGTATTTCTCACTTTTATACTTTTTAAGACATTAAGGTTTTTGTGCAAATTATTCTCCCATTAAAAGTAATGGTAAATCCTTTCAAATCATTAAAAAGCTTCCTCCTCTTTCAAACGTAACTACTTCAGCATACTTTCAGCTAGAGACACCATTCAACCTTTAAAATGTTCACAAGACATTCAGCTATTCCCAAATGATTCAGCTTTTTCAAATATTCAGCCAATTTTGAATTATGACAGTTTGAAATACATTAAAATGTTTGCTCCTTCTTGATTTTTATGAATGAGCAGCAAGCAGAGTGGCACACTCTGCTGGCTGCTCTTTTTCTGATATTCAACTAAATTGTCAAACAAATTCCTCTAACGTTCATATAGTTTAACGTACAGAAACAAGTTATACCTTAAAATGTAGGAACAATTGTCCTCTTTCAGCCAATGTAACTACTAAAGAGCTCACATTTACAGATTTTCAGCTATGGGCCTTGAAGCGAGAGCAGCCTTTCAAATTCTCTCACTAACTTCAATGGAGAGGTGGGTAAAATCCGTCAGAGAAAGCAGGAAGGAAGACGATTTCGAAACTGCCGGTAGAGACATATTTCTGACCGCACATACATATAAAGGACATCTCTAGTTTCGGCAGAGTCTTGGGTCTCGGAAAATATCCTTATATTTTGGATTGGACGTATAGCTTTGCGTCTAGGTCAACTTGTTTGAGGTGTGGATGCTAGGTAAATGTTCGTTTTTCTCTCTGCCTAGCTCGTTAGCTATCACAGCTGCGCCATCACCGTGGCAACCAAACAAACAAGCACCAGGAAAGCAAAAGGAACACGTTTTTGAAACTGCAGGTAGAGTCGTATTTCTGACTGCACAGACATATAAAGAATATCTCTGGTTTCGGTAGAGTCTTGGGTCTCGGAAAATATCCTTATATTTTGGATTGGACGTACAGTTTTGCGTCTAGGTTATCTTGTTTGAGGTGTGGATTCTAGCTACATTTCTCTTATTCTCTGCCCTCAGTGCGTTAGCAATCATAGCTGCACCATCACCGTAACGACAGACACGCACCACTCAGTCTCTCACACAGGTGATTGGTACGTTTACTTGACCATGAGAAACCCGATTACTAGCAATTGTCGGTTTATACCAATAATACGATTACTCCGTTTACATGTGTAATTAGTTATGCGATTACTCAATAAACACGTCTACATGATTCTTTTTTATTAATCGTTGTATGCTCCACGGACAAAACTTGCACCATCATCCTTCTGCAACAAAGTGTCGCCGTGTCTTCCTGTATCGGCCCTACTGCTGTATGTTTCATTCCATCAACACATTGAATCCTACTAAGAAAGCCGAGTAAACACACTCAATGGTAGGCTACATCTGCTACTGCTATTACTATCCCAACTATAATTTCAGCTGTTAAAACGATAATATTCTTGTTATGACTAGCTAGCCTACTTCTTCTGTTTAACAGTTCAGCTTTCAGCTTCTCCCGCATTGTAGGCTATTTTAGCTGTTAGCGTTGTTAGATGATGCAGTTCAGATTCCACACTGCCTCTTTCGTGTGACTCACACATTTTTGAAATTAATTTCAGCTTTCAGCTTGCGGGTATTTTCTCATTTATCACTTTTATACTTTTTTAAATATTAAGGTTTTTGTGCAAATTATTCTCCCTTTAAAAGTAATGGTAAATCCTTTCAAATCATTGTTGGAATGCTGCTCCAGCCCCTTTCAAAAATACCTTTCGGTTGCTTTGAAGCTTCAGCTTATAACTTTCTACAAAATTTTCACAATTTTCCGCTTTTTTTTAGCATGGTCAGCTATCCCCATTCAGGTTTTCAGCATTCTCACTGCTGTTTCGCAGGAACAGCCGTTTCTAGTTATTATTATTATTATATCAACTTCTTAGTTCTTCCGCCGTTTTTTGGCCTTTAACTAGTTCTGCATACTTTCACCGATTCCTACAATTCTTGTATCAAAACGTTCAGCTCCTTCAGGAGATGTTGGCTATGACTTTTGGTATTTCTCACTTTTATACTTTTTAAGACATTAAGGTTTTTGTGCAAATTATTCTCCCATTAAAAGTAATGGTAAATCCTTTCAAATCATTAAAAAGCTTCCTCCTCTTTCAAACGTAACTACTTCAGCATACTTTCAGCTAGAGACACCATTCAACCTTTAAAATGTTCACAAGACCTTCAGCTATTCCCAAATGATTCAGCTTTTTCAAATATTCAGCCAATTTTGAATTATGACAGTTTGAAATACATTAAAATGTTTGCTCCTTCTTGATTTTTATGAATGAGCAGCAAGCAGAGTGGCACACTCTGCTGGCTGCTCTTTTTCTGATATTCAACTAAATTGTCAAACAAATTCCTCTAACGTTCATATAGTTTAACTTACAGAAACAAGTTATACCTTAAAATGTAGGAAGAATTGTCCTCTTTCAGCCAATGTAACTACTAAAGAGCTCACATTGACAGATTTTCAGCTATGAGCCTTGAAGCGAGAGCAGCCTTTCAAATTCTCTCACTAACTTCAATGGAGAGGTGGGTAAAATCCGTCAGAGAAAGCAAGAAGGAAGACGATTTCGAAACTGCCGGTAGAGACATATTTCTGACCGCACATACATATAAAGGACATCTCTAGTTTCGGCAGAGTCTCGGGTCTCGGAAAATATCCTCATTTTATTGATTGGACGTGTAGTTTTGCGTCTAGGTCAACTTGTTTGAGGTGTGGATGCTAGGTAAATGTTCGTTTTTCTCTCTGCCTAGCTCGTTAGCTATCACAGCTGCGCCATCACCGTGGCAACCAAACAGACACGCAACATAAAAGCAGAATTGGGTACACGTTTTCGAAACTGCCAAGAGTTGTATTTCTGACCGCACAGACATATAAAGGATATCTCTGGTTTCGGCAGTCTTGGGTTACGGAAAATATCATTATTTTTTGTATTGGACGTACAGTTTTGCGTCTAGGTTAACTTGTTTGAGGTATGGATTCTAGCTACATTTCTGTTATTCTCTCTTATAATCAAGCTAGCGCGATGGCTCTCCATAGCTAAAAACGGGTCGATTTTTTTCCACAATCGACCAAATTGGCCAAACAAGGTATGTAGCTACATTGAGCTTAAAGTGTACATAATCTAGCCTCCATTCTAGTGACGCTACGACTGTCATCATCTGGCGAAACCAGGTCACATAGCTAGCTACGTTTTTCCAGACATAATATTCGTTACCTAGCTACAAACAAATGCTTCGTAACTGAACAGTATTTACTTTGTATTGGCGATATTGACAACAGAGGTTAAGGAACTTGTCTTTAATTAAAAGATGGTCTCCGTTTTCAATTTGAAGCAGTAGATGTAGCTTATGTAGGAAATGTTCCATTGCATCTCTCTCTAGTTTAGCTTCGGCTACAGATGGACGACAATCACGATGCATGCATTATTCACGCCTACGGTGTTAATACAGTCTGTAAAAATACCACTTTGACACACTTGCAAGATGATCCGCTGGTTAGATGTAGCATGATCTTATTTACTACCCACAATAGTTCAACTTTTTTTGCTGCAGCATTTTAATGAGTTAGCTCCAGGTCATCTCTAAAATACATTTCAGACCTTTTGAAACCTGAGCAAATGACTTTCTACTAAATTTTCAAATTCTTCTGAATTATTTCTCTTTTTGCATTGTTCTTCTCTTTTCTGTAGTTTTATGCCTTCGTCCAGCTCCTGCCCCTTTCAAAAATACCTTTCGGTTGCTTTGAAGCTTCAGCTTATAACTTTCTACTAAATTTTCACTATTTCAGCTTTTTTAGCATGGTCAGCTATCCCCATTCAGGTTTTCAGCATTCTCACTGCTGTTTCGCAGGAACAGCCGTTTCTAGTTATTATTATTTATTTATTTATTTTTTGCTAAAACTCAGTCAATATTTGGCCTACATAGACAACGTAGGTGTCAAAAGTTTCGTCTTGGTAGCGATTGAGTTGCTTCTATTGGAATTTACGTTCCGTTGCATGGTTTAGGCTTAAGTTAAGTTTTTGTGGTGAAAAGTGAAGCTAACGGTGGCTAATTTGCTAGCCACAGTCACTGACGTTACTAACGTCACTGCGTCACGAAAACACGCGTGACTACCTTTGGCAGAACATTCGTTTCGCATCTGTTAACTTGGGGGATAGCTAGGCTAACTATATCTTTACTGCAAGGCAGCTGCAGAAACGCCACAAGAAAAGAGGCCAGGGTGATAACTATTTACTCATTTTACTTTGTGATATGACACACAATTGTGATGTGTAATGTACAACATAAGCTGATATTATTAAGGAAGTACATCTACTTTCGGAAACAGTAGTCTACTATTTCACTGAAGTATTAGCATCATGACATTAGCCTGTGTTGCCCGGGCAACACATACTACAGTGGTCTATGATGTAGCGTTATCTGTTTTCAATCGTTAAAATAAACATTCCTCACATATACATTTTCGTTGTAGGATTTATTCTGACATTAGAAAACGATTTGTTGGTGAAATTACCATTACCTGTGGTTTCAAACCAGTGTAGCTCACTGCAACGCTGTAGCTTACGCGAGACACACTACAAAAACATCTACACTACACAGCTGTTTAGGAAGTCAAACGGCAACAGAACATGTTCGGCACTCCCCTTACTTAAATCAAAAGTCTATCTAACTCTAACCTGAACTTCATTGCCACAGCCTAAACGTTTTCAATCTGTTCATGAAAATAATTAATTTCAGCTTAAACCGTACAACGGAACGTTAAATCCAATTCAACCAACGCAATCGCTACCAAGACGAACACAGCAGTAGTCTAGTACTGTACCGTAGTAGTACAATTTACCGGGGCAGATTCTCCACACAGGGCTATATCGCATTTTGCGTTGTTACTGACAATGATCGCTACCAGTGAGCTTTTTATGAATGAGCGATTTTCCACTAAATAAATGTCAAGCTTATTTACGTTTTGGGGGGCATATTTTCAGTTAGCAGATGGTACTGTTTGAATCGCGATTCCATCTTCTACTACCGGGTAACGTCGTAGAATAATCTTCAAAGGGGGTTCTTTATTAATGAATGAATGCAATGAGTAGGCTAAATGCCTGAAAATATCATGAGAAGGGAAAAACTTAAAATGACGTTTAAGTCATAGAGATTAGGTCAATTTTTACACCGGTCTGCCAAATGTATTCGTTTTGATTCAACGTTGAGGCTGCCTCTTGCAGGGGAAATGAGAAGACATCTATTTCATTCTACACTTCACTTGTATTTTCAGTTGTAAATGAGCAGCAAAAAAAATGCTTTAAAATCTATGTAATCTTTATAAATAATAAGTATGCATTTTTATATAAAATATACAGAAATATCGGTTGTAAAAATGTCATTCAAAAACGGACCCCTGTGCAACCGACGCAAGCAAGCACACCCTACAATTTCCCCAGAAATTGTACCCTCTCTAGTTTTTATTTGTTTTTGTATTGGGTAAAATTGGGTAAACACAACGATGTTCGTTATGAACCTTTGGGTCATGTGACCCGAAGGCAGCACAAGGGTTAAACAATGATGTGATACGCGATACGAAATGCGAAAGGGTCCATATACAGTATATATTCTTGTATTCCTTTTATTCCCCCAGCCGCTCAGTAAGAGCCTCACAGGAGCAGGCAAAGAGCGGCAGGTTCGCCACCCCTGAGGTAGCCTATATCATGAGGTGTATTATAATGCGTTAAGGCGCGGTTGCTGGACAAGACTAAGCCAAGACAAGACTTTTATTAAAAAAAATATATATTTATTTATTTATTAAAATGTATTACATTACTGCATACATTTGTACATTTAGTCATTTACATTTAGTCATTTATCAGACGCTCTTATCCATTAGCCAATTTGTACATGGAGAGCTCACTGTCTGCTGTCTCTGGTGTCCATTCTTACCGTTACAGCTCAGGGGAACATTTCATATGCAGCTGTATGTTTCACTCATTGAACAAATACATTCTAATTCTATACGGTTCTGTCGGCTTGACATAGCGTCCATTATCTGGGTCGGAGGTAGGCACTAGGCAGCGAGGGGCGGAGCTTCAGCTCCTTCAGGCGACACGCCCCCCCAGTCTCAAGGAGAGAAGACTGATGATTTTTTCACGATTTCAAAGTCTAATTTAACATACTTGTCGGTGTTATTTTTTCATTCAAATTTGAATGGGTAGTTAATAAAACATTATTCTGTGGCGTGGCGAACTTAAAACTCGTTTCCAGGTCCACTTTACAGGATCTTTAATGTAATGTGTTTTTGAGTTAATGTAATGTCATTTCCCATTTGGGGGAGCGTGTCTTTATATTGGGGGGAGGTGAGCAAGTCATCCTATTTGGGGGGAGTTGACTCGTATTTGGAGGGAGTGTTTTCATTTGGGGGATGCACACTCATGTTAGTGGGTGTGATTTGCACTTCAGGGCCACCGTAGAGACATCCTGAAGCTAGCTAGCTAGCTGATGTAGGCTACAATAACAGTACAGCAGGAGGAGCCATTCAGTGATCTGACGTAGATAGGGCGAAATGACGTAGATAGGGCATTTTTTGGCTCCGCCCATTAAAACCTGATCTGAAAACGGAAGAGAAACTGTTCTTCGGTTTAACTCCACATTTCAGTGTGACAAAGTTTTAGCGCTTTGCACATGCTTTCAGGAACTCATTTCACACGTATATAATGTACTTAGAAGCAAAACATGGAATTTACTTTACAGGATCTTTAAGGGTCTGTCTACCTGGTGGCCATTGACTTTTCTATTTTGCAACCCATTTGTATGATGACATCATACAAATGCTGCTTGGTGCCTACTCAGTACTTTGCCCAGGCTTGTGCCCAGGCAGTTTTTTACAATCACAACCTATTTTCTTTATTCTTTTTCAATACATGCTACATTTGGAAACTCCTTCATGCTGTTCTCCAAACCAACTCTCAGATTGGCACAGCAGTTATTTTCCCATTCAAAATGCACTAAAATGACCAAAACACTTCGTAGGCCTATGTCTCAAATCAACTCATTCGTCTTCGATAACGCAAAAGTTGTTACCCAACAAGCACACTTTGTCATAACATTGACCTAAAAATTATTAGCAAGAGGTAGCATTACACAATGTTATCTTTTGTAAAAATCGCTTTACAAAACAAGAATGGCACCTCACTACAGTTTAGAATTCACTGCAGTATATCTTACAGAAATGAATCAGACATGATGCAATATGTATCAATATGACATATTGACAAATATTTCATATTCTGACATTGAGTCCAAATACAGTAAGTTGTACATCTACTTTGGACAGAGAGGTCTCATTAAATAAAAACAATTATTAATTCATTCATGATGAAGTGACCATGTGCTAACAATGGTCCCACAGTCCCTTAATTAACTTCAAGAGTAATCACAATTGTTCCTTGGAGCTATTTATCTTGTTTCAGTAACATTACCTTCACTTTTGAAGTGGTTCAAATTCTGTGTCTCTCGGTTCAAATTGGTATGAGTCAATCGTGTTAATAATTGCAGGCTGCTACACTTTCTATACTGATAAGTTGACAACTGCAAAGAAAAGAAACACCACTACCATCACCACATGTTCCTCTCACACTCCACAATCATCTCTGACCTCCTCTCACTATCTCAAATTGCCTAGCTCCTATCTCATTCCACTCATTACATTACAAAGTGCATACCAGACCATAAAAAACTGCTCATATGCAAGGCTATGATACACTTTTTGAGGGAATTAAACTATTTAAATAACTTGTGCTACATGATTCTAAAGAGTACTATCAAACAAATAGCTTTTTATAACTTAAGATCACACTGGTGTCCTTAAAAGGACACCTCAATGCAAAATTGCAAAATACAGTTATAATTTTTTTTGCGTAACTGCCTGTTTGCTATCTGTGTCCTTTAACTTTTGTCATTATTATTTTACCTGAAGTACTAATCTAATATGCATGTAATAAGCAGGGTTCTAAATTAACACCCGCCAACCCGCCAAATGCAGGTTAAAATTCATTTTGGCGGGTGTTAATAAAAACTCACTAGCCAGTTTGGCCGGTGATACATGAGGCATTACATGAATGATACATAAGGCTCTGTTCTCGACATGGTTCTCGGTCATTTATCCCCCTGGCAGTACTTCCTAAGTTTCCCATGAACACTGTGCCGTAATGCTACGTGATAGCGTTTTATACGCGCATTGGCTGCGCGCAGTTGAAGTGAAACCGGCGCGAGAAACCGTGGAAATGAACGGAGCGTCCACCAGAAAACACAAGGAAGAAGTAAAACGAAGCATAGCGGATCATAGGAGGTAATAAGAGCTAGCTAGAGTAGTAAAGTAAAGTAAAAAGTTAACTTAATGCGGCGGTGGTTAGGACAAACTTCTGGGGGCGAGAAGAGGAACGAGGCAGGGGATGAGGATATTGATAGCACTAGAGAAACGAAGAAAAGAAAATGTAACGTTAATGCCAAATGGCTGACGGGTCGGGAATTGCTTGTGTTTGACAATGAAAATGTTGTCATGTTTTGTAAGGATTTCCGCATGTAGTCTACGCATAAGAAAAATTATGTTGCTTACTGACACAGCCTTCTGTAATGTAAATACACTGTTCTTAATAAAGAGTATATTAGGTCAGTTTAATTATTGCCTGCTTAGGACAAAACGTTACTGTAAATGCATGGGCAGGAGTCAATCTCATGACGCGAATGGACGTTTAAGCCATTTACAATAAATCGTGTCCTTACTTAGTCACGTGTTGGTGATTTCACATACCCTTGCATCATACTTCTGTGCTTCATTTTACTTCATTTTCTGTGTTTTTCATGCCAACAATGTTAATAAAATGATCAAATGCATTCAGTGAAACTCGTTGTTTTTATTTTCACCGGAAAAAATTTGGCTAGTGGAAATTCTGATTGGCTGGTAACTTGTTGGCTGGGTTTTCTGTTTTACAGATTGGACCGAGTTACCATGTAGCACATGGACAGAGTCGCATGTTAGCTCCTGGTTGAAATCTATTGGAATAAAAGACAAATACATTCAGAAAATGGATGAAGAGGAGGTTACGGGGCCCGTCCTTATGGAGCTACCAAAAGAATATCTACTGGACACAATTCACATGAAAGGTGGTCAAGTTGAGCTGTTAATGCTAAAACGACAAAAACTTTCAAAGCCAGGACCACATAAAACAAAATTAGACGGCAGTAAAACACTAGAAACCAAAAACAAGCCAGAACTCGGTGTTGCATCCTCTCAAAACTCAGAACGCAGTTCTGAGGCATCCAGTAAACAGACTGAGGATGAAGATATAATTGGAATAAATGAAAATGAACCAACAATTGCAGATGGAGCAACTTTGCCTATTAGTGACTTCCGAAAATTTGATGCACATGACAAAGACTTCCGATATGTCAAGCACAGGGTGCTTCCACCAGAGACTGGCATAGACAACATGATTGTTCCTTGCCATGAATACAAGTCACTGGAAATTGCCCACAAATTAGAATCTATTAAGCTCCAGGCAAAAGTCGCAAGCGAAGTACTCAGGTTTGCATGTGGATGCATGAATATGCGTACAAATGGCACAATACACTTTGGGGTCATGGATAAGAAAAAAGGCTTCAAACATGGTGAAATAATTGGAATACCAATTGAAAACCAAAGTGACTATGTGGATGCATTAGACTACATTGAAAAGTGTTTCAAAGGATCTGAACAACAAACAGAGGCCAGAAGATGCATTAAGAATCCAAAGTTTATTGAGGTAATTGATGGGCAGGGCCGTGAGGTAACATGGATCGTTGAATTTGACATTGTCCCAGAAGCAAGTGTAGTGAAAGGTAAACTGTACAGCGTTGGAATTCCCAAATTTAGTGAAAAGGCCAATAAAGTAATCCAGGAGGAAAAAGCACCATATCACAGAGTGGGGGCTAATACACCACGCATTGCTGACCAAGATTTAATCCAATTAATTCAAGGACTGAAGGAGAAAGACCTACAGAGGGAAGAAGCAGAATCTTCAATGAATCAAACTATAACTGATTGCAATGAGGATCTTGGGAGAAAACTATCTATCCTCTTGACCTGTGGAAAGAACTACATGGATGACTCACTGTCATACATCATTGTGACAAACAAGTTTAAGGAAGAACATCTGACAACTATCGACTTCTTAGTGCACATGAAAATATTTTGTGTTTTGGATTTTGACCCTGATTCGAAGATATCTGGCCTGTGTGGAAAATATGGAAAACACCATGCTGCCAACCTGCACTTTTTGCATGACTATGCAAATGAAAATGTTATGAGCACCACAGATTTAAAAAAAGACTTACAGCTCTTTGATATGACAAGCTGGATATTTTGCAATGGGCGAAGAGATTACCATGGCGGAGAGGGTCCATGTGATGAAAAAACTTGGATCAGAACAAAGAAAAAACTTCTGAAAAAGACAGTGTCTGTCATCTGTAATGACATCCTCCCCAAAGGGTCATTTGTTGTGCTATTCTTGCTGATGTCAGAGATCGAACAGCCACTTGTAGATACATTCCATGAGTTCTATGCAGAAATGACTGGCCATGAGGATTTAGCCATCATTTCAGAATCAAAAGATAACTACAACAAGTGGTCAAGCCTCGCCCAGGTATCTTGTGAAAAGGAACTGCTCAAAGGAATCAGTGTTGTGGGCATGCCAATGACTCATGTAGATGCAACAATTCAAAGCATTCAGCTCTCTAACAAACAACTAACGAGACGCATACCTGTGTCCAACAAAGGACTGTGTTTCTTGAAGGCCACTGATGAAGACAAAATGCTTTCTCTGGATATAGTAAGTGCGGACCAATGTGATGAAACAAACTTGGATGTCATGGGCAAGGACCAAATCAGCAACATTGAGAAGTATTTCTACCAGGGTGGAAAGATTGGCTGGATGCACCTGTGGCTTGCAGAAAAGGGCAAATGTGAAGAGGTTATTCAGCGAGACGCTTACAAAGAGACAACCAAAATGTTGGATAATATTCTACAGGCTAACACAACCAAAAGGTTGATTGAAATTGTATATATATGTCACCAACCCGGCAGCGGTGGAAGTACAGTTGCACATCAGATCATCTGGAATTTGCGGACCAAACTCAGATGTGCAGTTGTGAAGTCAACATACCAGATTCAAACTGTTTGTGAAAACTCAGTGTGTCTGCGAGAATACGAAGAGAAAGACAAAAACAATTGTCTCCCAGTCCTCCTGCTATTAGATGACTGCAATGCAGATTATGTAGCAGACCTTAGGAGGGAATTAAGCACTGCTATTGAAACAATGAAGATACATTCCTCAGTTTTATGTTTCATCCTTCTTATTTGCAAGAGATGCCACAACCCCCACAGGATGAGCAGAACAATGACGTCTGAAATAATAGCAGTGACCCATGGACTCTCTGAACGAGAAAAGAATCTTTTCAAAAAGAAACTACATGAACTTGAATTTGAACCAGAGTCCATTCTGGCCTTTGTACTCATGACAGAGGGATTTCAGAAAAGTTACATTGAGGACTTTGTGAAGAATCTTCTAGACAAAATTGATCATTCATCCCTCACCACTCGCCTTATCCGTTTTGTGGCACTGTTGAACTGTTATGTTCAAAACTCCTACATATCTGTGTCCCACTGTGAGGCCTCTCTGGGCTTAGGTATGCAAATGGATCGAGTCAAGTACCATACATTTGTGAAATCTCTAAGTGAACAAGCTAAACTTGTTTTCATACACCTGAGAGATAGCACGACACACATCTCATCCATTAAAATCCATCATCTTGTCGCAAAAGAAATTTTGGAACAGCTGTCTACAAATTGCCCTCAAAGTTCCATCGCAAAGGATCTTCTGTGTGACAAGGTCTTGATGAATCATCGGTTTGGCAGGAAGGAATTTTTGAAGTTCATCCATGATCTGCTTCTCAGACGGAACAAGATCAGCAGAGGAGACTCAAAAGACAGTTCATTTTCTCCTCTGATTGAACATGTCAACACAGAAAAAGAGGGTCTTCAAAAAGCTATTGATATTTTGGAGGCTGCATACACTTGCTTTGGGAAGGATGCCTTCGTAGCCCAGCAGCTTGCACGGCTGCTTTACACAAACAAAAGATTTACTGAAGCTCAACATTGGGCAGAACAGGCTAAATCTATTCTTCCATATAATCATTTCATCCTTGACACAGAGGGGCAGGTGTACAAAAATTGGTTTTATGCCCAACATGATGATTTTGGGAAAGATGAACCTAGGCCTGATGAGATAAGCGAGATCATCAGTATTGCTCTAAAAGGAATTTCTTCTTTCCGTGCCTCTGAAAAAGCTTCCAAATTGGAGACAGTCAGCCTAAACAGCTCATATTTTGGGGAAGTGGACGTTGCATGTCGTCTGCTTCACCTCATATCCAAAGTGGATATATTTTCAAGGAAAAATGGAAAGTCTGAGCTCATGAAGTATTTGCTTACTAAGTATATCCCAGAAGAAGTTATGAAACCCTGGATGAAGTTTCATGGCCAGTTGAAAGGAATGCACCAGAGTATTGGAAATGCTCTTGAGTCAGTTTCAGAAGACCTCAGTTACTTTCGCACTGACATTAATGAGGAGGAGGAGGAACTAGACCCACGGGACCCTGGCGAAGTACAGATGCCAAGAAAATGGCTGATACGGAAATGTGCTGTGTATGCTAGTTTCTTCATTAATGTAGTCTCAGATGCAGATAGCCAAATTCTTGACGATAGTGATGCTAAAATGGCCACCCCCTTTAAAAAGAAAATGAATATTTATGAACTAGGTGGTGGCACTGTCCCAACCATCCTCTCGCTGTTGTCTGATAAGAAAACTGAGACCCTTGAACATATTACAAGTTTGTATCCAGAAAACCCCAAAAGGGATGACCTTGACCAAACGGACCTGGTCAACTACATTTTAACTCAGATAGCTCTAGCTTGTTCTTCACCTGGCTCTACAAAGGGTGTTCCTCTTGTAAAACTTCAACATCTCAGCATGAGATTTTACAGAGAAGGCAGCAAACTACCAAGTGCTTTCTTTTTGCTTTCAATCTTATTCTGGCCAGAGGATGAGCCTGTGTCAAAAAAAGATTATGATGTCCTCGTGTTAGCAATTGATGAAATGCACAGACTCTGCATGCTCAGAACCCAACCAAGTAAAAGTAGGACAGCAACTCACTTTTACCTTGGGAAAGCAAGAGGTCTTAACAAGATAGTTCATCGGAGTGCAATTGAAAAGCACATCAAGGGAACCCTCACTGAAAGAAGACTCAAGTGGCTTGGTGGGGAAGTGTGGAAAACCCGAGAGGTTGTACAGTTACTGAAACGAGTTGAAGGATGGACAGAAACTGGAAACCTCTTTGTCAAAGGTGCAACCAGGGGATGCAAGATAAGGGTCATCCCTTTGTATTCTGCCTCTCTGCCACATGCAAATGAAAATGTCACATTTTACCTAGGCTTCTCTTTTCATGGTGTGGTTGCTTATGACATCAAAGTTTCAGAGTAACATTGATGATGACATGGAACTGCCTTCTTAGTGTAAAAAGACAGACAAATGAGAATAAGACATTTCTCAATGAATGCAGCTCAACTTGTGTTATAGTAGTACGTTTCTCAGCTTATTGGTGTGCTACTTCATTTTATGTATTATGAATCGTTAGGATTTTTGAAATCAGACCCTTGTCATCAACATAAGGCCATTGTTTTGTATTGCGTAACAAGTTAGAGGTGTGATATGATTTATAAACTTCACACTGAGTTTAATGATTAACAATTTTGTAACATTAAGAAAATGATGATGACTCAATGGGTCCTACATGACAAAAGTACAATTTTACATACATTTAACATTATGGTCGTACTTGTGTACATCTTCAAGATTTGCTTTCATAATAAGTATATTGTTTCATTTTTCTTTCAGTTATTTCAACTTTTGGGTTTCAGAGGGAAAGGGAGACGATTGTTGCTTGATTGCTGTAAAGTGGCAGAAGCAGTTAGCAGCATTCTACTGTTAATATTCTTGATCGATCCTCAACACAAAGTAATACAAATTTCTGAGGGATGTTAAGGATCCAGGTCATAATTATTAAGAGTGAATAATTGTTGATAAAATAATTTTCACACAAGGGAAACACACCAAAAAGAACACAAGGTGAATAAAGTATATTTATTTTGTGCAATATATGTGATTTAGTATACCCACCATTTTATCAAATGTATCCACAATAAATATAGGAGGGTAAGTCAACCGACACACTGTACTTGTACATAAATACAACGGTGAATAAAACAGTTGCCTTTTCTAGAGGCCATTGCAATGGGTCTGAACAGTTATGTAAATGACAAATTACAAATGTTTTAAATAAATAAGCAAAAATGTTTAAAACGTGGTAAATTTGTCATTATGGTGTGTAAAGGCAAGAAAGTTGTAACACAATAAAATGTGGAAAGTGAAGGGGCCTGAAGTGTTTCCGAAGGCACTGTACCAGTCCACATCACACATGTATAGTGAGCTGAAAAAGGAATGTTGTCTCTCCTGCACACATGCACAGCCCGCCCCCCCCCCCCCCCCCCCCCCCACACACACACACACGTCTAAGGAAACACTGTGTCTGGTACTTACAGCTTTAACTAACCTGTAACTGGAGGGGATTCTCCTTCACTAGCAGTTAAAACCAAATGAAGAAACTGAGGACTGAAGATAGCTGATGGAACAAACAGGATTAATTGGTGCAAACCAAGTTGTTTCACGGTTCTGGCAGCCATTGGTCAGTAGTCTTCATAAGTAAGAGCTACTAGAAGATCTAACAGAAATCATAGTTTAGAGCCAAATCTACTGGTTCAATAGTAAATTACAAGTATGAATTCTTATTCAAATTTCTGCCAGTCTGCTGTGCCTGAGCAGTGTGTGTTACCTCACTGAACAGAACAAGGGCCTTCACCAAACTTGCTGCAAGTTTGGGGACATGAAGATCCAACAGCCAGTAAGCTGTGAGGGCCCCTGGTGTACATGAGAAGACAGAAAACAGTGAGACTTGCCTCAGGCTGAACCAGGGCTACACTGAGGCAGGGCCTCAGACAGTCCCCCACCCAGGGCATTGCTACAGGGAGAAGAGAAATCCTTGGTTTAGCAGGACAGCCAGTGCCACCCGGAAGCACTCATTACAATACACTAGAATATCCTCTGAGTGCTTAACAGTCCGTTGGAAAAAGTTGAGATTGTTCAGGGGAGTGCATGACTGATGTTGCACCGACTGAAATGCTATAATAGATTATCATTCAAAGATCATCAGCAGAAACAGGGTCAATGTTTTACACAGGTGCATGACTTCAGTTTAGTTGAGAAGGTATGAAGACCGTTCATAATACATCAAATGATTAAACGTTGAGTGATGTCCACTATCAGAGTACAAACCTTGTGGGTACAAACCTTTCTCCGGTCACAAATGAAGAGTCATAAGGTTTCTGCACATTTTATTCCAATACAATTTCATAACATTACATGAACCCGTTCACATGAGCCTATAGGGTTACTTTATATGTAGGGTTAAAGTAGCATTGAAGATGGAGGTCAGGGAGAAAACATAGCCTACATAAACACAGTGAATAAACAGAACGCCATCTGAAGCCCTCACCAAACAATGTTGGGGACGCAAAGTCCAACAGCACCTATGTGTGCTGTGAAGGCCTCACTGATTCTAATGCAAACAGTGTAATGTATTTTACGTAAACTTGCCTTGATATAGATGGGTACTGCTCATGTAACTCCAGGGCCTTCAATATAATACGAACCATATCTACTATACTTCTACACACCTAAATGGAACATGAGAAGAAAAAGCCACAGAAGAGAGTGATTTGCAACAGTTCATAGTCTAGGCAGGTTAACTTACAGTATAAATAATAAGTCCCATGCAATGTGTTTTTTGTTGTTGTTCTGTTTGCTTTTTTTTCATTTATGTCTCTTCTTCATAGACCATGTAGAATGTGTGTTTACCATTACTGGTTTTGGCTAGAAGCAGAACGGGACATGAGAAAAGGGTTGAATGTCCAAACCTAGAGCGGTGTGTTGAGTGGGCTTCAGAAGCGGCCTCCAGGGGACATGACGGGGGGCCTCATGCCCATTGGGGGCCGTAGGGGGGCTCCTGGGTAAGGGGGCACCATGGGGGGGCCCTGCCCATACGGGGGCATGCCTCCTGGCATGTAACCTGGCATTCCCTGGGGTGGGCCTCCGTACTGGCCTGGAAGGAGATAGACGGTTGGTTGGTTCAAACTCAGATCAGTGTTGCTATCACTGCCAAGACCATTTCAAAACCATTTCAATATCTCAAGACTCCCAATGCACACTGCATTGAAGACAAGAATTGAACATAACTCCTATTAATACAAGGATGTGAGAATGTACAGTAGCACCACCATCGGCCTCCTCGGCTTCAGTACCAGCAGCAGCTGGAGCATACCATGCATGTGGTGTCTCAGGCCCGGCTGTTGGGGGATCATCATGGGTCCACCCGGGGGGGAGGCTACCGGGGCGTGGCCTGGCTGGGGGATGTTACGCTGGTACCGTGGCAGCTGGGCTCTCAACTCTTCCTACCAGACGGAAAGAGAAGGAAGACAGGAAAGTAAGATCCTGAATACACACGAAAACATCAAATGTTCAACATTTCATTCAATATGTAAGATCTGCACAACAATAATACAACAAAACGGCCATGGGAACAATAATCAAAAAATATTTTTGCTTAGTTGCTGCTAATCTACGTGAAATGAAGTCAAGGGTCTGATGGGCCACTTACCAGTGAGATATCCTCATCGGGGTGGATCAACTTACTGGTGGCACTGCTGGTGGTGAGGGTGGCAGGCTTACTGGTCACTGTAGAGGGGGGTTTGGAGACGATGCCTCCAGGGCTGGGGCTGCCCACCGTGGCAGAGGCCTGAGTATAGGCTGGGAAAGTGGGCTTGGAGGGCTCAGAGGGGGTGGTGGGGCCACTGTGGAGCTTGAAGTCAGACCCTGGAACGGCCTGCTGACTCTGGAAACAGAGGGAGAGAGAGTGAGAGGGAGGGAGGGATGCAAATGAGCTATGGCAGGAAAGAGAACAGGATTCAAACTCATACAACATGCTGTGTTTTCCACACTTGTGCCAGCTCTTGAAAACAATCGTCAAATATTCTTCTACTGTACACATCGGCATGTTTACACTGATTGCAGATGAAAACAAGATGAGTCCAGTGATATGAAAATTATGCAGATTTGTAATGGGGGGGGGGGGGGGGGGGCTGCATTGTCACTGACTGACGACTCATTAAAAAGGAAGGTTTTTATTGGAGCTGACAGTCGAAAGCATCCCACTCTCATAAGGGAAAGTTGCTTCACGGCATTAAAAAATGAACAAGCCATCTACATCTCTAGGCGCAAAAGGAAGATGTGTTTTTGGTTGTTGTCTTGTAGCATGCCCTCAGTCTATTTCGTGAAGCACTAGATTCACAAAGCGTGCCAGGCAGGCGGGGCGGCGGGCAGTGAGCCGCGTACTTGCGCAGAGCTAGGGAATGGAGCTTTGGAGGAGGCAGACTGAGAGTCTGCACTCGACAGGCCTGTGCTTGTACTTGCTGTGCTCGGAACGTGTGTCCCCATCTGTAGCACAGGGGGACAAGAGCACAGAGTAGAAATATTACTGAAAAAAAGCTGGGGGGGAGGGTCAAGACTTAGCTCAAGATATTTAGTCCACGCCGATGTCAAAGACATGCATGGCACGGCACTCACTACGATTAGAGCACGAGCAGCTTATACCATTCTGTTTTTGCGCATCAACATGTCAGTGTGCCTACAGAGGTGTGTTAACCCGACACAACAGCATTATTCCTTACCTGTCCTGCGCTGGGGAACAGGGGTTTGGTGACGGAAGGCTGGGCGGGGGGGGCAGAGGCAGCTGGCATGGCAGGTCTGTTCAGCATGCCAGGGCCTGTGGTGGGGGGGCCCTGGGGCATGTGGGGCATTCCTGGGCGGTGTCCCACCGGAGGTGGCATGCCTGGACGAACACACAGGGTTTGGGTTAGATTTCACTCGCTATATGTACACTTTCTCACTTTATCTTTGGTGGAATGATGATGGGAGGTTGAGTGTGTGTGTGTGTGTGGGGGCGTACCTGGTGGCATGCCTGGCATCATTGGGGGCATTCCTGGACCTGGAGGCATCATTCTACCCATTGGCATCATCCTGAAGACCAGAGAGGAGAAATTAATTGACTTACTGTTGACAGAACTGATATCAAAATGATTTTCCAAAGATTTACTATCAACTGGACTTAATCAACACTCACCCTGGTGGCATGCCTGGCATAACAGGGGGCATCCCTGGCATCATAGGTGGCACACCTGGCATCATTGGGGGCATTCCTAAGATGAAAAAGTGAGTTAAAAAGGAATATTATCTGTGATAATCACAATACAAAATATATAGACGTACAAAACATTGAATTACGTGTAAGTGAGCCCAATGGTAAGTCAATGCTTCTCATTCTACCGCAACATGTAGGTGATGGGCTACCTGAGTAGCTGCCAGGGGGCATCCCTGGAGCAGTGTGGACTGGGGGCATGCCAGGCTGGGTCACAGGTGGGATGTATCCTGTCTGGGGCTGGGCGGCTGGCTGCTGGAAGGAAGGGCCAGGCTCTTCATCCTCCTCATACTCATCAGAGTCATCCTGGTTCTGCTTCTTCTTCTGACTCTCTGTGCGAAACACACAGCACACGCGTTTAGTCACACACTCACGCGCTACACACGCCAACAGATCTCATGAGAATGGAAGCAAGTGTTAATATAATGATATAATGATAATCCTCGTCATGGCGATTGCTGTTTGTGTTTTGTTTTTTTATACCTTGGGTTTTCTGTTCAAGGACTCTTCTTCTCTCCTCCATGTCTTTTTCTGGGATACCCTCCATGCCGTAGATCTCCAGCTCAATGTCTGTCCTTCCAGGTATGGCATTGGGGACTCCATCAATTGTTTCTTTGTGTACCTACATCAGGGTCAACATCAAAAACAGCCGTTATAAACTCAATGACATCCTACTGTACATACTGCATGCATTTTTATTCATCACATAAGCAACAACTTGAACTTTAAAGAGGAGCTTGGGATAGGTTTAGATAACAACATTTGAGATTCTGACCTGCATACAGTGAATGGCTAACCCTGGTCCAGTATAGAGTTTCTTGTGACATATGTGACACTTGAAGTGTTTGGCCTTCTGGTGTTGTATGAGAATCTTTTCATCATCAAAATCTCTGTTACAATACCTGTTATTCATAGTTCAGGAAATAAGAAGACACTGTATCAGTATAGTTCATAGTTAACAGTAGTTAAAACAACGGTTGAAATCAATTTATTGTACAAGTTAGTTCAGAGTGTCGGACTGTCTCATCCGTGCAACTTCCAAAACATTGAATGAGTCACACATGGGGCTGGGATGCTGACCGTGTGCGTTATTTGTTAGCTAGCTCGTCTACTCAACAACACACATAGCTTTTCACACAAAATTGCTGTTAAACAACAGACCTACAGTACAGTGCATTTACAGTATGAATGAATTACCGTCCCTTTTCCAGCTTGCTAGAGTAGCTAGCTCCAACTAGCTAACAAGTGCTAACTCATCTGGCATGTGTGGATCCGACGTTATTATGGAAGGATATTCCGACGACTTAAATGAATATACGCGAGACATATGAATTATGAATAAAGGTAAAGGATACCAGCACCACGGCTTCATCTGCTTTTTCTTTTTTCGTCCCATGTTTATCCTATATTACAGGTGCAAGCAGGGGGCTAGCTGCTGTACTAACAACAAGAACAACAGCTGATTACAGAACAGAAGATGGCGTACAGTACAGTACACCAGTCCTACAACATCCCACAAGGCATCGGGGCATTATTGCTGTGAAGACAAATATATTTGTATTGATCTATTTTCAATGTGTCGTTGAAAGCAATACATACACATTCAGTGACTACACTGAAAAATTTAGCATCACCATATGCTTAATCATTACAGAATAACAAATATTTGCATAGGTCCGGAACTGTGAGTACGTAGCAATCAAATTACGGATCATGAAAAGGGACGGACATACTGAGGATCAGTGCGCATGGCCGAATCTGATCACTGATCTACTGAAGAGTGGATAAGAGTGTAATTCACCGCAACACCTCTTCGTAGTCTTTCCACAATCATTATGTGTGTATTATTTTTTCCGGTCTAAACCTGCGTCCAACAAATATCAAACGGCATTCCACTATATTTCTTGAAGCTACGTGTCAAGGAATAATGTTTACCTCTCAGACCTCCTCCTTTCAGGATTCAATTGACGTGGACGAAAAGGATGATTTTGACAATGAAGAGATAACAGGATATAATCAAAAACAACTGAACTGTTACTACACCATTTACCTTTACCAAGGCACCAGGTAAGATGCCCAGCAAACTAGGATTTCTAGGCCAATTTGCTATCAAGTTACACCGAGTTGTCTTTCTTATCTTTCGTTACGTTATGTTTGCATATTTTATCTGTGCAACCTAGTAGCTTTTGGTCCAATATATGCAAAGGTTATGCATGCACACGTCTTATTCCGAGGTAAACGTCTACGCTAAACGTAATGTGTGTAGATATGTCTTCGTAGACTCCCTATTGAATCGTTTTTTCTATCTCCGATCAATAAAAAGACAGATGTGCAACAGTAGTACAAATGAGAATATTGTAATACTTTGTCCGTTTTATTTGGCTTGCATGTTCAAATAATGCCAACAGTTCAAGTTGGGTAGTCTGTCAAGACACAAACATGCATTTACAACGTCCAAAATGTGACACAACCTCTGACCTGCACACAGTGCAGGCCATTTGTTTTCCAATGTCCACCAAGTCGTGAGTTAACTATCGATTGTCTAGATCTGAGGCAACTGGAGACAATGTGGCTTGGAGCCAGAGAAGAACAGAGTCCACTACCAGTCAGGAGGACTTTAGGTAACCAAAGGTCCCACTCTCGTCGCTGTAGTAATCGTACTTTTGTGGCTTTCAGTGTCGTGCTTTGGTGTATCCATCGGGCTGCTGGAATCCAATCAACGACAGAGCTGTGTCTTGTCTGCTTTTGGTGTAATGGCTGTACTGAGTCACAAAGTCTACCTACTTACCTCCTTTGGAGTTTATAATAAGAACAGTACACTCTGCGACTCAGAAATGGAACTGGGAGACTTGCTCTCTCTGTATCTAGCCATGGTGTGGATGTGGCTTTTTACCATCGGCTGCCTTTCATCTCCACCTCATTGGCCATGGCTGCCCGCTAACTCATATTAACTAACTCTTGCCCCTCCCACAGTCTGACCCTAGTAGATAGCAGCCTGCCGTCGGAGGCGGAGCCTGAGCTGAGATGCTACATCTCGCGGAGGCTGAGCAAAGGAGCCCTGCTGGGGGGCATGGGTAACATCGCCACTGTGGAGCTCAGGTGAAGTCCTACTTGGGGCCGCATTCCAAATCAGTCCCTGTATTAATTTTACACTGCATATGAGATCCAAGTGTAGGGATACTGAAGCCATGGATGTTCCTCTAATAATGATATGATGTGGTGCCCCTCCCCAGTGTTCCGGAGCAGGCTGTGGGCTGCTACTGCTGCCTCCTGGAGCAAGAGAAGTCCCCTGAACAGCCCGACGCTGACGGAAACGGCTATGTCGTGTGTCTCATGGGAGGGTCGGAGAAAGGCCTCAACCTATATCCTTCACAGGCTCATAGACATTGGTGGTTCTGTGGATTCAATACGTTTGAATGAAGACCAAAATACAACTGATGATGCAATAAATGGTCAGATTCAATGCTTTCCTTAATGGCTCATACATTCAGACTGGAGCTGGACAAATACGTGCAAGGCATACAGAGCAGCCTACAGACACCAGAGGTACAGTAAACAGCAACACTGTGCCACTGCTCTATCTGTTTTTTTGGTTGTCTTAGGTCGCTCATCTTCCCACCTCCTCTTAGCTGCAGAATCTGGAGACAGAAGTGCGGCCTTACCTGAGCAGGTGGTATGAGGAGTCCGTCATGCACATGCACCGAGTGGTTCAGCTGGTCCAAGGAAGCATCAGCTTCCTGTTACATGCCGTGAGTCACCATTAACCCCTTGTCGTAGCTTATGTGAGTGACCATAAGATAACCCAAGATGAGTCATTGGAGTACTGATCCACTACTCTTGGAGCCCTCTTGTCACCATGCATTTCTTTCCATACACTTGCTGTTGATTCAACACAACGTACTACAGTACGTGTTGCCAAAACAAATGTGAACAAGGAAGTGAAAACAATAGTGAACAATCACATGATCGCATCCCAGACATCTACTGGATTGTTTACATCTGTCAAAATGCAAAGGGTTCACCCAGTTTCAACACAGATCACTTAACCTCATACCAAATGTATTGTTGGTGTGTTTACCCAGTGGTCATGAGTGTAAAGGAAAATGGTCCATGTCAAGGCTGAGGTGACACTTTACAACTGTATACAGTAGTGCCAAGTTTGACATTGTTCACAGCGCTATGCTGTTTTATGACAGGCTCTAAGTCACACACCTGTGGACGTCATTAACACAGATGACAGCACCAAAGCTGATGTGGCCAGGTGAGTTACATTACTCTAAACTCTAAAGCGGTTACTATACTCTAACTCTTATTATAGTATACCCCAACACTACTCTTGACACAACCGTATTTTATGGAAAATAAGCCGCATCGTGTATAAGCCGCACCCCCCCAGAATGAGGACTTTGAGTTTGTAAATCGGAGTACAAGCCGCACTGGAATATAATAAGCACGTTTCACTTTCATTACGAATCATTCCTCTTTCAAGTAATAAGCCCCCGTTCAAGTGTTGAGAATTAAATTAGCTGCACGGTCTGTAGAGATCTTGAGACAAAGCCACTTTTATTTTTTAAACCAGACTATAAGCCGCTTCGAAATATAAGCCGCACAAGCACAAGAAAACAAGTACAAGCCGTGGCTTATTTTCCGTAAGATGCGAAAGTGTAAACACCTTGTGATAACAGCGCTGACGCCTGCAACCCTTTATTGTGTCGTGTTGTCAGGTTCATCAAGGCCGCCAGTCTTCAGGGTTTAGTCCAGGAAGACACCACCACGGCCTCCCTGTGTAAGGCCATCTCAGAGGACCCACCCAGCGACCTGACCATAGACTGCTCCACCAGCCCCCCCACACTCTCCAAAACCGGTGGGTGGGACTGTCTGGTTAACCCCACACATACATTCATATGCCTGACAAGTGCCTATCGACAGATGGGTAGTGCTGCTTCTCTGAACACACACACACATGGCCCAACACAGGTGTGTAGTGTGACTTAAACGCCTCCTTGCCTCTCAAACACACGCCGTAGCAACGCGGTCTCCGTCCTCTCTTCCTCCGACAGTCAGTAACCGCTTCTGTGATGAATGGATCCAGGCTTTCCTGAACGCAGCAGAGCGCTGTAACCCCTTCCTCCTCCGACAGATCCTGGAGAACTTCAAACTCAAGGTGGGCAGAGAGATGCACGCTAGATAAGCACCGTCACATACATCCCACAGATCCTTCTACAGGATCCTAAACACGGTCTCAGTCCTATTGGCACCTGTCATCTGCATAGTCTTTAATCCACCCTTCTCTGCCCCCAACCCCGCCTCCAGGCCATCCAGGACATGAACAGTCTGAAGCGGTTCATCCGGCAGGCTGAGATGAGTCACTACGCTCTGTTCCGCTGCTGCTTGTTCCTGCAGGGCTGTGGTAACGGGGATGTGCTGCTGCAGAACGCCCGAGCCGAGCACGCCGGCTTCCCCGAGGCTTGCAGCATCATCCGCGTGCTGGACGAGTTCCTCGCTGAGCAGGCCCCACAGGGCGCCCCCGCACGCTAGCATCAACGCCACCCGCGTTGACTCCTCCCAGCCTGTCACGTGTTACGTGCATTAAGTTCCCATCAGTCTGACGCCAACCTTAACCTCGAGAGAGCTTTTCATTGACTTGTCCTTGTGTAACTACCTATGGCACTTTCCACTGTCTCCATGGAGTTCTACATGTATGCTTTTTCCTGTCAAGGTAGCCGGTGGCTTCCTGGTACAATGAGAATTTTAACCTTCAATGTCAACGAAAATGTCTAAAATCATGGACCAAGTAAGTTGTTGCTGGATTCAGCAATAACTCTAAAAACCTAACACTCAAAACAGTTCTGCATCTACACTAGTAACTAGTAAATTATGATATAATAAAAACACTTTCACGGATGTAAACTAACACTTAACTATAAATCATTTGTTTGCCATATATTAAGTGTTTTTTAGTTAAGTTATTTGTGAGTATCTAGTTTACATATGGGTATTGTGCTGCAAGCTTGCTTTATTATAGAACGAACCAAATCACTTACAAACATGCTAACATCTGAAATGAATTAATCAATTCACACTATATCTTATACAAATATGGCTGCTACTGTCTATGAGTGATGCCTATTATATTTGTCATTTTAATCAATGTACATTATACAATGTTCACGTCTGTGTACAGGTATATGAAAATGCTTCAACCACTTACATGGAAACTCCCAGTATCTGTGTTTGCTTGTGTATTTAAAAGGTAATAATAATAATATGGTTCCGTGTCTGTGCTTTGTCTCCATTGCAATCCAATGCAACAAAATTCCCTTGATTCAGATCTTCAGAATAGATTCTAAAAATGTACATTGCTTCCATATGAAAAAAGCATAAGAGCTACACATGCCACAAATCAGAATTTAAGAGCACATGGTTGTTCGTCCAGCCCAGGCCTATGCCGGGGGGCCTTAGAAGTCTTTTAGCTTGTGGGGCTCCACAGAACCTTCTCCCTCTGGCCTCACATAGCATCCCTCCCTGGCCCGCCAGGCCCTCCCCCACTGGGTCTACAGTCTACTCCCAGGCAGGCCATCATGTCCTCCAGATGTCCTACAGCCCGTGGTTCTTTCCCAGAGTGGGGCTCTGCAAAGAGAGAGAGGGATATGTTTTAGTATGTATTGTATACTACCCTGGCAAAACTGTAGGTAAAAGAGTAAGTGGATAGGGTGCGCAAGGGAAAAATAGTTGGGGGGTGAAGATGTATTTGTTTGTTCCCAATTGCTGTGAAAGTACAAAGTCAATGAAGTGGATTGCTAAGTACAAGTTCAAGACAAAATCAACATTCATTACATATATGTAATGTGCAGGTGTCTGATACACTCAAGTTGAGTATCACAGAAGACTGGACAAAGAATACAGAAATGAAGGACAGTTAAATAGTATCACAATATGGGAGGTTTTACTCCCATAAGCAATGTTAGGGGGTGACATCAACACAACCTTCGCAAGCACAGACAGAAGAAGCTGTATTCATGGTGCTAGATAGCGTTTCTTTAGTCTTTAGATATGGCTCCTAGAAATGGCCCTGACGTCCATGTTCTCATGAGCTAATATAGCAGGGTATTCAAACATTGTTTATTATATTCAGAGCATTACAAATAGTTAAAAAGTAATAAAGTAATCATCAGTTATGGTTAATTGATCAGTGGTTAAAGACCACTGACCTCTTCATGGGCCCAATTTTGTGAAGAAAAAAATACATATACATTCTAAGAGATTTCTTTTTTACAAAAAGTGTCCGCTTTTGGACAAAATAAAAATAAATCTGGAGTGACTTTGAATCTAAGCAGTCAGGATTGAAGTAAACAGAAAAAAGAACGTTAAAAGAATCTACCTGATGTGTATTCAGACCTTTTCCTCAATAAGGAGTTTGGCACGTCATAGACACTCTCAGTAACCTCTGCTCTGTATGCTGAGGAGGAAAGCACATATGCATGGATGGCCTTGCAAGTAGACACCATGGCTTGTGACAGTTAAAGCCTTCTGAATGTTTTGTAAGAAATGTCTGTCATAATGGGTTTCTCACCTCGGCGCTCACTGGCCCGTCTGTTGTTGAGAGGCACATCATAGAGGCTTTCTCGCTGGGTCATGTCTGGTCTGGATTGGTTAATTTGATACGAAGCTACAGAGGGAATACAATTCAACCCACTTATTAAAAACAACTGCAATGAAGATGATGACATCTCTACACAATAGTTTACTGAATAAAAATGCAACCTTCCACTTCTGTCAAGTGAGAGATCATAAAAGTAGAACTCACAATTTCTGGCAGGTAGAACATCATAGACTCCCTCCACCACCTCTGTTGTCTGTTCACAACTCCCCCTTGGCAGATCGAGCCTGCAGTGGTGGTCCCTTTCATCAGAAAATGAAATATGAGATGAGACGGTGTTCTGGTAAATGGCCTCCTCATTGCTGAGACCCTCAGAGGAGGACACTGACAGGCTCCAGTTTCCTTGGTCTTGGTCTTGTTCTTGTTCTTGGTCTTGGTCTTGGTCTTGTTCTTGTTCTTGGTCTTGGTCTTGGTCTTGGTCTTGGTCTTGGTCTTGGTCTTGGTCTTGGTCTTGGTCTTGGTCCTGGTCCTGGTCCTCATAGGAGAGTGGATGGGCAGAGACTGGAGAGTCATAGATGCAGTCACACTCCTCTTGCCTGAAACACAAAATGTTTTGGCAGAAGTTCAAAATAGATGATCTTGAATAAACCAAAGCCATAGCCATGGACAAAGCCATTTATGTTTTGGAGCAGTCGAGGTAAGCAAGCTTGGTGAAATCGGCGAACTGGACACAGGTCACACTAATCATGTCATAAACTATTATCCATGGTATTTGTAACACATTGGAGCAACAAAAAACAGATTGCCAATACAAAATACGGAATATACAAACACAAAAAGAAGAAAAAATACATACAAAATACTGTCCATAGACTGGGCTGTACATGGAGTAAAACATGAAAATCATGGTGTAATACACACATCACATAACCTCTCATCAGTTTTTTTTCTTCTCCTTGGGTATCAGTAAAGTACGTCTTCTACCACTAATTTTGTCTGGTTTAGGATATAAGAGCAGATGGGGACTGAACAGTAATGTTACCATGAGCTGCCAGGGTCAGTTCCCCCTGGAGAGGTCATGTGCATCGCCCTCCAGAGGTGACGGATCCACTCCGTCCTCAGAGCAGCCGTTTCTGCAGCCTGCAGACACACGATCACGGTGTGGAAGGTCAAATGTGGAAAGTCACATTTAGTTTAAGTGTAGGTTCACAGTTTAGCTTCTGTGCTCACTACTCTTACACCAAACTTTAACCAAAACCCTACTCTACTCTAACCATAACCTAATACGTTAATGTTACATAATAAAAATCTGGCCCCCATAAATAATAAATTACTGTGAAACTGGTATTTGTATTATTGGTCATTCTGTCCCCCGTTAGTTCCGAGTGAAAGGCAACATCCTAAGAGAAAGCAGCCCCACAACCAGACAAACCCCGTGTTTGCTGTGAAGATGAACTGGAACCAGTACAACCATGAGTGACACTCACCAGCACTTTCTTCCTCCCATTCGTCATGGTGATCTCAAACACATAGTGCTTTGTCCCCTCCTTCTGGACCTCGCGGACAGACTGCACCTGCCCCGACATGATAGTCTTATCAATAATATCAATAACGAATGTGAATGAAATCAAAATGCCAAAGTCAAGCGCCGGCCTATGGATGGTCTTATTTCCCTTTTTGTAAGAAAGAGCTGTGGGACTCACAGTGTAGATGTAGTAGAGCCCTCTGAGGTGCAGCTGTGAAGTATATGAAAGCAAATCCTTAATTCACTAAGCAATCTCGTCTAATAAATGCAGCACAGGTCCAAAACCCAAACACACTGGTTAAGCTGTTAACCCTGTTCCAGAATCCCGGGCTCCTACTTACGGCACTTCCATCTTTTTTAGTGTAGAAGAATAGTGTTGTGTTCTGGAGCCTGAACCAGTATGTTGCCCACGTCAACTTCTAACACATGATTAAAAAAAAAGATCTTCAGCAATGTACAGTACCACTGGGTCAACAATACTAAATTCTGCTCAATACCATCCGGTAATAACATTTGTGTACATACTGCTTGCAATCTCCACTGAAAAATCTTTATCCCAGATTGTTTATACTTTATAGCTGTACAGTTGTAATCGTAGTCACAGATAACAGTACCGATTCCAATAAACATGAACGTTACATTTCTCACCAGAATATCTTTCCTCTTCTTTAAGAATCCTTCATGAAGCAAATATTTCCCTGCCATTGATTTGGGTTTGAAGTAGACTAAATCCAAAACGTGTCATTAGTTGTGGTAGAGTGCCTCTCTGAGAGTTGGCTTGACTTCCTCCTCTCAGCCGCAGAGAGCAGGGATGCATCACCATCCTCCACTCACTTCTCTATTCCAACACACATACAATCCTTTGTCTCCATTTACTGTATATAAACCCACTGAAAAACTACCAAGAATAGTGTCATTGTTGGACTGTTGTTCAACTAGTTACTGAATCCATGGCATTTAAAAAAAGTTTGTGTGTTTCTACTAGGGGTACTTTAAAGGTGGAGGACTTGATGAGAAATCAAACAAATACACACAACCGTATTCATATACTTACGCAGAGACACACTGTCAGATCACACAGTTCTTTATTGTAAATGTTGGAAAAGTCAGTTCTGAGAATAAACAGTTCCATGGTTCAGGCTGGGAAAGGTGTACAGAATGGCTGTTAATAACAGAATCCTCTCTACAGGCTCGACAGTAGTGTCTAACTTCATAAAAATATAAGAGGCAAAAATTCTATCTCAAAAGCGGAAAATAAAAACCCAAGAAGCACAGGATTGACATTTATGGTGGAGACGGCTTTGATAATACCAGATACAAAAATACATGGAAAATATAAAGTTCCTTGCAGCTGCATGTGCTTCATGCGACGATGAGCAAACTGTTCAAACAGACACACAAAATAAGGTTAATAAATTAATACAGGTGAAATGTGCACAGAAACCCATGACTTCTTTGACGTTGAAAATGGCTTTGATGAACGACAACCCTGTTGTGCAGTCTGGGTGAGGAGCTGAACCCTTCATTCACTGTGGCAAGCTTTTGTTCTTAATGTGTTCTCATCAGGTACTCCTAAGTAGTACCCTGTTAATATAATATATACATACATAACTATAAACAATGTTGTTCAGTCCCTTTTGAAGTGGGTTCTGAGTGCGGCTGCCCTCTGCTCTCTCTGGCCTGGATATGACCAGATAGCTAATACTGACCTGAGAAAAAAAGCCGGGTTATGTTACTATGTACTTTAAAAACAACCAGCAACTACTGCTAGTACTGTCTGACCAGAGAAAACCCCCATGACTAGACAAGAGCAAAAGATCCCAGATAGCCTGTGACCGATTAGACGGTGGTGAGCTGATGTTCCCCCCTTCCCCAAAAAAGGAAAAAAATAACCCCGGAAAAAACAGACATAGTTGCAAAATGACACTCAGTTCAGTTTCAAATATATAAAATGCATCTATGATTTCTCGTTTGTTCTCTCCTATGGAGAAGGGGTATGGTTCAGGTGGGCAGGACAATGGTTGGGCATTTTGTCATCCATGAAGGAAAAGTGGGGGGGGCAACAGGGCTGAGGGACCACGGGGCGGTTAGTTGCCTCATGTCTGGCGGCTGATCATCGTTGTTTGAGGAGAGCTCTGTACATGGCAAAGCCCAGCACCGCACACACGGTGGCGCCCACGCTCGCCCTCAGCCAGAACGTAGAGCTCTTCAGGTCCACCTGAGCCATGTGTCTGAGAAAAAGACAGAGAGACAGACAGAGAAAGACAGAGAGACCGAGAGAGAAAAACAGAGAGAAAGGCAGAGAGAGAAAGACAGAGAGAGAAAGACAGAGAGACAGAGAGAGAAAGACAGAGAGAGAGAGAAAAACAGGAGGAGGAGGAAGCAGATCAGTACAAATCAAAACATGATTTTCAACAAATGGGTCTGTTGACAAAATGGCAAACCAAAGTCACAGTTCTCCAAGCTGGGAACTTCCTTAAATGACCTCAGAAGAAACACACAGGAACAAAGAGAAGGTATTTCCTCTCCTGGTGAGAGGAGGTGATGATAGGAACGTGCTCTTTGGTTGGTCATTTGGCCCAGACCTGACAATGATAGGATCACAGAGAACAGAGGGGGCGAAGAGATAGATGGACTAGAGACAAGATGAATGGGGAGGGGTGAGTTGTTAGGTTGCGTCCTTAAGGCAAAAGCAGAACTATTTTAGAAATGGACAAAAAAATTATAATATGGAAACACAGAAAAGGGTAGTGTTTGGTTTGTAAAAGTCCTTAATTTTATCATGTGGCTACTTCAGCTCGGACAGAGGGCAGAAAGAAATATCCTAACCACGACTGAAGACGTGTCGGAGCAAGAGGCTTAGAGAAAGCTTGGAAGAAACCTGCGAGATGTGAACTGCACATACAAAGAGTACATGTAAAGCTGAGGGAAAAAATGCTGGATTCACACACTAAAATGTAAATTCACTAGACTCTCACACACTCCAATTTGCACACCAGCACCAGTCGTCTTTACAAGCAGACCAGACTAGAACACACCACACAAGACCAGAACACACCAGACCACACCAGACCAGACTAGGCCAGAACATACCAGAACATACCAGACCAGAACATGTCACACCAAAGCAGACCAGACCAGACTTTCCACATCAGCGCAACAATAAAGCAAGCAATCTCAGCCATAGGCTATTGACAGAAACTTTTAACTTACTACCGATGTAAAGTAAAGAATTGCAGGAAATAAATGTGACTATAAAATGACCATGAACGGGACTGTATGGACTCCCTGGAAATCTTCCTTGAAATATTCATGGGCTTCATGTTACACACTTGTTCGACAACAACATAGCCACACTCTACTTACAAACAGCGGCCCGCTAAAGCCCAAGTACATCCTCATCCCCGCCCCCCCCCCCCCACACACACACACCCTTCATAGTCCCATGGCGACTAACCCATCTGGCGTGTGTGTTACCTGTGCAGGTGCACAGAGAGCTCCTTATAAAGCTGCATGTAGATGGACTCCTCTACGGCAGTGATGACGGGGCCCCTGCTGGACCAGGCTGTGGCTCCTCGTCAGCCAGGCAGGCCCCTGACGCTGCCCAACATTCTTGGACGGCACACACACACACGATGCTTGCACACACACACACACACACAAACGAAACCACACCACCACTCAAAACGAAACCACACCACCACCCAACAATACCTGGGTGCAATGCACACGGTGAACCACTATCGTGTACGTACGACTTACAAAATGTTGTCTCCCTCCACCACGAACCTCAGTCAAGTCTAAACACTGGTGGGGCCTCGTGGACAGAATATTCTCTTTTTTTGAGAGAGACTATTGAATTAGCGTACTCATTTCAAAACCAAAAGTTTGTACTGTGGAGTGCTGTGTGTGGCCCCAACTGTCAGGCAGTTAGCCAAATGTATTTTAGTGACGTGCCATTATTGGTATGTTAACCCCCTCTTCTAAAAAGGTTCAAAGAACAACAAAAGAGTTAGTCCAGCCTTGTCAGACACCAGTATTAGAGTAGGCGTGCCTGGGTCCCTGCACACCTAGCCCCAAAGCCCTTTGTCAGCCTGGCCACTAACCAATATACAGTACACACATCCAACACAGTCCTCTATTGTACACGCACAATGCCGTGTCAGGCTTACAGCGGTGGGCCATTCAGACCCTGCACTGAGATACAATTAGCTGAATCCCGCCACATACAGACAGGGTGGTCTTTACACCGCTTTCTGCTTTTAGTGGGCTACAACGTTTCTCCCTTAGGGGGCGATGTTGAGCTATGGACAAGGACAGAGCCCTTTGTACAAACAGAGGGTTAGGGACAGAGATGCAGGCAGGCAGGCAGACAGGCAGGAAAACAGGCAGACAACGCATGCATGAGGGAACAGGGCGAGTTAGCAGAAGGTAAACACATGCAACAGGAAGAGAAAGAGGGGCAGCCAGACACGAGTGGATGAACACCTGTGGGGTGGAAGGACGGAAGAAAACGAGACAGACAAAACACGGCTCTATGAAATGAACGTGGGATTCAGACACGGCCAATGTGTGATACTGATCATGGGAATGAGAAAACTAGGAAAATATGTTATTGGAGCATTCAATGTGTGCTTCATCCGTTTGAACTCACCAGACAACTTTGAATATAGAACAACATAACGGAGTCGTGTTTTTCGAGCTTGAGTAAACGAAGGCATTGGAGCTACAGTATGTGCTCTGATTGAGCTCCATAAAGAGACACTCATATTTGTTTGAAAGAACGAGACTAGTCCTATGTTATGTACTATTTTTTAAAGTTGTCCAAATGTGGGTACAGACTTCAGGTGTACGAATCGTTTCACACTGAAAACACCACAGAAATCCAGTCAGGCAGTTTACAGGCATCGAAACAGACAAAGGAGGAAAAACTAAACATGCAAGCAGCCCACTTTTGATCTACGTCTCCATTAGTAAAGACTAGGGAGTGACAGGCAGACTGCTGTAAGGTTTCCAGCGTGATGGCAAACAGTCAAATGAACCAACCAGAACACAAGCGCTGGTTACATTTCACCCTCGCCATGTAGATGATGTGGTTGTTAGCGCCGATTTAGCCTCCTACTTGCATATCCACCTCGCATGACAGGCGACACCACATTCAACAACGAGGCTGGTCTAACCTCCAACTTGTGAGGTGCTTTTCTTAAAAGAAGAAACCCATGCGGTTAGTTCAGAGTCTGAGTAGCGTTCCGTCACCGATATCACGCTCGCGGCCAATGAACGACAGATGTCGGCCGGCAGACATGCACAGACAGGGCGGGTCTAACAGGACGTGGGGGGCCCCCCGGGGTACCTCCCTGGTTAGGAGTGTGGGGGTCAGGCGGCGCAGCGTGGAGGCAGAGATCAGGGCGAGGCGCTGGGTCAGGGAGGGCTGAGTGGGCCTGGGGCACAGACCAGGAGACAAGGTCACAACTCCAACCACCATACAGGGCTGTCAAGCACACACGTGTTTCATATAACAAAGCCTTATGAGGAGACAGGGCTCTGTCGTGTCATGAATTAGCGGGAACGCTTTTACGCGAAAACGACGTTTGGTTCAGGGGGAGTGTGAACCGGCGACCTTTGAGGCCTCAGTCAAGCGCTCTAACCACTGTGCTCCTCCCCTAAACCCTTCTTCCCCCACCGTGTGGTCGCAAATGAGCAGAGGTAGTCGGAAGCTAAGAGTTGGGCTCTCAGTCGTTAAGAGTTGCAGCCTAACCCCCCAGCAGCGTCCCTGCTCTGAGGAGTGGATACAGACAGGCTGACCCCTGGGGAGACGCTGACCCTTCACCACTGGTAGACAGCTACCGTTAGCAGTCCCTGTCCCTACCAGAGAGTCGGCAGAGGGGGAGAGAGAGGGACAGGAAAAGGGAGGAATGGGAGGGGCGGTCTAGGTTAAACCACTGTGGTGGAGAGAGACGAGGACCTGTTGAGAACCACACGGTAGAGTTTGGCCTTGACCGTCCTCAGAAGCTGGGACCTGAGGATGTTGTGAGCGATGCAGAAGGTGCACCGGTTGCAGGAGCACATGCAGCGGAGGCGGGCGTGGCTGTGGAGAGACACACACACACACGTGTATACATGCATTTACACATGGAGAAAGTGAGGGGTCCTCACAACTGCTATTAGGCCGGGCGGCCCACTGTTTCCAAGGCAGCCTGATCACAAGCAACTACTTCGTGAGAGAACATTAGTCAAGCTTTTGAAAAGTTCGGTACTCATTCCTTTCTCCTACTTAACTAAAAAATCTGATCTTTTCTAAAAGAGGCCGTACATTTTCAGAGTTACTAAACACATTTTAGGAAAAGGGGGGCGAACTCACAGAGGATAAAAGATGGGCAAAGAAAGAGAGGAGACAGGATTCCCCCTTCAGCAAAACTAAGCTCCGCGGTGCTCTCAGAACCCGGCCTTCAGATGTTTTGGATGTTCTGTTCACAACACCCATCTTCCTGTAAGCCCGGGTGGCTGAGTCACGCTACTCTGGTTCGGCGAAGACGGATCGCGCTAGCAACCACTATTGAACGCGACGGCGACGGCTGACTGTTCCAGTGTGTCCACGTCTCATTAGCTGTTCGTCTGAGGCGCATCTAGAAGACAGCTGAACCTGCAGCTTTCGCTCGAGGGTGACTATTTACAGGAAGACTGACTCCCTGTAATCCATTTAAGACTGAACATGCAATGGTTTTAGTGACTGGAGTCCATCACCTTTAAGATGGGATGTAAAGGCGAACTTCATGAAACCGTCATTAATCTCCATTAATGTCCATTATCCTAATTAGCAACCCTGGCTCAGTAGACAGTCAATATCGCCGTATGCAGAACCATCTGACTGTTGGGCTTTTCCTCTAAGGCCTGCCACAAGCCATCCCCAACAGTGGATTCGCTTTGTTTGTTTGGTTCATTCATTCTGCCTTTTAAACCAAGGCTACAGGGTCTGAACCAAAAGCCCAAGGGAGCAAAGCTGCAGCACGGTCTACAGCACTCTGCCTGCATATCGCAGCTGAGCCTTTGAAGAAAGCTGAAGAGACGCTAGGAGAGAATGGGGGTGGGGGGGGATGGGGGTGGGGACAACACACATCCTGAGGGGGGGGGACATCCTGTGCAGGGGCCAGGGGACATGGAGGGATGATGGGGGGAGGGAAGAGAAGGGGGCATAGTCGGTGAGGGGTAGGTGCAGGTGTGTGTGTGTACTCACGGGTACATGGCCATGGTGGTGAGTTTGGTGTATATGTCTCTGCCGGGCGCCTCCGCCGTGTTGCAGGTGAAGGGCTGAGGGGGGTGGAGCTTGTGCTTGCGGCAGAACTCCAGCGGCGTCAGGGTGTGATGCTGGCGGGCCTCGTGCAGGTCCGACTTGGCCGCGATCATCATGCACGGCGTCTTGCTGTCCATGAAGTATTGCTGCGGGGGGGGGGGGGGGTCGACAGTGAGTTGTGAAGAAACGCTGTTCTTCGAAACCATTCAATGGAGCCATTTCGTGAGGGTTAGACCAACACGAAGGCGCTCAGTGGCGCTCGTACCTTGTAGACTTTGGCGCAGTACTCGAACGAGCGGGGGTTGTTGACGTCGTACACCAAGCAGACAACGTCACATGCCAGGTCTGTCTCGGAGAGGAAGTCAAAATCTGGCATGACCTCGTGGAGCTGTGATGGAGGGGGGGAGGAGAAAGAGATCAAGAGAGAGAGCACAGGGGAGAGAGAGCAGGAGAGAGAGAGCGCAGAAGAGAGAGCGCAGGAGAGAGAGCGCAGGAGAGAGCACAGGACAGAGAGAGAACACAGGACAGATAGAGAGAGCGTAGGAGAGAGAGAGCGCAGGAGAGAGAGAGCGCAGGAGAGAGAGAGAGCGCAGGAGAGAGAGAGCACAGGAGAGAGCATGGGAGAGAGAAAGCAGGAGAGAGCGAGAGAGTGGGAGAGAGAGCAGATGTCAGGATAAGAACCACAGCAACAACACAGCGGAGCTTCTACAAGTGTAATCTCTCTCACCAGCAGGTACTTCTCCTGGCCGTAGACGTAGGTGGTGCTGATGGCGTAGAGTGACTTGTGGTCCTCACGGATCTTCCTCTGTTTCTGCGGAGAGGGACGGACGAACGCGGTCAGGGCCTGCTGTCTGAGAGTTCAGAATCCTCTACCGACCCTGAACAGTCTCGAAACAAAATGGCTGCCATATGTGACCGTAAGCTGTTTGTAAGTGACTGACTGACTGACTAAGTGAGTGAAAAAATTTACTGACTGACTGAAATGAGAGTGAGTGAGTGACTAAGTGAGTTACTGACTGACTGAAAAAAAGAAAGAGTGACCGAGAGCGAGAGACAAACGAGACTCTGCTCTCCGGCGGTGTGGAGGCCCCACCTGCAGGTTCCGGCCCAGGAAGGCCTGCAGGAAGGCACTCTTCCCGCTGCCACGGCCTCCCAGGATGTTGCAGCGGAACACGCTGCGCTGGGTCTGCTTCTTCTGCAGGTCGATGCGCTTGTTACGAGTCACTGGGGAGGGGCAGACGGTCGCATGTGTGAGGACAGGGGGGGGACGCGCGCACACCGCGGCGGGACAGGGAGCTCAACACACACACACACACAGACTATGGGTTTTACCTGTGATGGCTGCAGCCTGAGACTCCTGTTCGCAGATGATGGAGTAGCCCAGGTAGCCCATGTACTCCAAACACCTCTGTACGTCCAGGTAGGTCGTTAGCCTGGCGGGGGAGACAGACGGCAAGCCAACTGTGGATGTGTGTGTACGTAGGTGTGGATGTGTGTGTGTGTGTGTATATACGTGTGTGTTGGATGCACACCACCCAAAGGCTCATTCTGTGCCAGGAAAAACCCTGGTGTGTGTATGTGTGGCAAAACGCATTTGTGTGGATGTTTGTGTGTACGTGTGTCGGTACGTGTGTGCATGTAAGCGTGTGCGAGTGTACGTGTGTATGAGGGAGTGTGTGAGGCTGTAACTCACGTCCACTGGGAGAGGTATCCCTGGTAGGTAATCCAGCCCTGCTCGTTGGTACAAACGGTGTTGTTGACGTCAGGGCCCCAAGGCATGTAGGGGAAGATCTTAAACAAGTCCTTCACCTCGTCTGGAGACAAGGCACAGTCTCTGTCCTGGAGTTAGACACACACACACATACACAGAGAGACCGTTATCAATCATGAAGAAGGCCCTATTAAAAAGTAGAGGTAGGGATCAAAAAGGCAATTTCGCAGACTCACTTTATCATGCTTGTCGAAGACACTCTGGAGGAAAAGGTATGCATTGTGGTTTAGCTCTGTGGTGCAGTCCAGAGGGATCTTCATTCTGGAAAAGTCCGGAACACAACACAGGAATAACTCCATCAGAACAGACCAAGACTAAAATCGTCCCTCCTCAATGCTTAAAACTCATTGTTTGTTTGGAAGTCATGAGCATGTTGAGGAGTGTTCAGGGGGTGCGCCCTCACAGGGGGAAGAGGTACTCCTGGGTGAGCTCCAGGTCGTCGTCGTAGCCAAACCTCCGCAGCACCGTCCAGGTGGTCTCGTGGCGGCCCCTCTGGATGAAGAGCGTGTGCAGGAACAGGAACCCTGGTCCAACAGAAGCCATGAGCTTAGCTTACCAAGTCTGTGTGCGTGCGTGCGTGCGAGCGAGAGACACAGCGGACGTGAGCCGTTCCAGCCTCACCTTTGAGTGTGAGGCCGTTGTCCTTCACGCCGTCCGTCATGTTCTTCCTCACCACGTTCTTCACGTCCTCCAAGGCCTGGGGCGCCAGCGGTGTGTTGAAACACGTCCTCTGCGACACAACACCACACACAGGGTGTTACGCGCAGAGAAATGCATGCGTGTGTTTTGTCTTTGTTTCGCTCTCACTCTCTCTTGCACTCACAACGTCAAAGACTACCGGACTGACTGAACTGCTGCTGGTGCTAAATAAAGCAGCGTCTTCCAGTAATAACTTGAATCGTGAAGCTAATCAGGTTCTACGGGCCGCATGTGTCGGAGTCGGCAGGTTTCCCGCAGAAATGAAACGCAGCACGCAGTCGCATAAACCAAACAGGAGACAGCACGTACCTGGAAGAAGTTGAGTTCATTGTCGTTGAGGATGCCGTCGTTGTCGAGATCCGACACTTTGAAGATGCGAGTGAGAGACTTGATGCAAGACGGCTTCATCTGTCCCCAAACGCAAAATACAGGAAGTCAGTGGAAGAATGACTACATCTCAGACCGTTGATGGTTCATGTTGCCCGTGGGGGTATTCTGGTCCCGCTGCCTAGGCAGGGCTCACCTCCTTCTCCTCTGGGCAGTACAGGGGTCCAGTAGGGTGGAGCACGGCCTTCTGGGCGTAATAGAAGAGCTCAGAAATGTTCTTCAGGTTTTTAGCAGAACACTGAGGAGCAAAAATAAATAAATATATATTTATATAATTAAAACATGGACATCTTACTTCCAACAACAACAGGAAATGCACTATTCCATAGAGGCAGTACAAGTTAGTCGTTTGGACATTAACTACTGACTGGGCTGTGAAGAGTTTTAATATGAGAGATTATCAGGAGAGATATGTTGCGATACCCTAACCCTACAATGAGGCTTTTATGAGCAAACCAGCCATCAGAATGGTGGACGTCAGTCACAGTGGTGGCTTAATCTTAATAACTTCATGTAAAAACACACTATGTCAGGTACAGTAGTCTAATAAGAGACATGGATACAACTAGCGACAAAAGGGCGTGCTGCTCTGTGGCTCCTAAGCGCCAGAAAGAGGTTTCCCACTGACTGACATGAGACAGCTTGACTCAGAAGAGGACAGTATTCTAAACCAACGACTCCTGCAAGAACAGACAAGGAACAAACTGCCAGGGAGTTTGACGTCCCTGTCACACACGGCCTGACTCGACTCTGAATATGAATCTGTCTGTGTGTGTGTGTGTGTGTGTGTGAGAGTGTGTGTGCTCCCTCACACGTCCACCAGTCTTCCTCTCCTCCTTTTAGCCTGTAATGTAATCCAGGCAGGGAGAGCATGACTGGGCTGTCACATGAGCCCCTGTGGGAGAGAGTCCAACATCCTCCATGACACCAGTGCGCCTCTGCACAAGCTGGGTTCAGCAGGGCATTCGCTCATTACTAGACATTGAATTCGAACCGCAGTCAGGAGTTGTGCTGAAACATTAGGAGCTGCTAGTGGTCTATTACGTCCAGCAGGCAATTCGGAGCTAGCGGTTTTCAGTACAAAGGTGCATCCATCAATGGGATTTTCTATGGTACTGAATCAATATCACATTCAGGACAGAATAACAGCACTTAAAGTTCTATTTGAAAGGGTTTTGGGTTATAGTGACAACAGTTGAGGATTGTTTTGTTGTGATTAGAGTTCTGGATTAAGTACTTTGAGAGTACTGTAGTACGGCTACAACACTGTTATAGAGTAAACAGGGATAGATAAAACAGGAGTGCGTGTGCCCTCTCCAAACACCATTGTTGTGGGTCCAAACTAGGAGGAGGTAGGCACCGCTGGTATCTCTTACCTCCACGCAGGTCTCTATGTCGGAGTACTGGTTCATGATGGGCAGAATGGTCTCCATACTGCTGTGCTCCACCAGGTCAGACTTGTTCCCCACCAGGATCAGAGGAACCCTGCAACAGCAGCACAGTAGCATCTTAGGCTAACTTAGCTAGCTGCGGTAAGAACACTGTACAGCCCCTTTAGGAAAGCGATCAGTCAACCATGTTCTGATGGAGCATCACAACTCCCTGACCACTGGTCATCAGAGCAGACCTGGACAGCGACTTTACTCATCCTGGGTCAAGTCAGGTCTCAAAATTCTCAACATATCACCATACCTAGTACTGACATTCATCATTTCTATTAAATCAATACCAGGAGGAGGCAAAGAGGGTACTGTCATGCTATTTACAACTGTTAGTTGACTACAGTATCTCTTCTGTTAGTCCTATAGAAGAAAATGGTCACTCAATCTTGTCGATCCTTGTATTTTCAAAATAACACTTTTACACCGTTGACACACAAAGGGGGGATATAGATGTGGGCCTTGGCTTTTCAGTGACTTAAGAAACCAACAGAACCAACTCGACACAGCAGGATTGGTGTCAAAGTCACAGCTTCTAGCAAGTGGACCACTTCTGAATCCAAGACTGGCTGCCAGAGTTAAAGAGGTCAGTTGCTGCCCCAGCTGCAGGTTCGATATGGGGCTTAGCAAGATCCATAGCCATCACTGTGTGAATACGGCCCCTGACCGAACGCACGCACGCACCTGCTATCCTTGTCCGTCCTGTCATTTATAAGGGGAATCCAATGGCTTGTCACCTAGGAGACAGAACACAGAACACACTGCATCAGAGGTCCAGCACAGACACTCTCTTTGATTCAATATGGCAGGCAGCCTGATGGCAGATTGCAGTTGCTAAATCAGGAAGTCCATCAATCAACGTTTATGATCTACTCAAATCTTGAGAGAGAGAGACAGAGAGAAAGAGCACAGCAAGTGAGAAAGTACAGAGAAATTGACAAATGAAGCCGAACAGACCTTCTCAATGGACTTCTTGTTGTTGACAGAGTACACTATGCAGATAACGTTTGCCTGTGAAGAGGAAGAGAACTGTTACTCTCAGCGGAGGTCATTTTTTAAAATCCGTAACAGGGTTTCAGTGACGTCAGACCAACCTTAGAGATTTCCTGATACAGCTGTTCATCAGACTGCTCTGCTTCTGAGGAGGGAAGAAGAGTCAAAAGATCAGCAGACAGTTACCAATCCACGGGGCTTTTATTTTTGATACCATGGTCCTTATTGTTGGACGCTTAACTTCCCACTGCACTGAATGGGTTGTAGGAATTACCTGAGTAGTCCACTATGTGTGTGGGGACTCTCTCTGGGGTGACGTCTGCAGGGATTGTGATCTCCTCGGCTCGAAGGGGAACCTGTCATGCAGAAACAGCGAGGGAAGCTCAAACAACTAGGCATTCAAGAAGGGAACCATATCCCGCTAAGCCTATTCCATAGGATGAAAGGAAAATCTTTGTTTGGATGTCAATATTCCATCTTTTCTTTTTAGACACTATTGTGTTCATTTATTTATCACAGTTTATACGAGAGGTTACTGAGCCCAAGTGTTCTTTGACAGCGTTGGGAAGAAACCCAATGACAACTTTAAAAGCATTAGTACTGAAGTGGCAGACATATGTGATGTGTTGTACGGTTTCTTACCTCATCAGGGAACTCCTCACTGACCAATGACATGATCAGGGACGTTTTCCCCACTTTAGCTGTGGAGACAAGAGACAAAGCCTAAAGACACCTCAAGGACTACGATACTACTGACCTTAACCATCACCCCTTGACAGTTAATGCTGTTATGTGATGTGTGACACAGAATAATAGATAGGGACAGCTGACATTTGTAGTGTGCTGTGGCAGGTAGGTGAATAAGTTTCATTCCTTGGCCAAAGCATAGTATGCAAGGAGAGGGAGGAGGGCCAGAGTGGCTGTTGTCACAGAGCAACAAAAGTTGTGTTAATAAATGCTATATAATGAAAGAGGAGACCTACATGGAAGCTTGCAGCTTCTCTCCTGACAAATAAAAAAAAACAAAAACAAAACTGAAGACCATGACAATGAAATATGCACATACAACCTAACCATATTATTATAAATAATAGGAGGTCGGAAGTGAAATTATTCTTTTTATAGCCTCCTTAGAAAGGACTCACAAACACAGGCATGTGCACGTAGGGTTTTGACTGCACTCAACAGAGCTGTCAACGCCAAAAAGAATGTGGCTATGTAGGCCAACCTGCATCTCACCATCCTGCTATAAAAATAGTCCTGACGATAAACTGAGTGTGTCAGAAAGAAAGCAAACATGAAAATTGGACGAGTTCAACCCATAACTGTTGTCTCACATTTGTCTTTACACATTTCCTACTACCAAAGGAGAGTCAATCCAATAACTTGGATTGTAGGGGGAACATTTGAGCTGCATTTTGAGCAAGGTCACCAGACAGAAAACCTACTATAGACAGACATTTCTACATTGTGATTTTCAGTACCTTAAGAAAGCGCAGAAACGTATGTGATAAGTATGAAAATGTCACTTCTCCTGCAAAACATTGAGCCTAAAATTGCTTTTTACACTGACAAGTCAGGTACAATGAACATCCCTAATTCTCTGCCGATTACAAGCACCGGTTGCAAACGACAGTCCACTTGTTTAGCTAGAGAATAATATAAATACGCTAGTTCAATGTTGCATTAGCTAATTAATTAAATAAATAGTCCATCCAGCTAACTAATACAGCTTAATGCTAGCAAGCAAGTTAGCATTACCTAATAATGTCAAGTAATCATAAACCCCAAAAGCAGGCTGTCAAGATGAAATAGGGTACTTACGCTCCCCGACGAGTAATATCCTTACGTCCTTTCTCATCTTTGCAACTGCTTATTTATTCACAAATCAAAGTCTTTCATAAATATCATTTGCTATTTCAGGTGCCGTCCGACACAGCAATCTTTTATGTGGCTAATGCAATGTCAGGCCTGCACAGTGCACCTCGCACTATCAACTGTCGGCGGCTCTTTGTAGGACAAAACGGACGGAAGGTTTTCTCAAGATTCTTCTGGAGCTTGGTTCTCCTTTCAACTATTTTAGTTTCCCTCCCAACTGCGATACAGTCAACAGTCGTTTAAAGTACACAATTCCTGAAGTTATGTTAATTCTTTTCATTTCGGTACTTTCATGACATTTCGCTGTAGATGCTTTCAACGCACACCTCCTCCGGCTGACCTCCAGTATCCGGCAACTACGGCATGCCGTAACTGTCAAACGTAGCCAGACAGAAGTAAACAAAACGCAATTTACTGCCCTCTAGAGCCATTTGTTAAAAACAGCAACATAAAAATGGTCAATACTGTAAATAAAATACACGACTTGAATATCAACAAATACATTCATTTTGTATATTGATGAAGAAAGTGTTTTGTCCGTCTCTTCATAAACGGAGTGACTAAGTTCAGTTAAGTTCTGGATTTTAATACGTATTTATCAATCTGCAGATTGGGAGAGAAAACCAGTCTTCTGACCATAAATGACAACACAACACCAAGCTTAGGTCTCAACCAGGTCTCTCTCCGCTCCGAAAGCCGGAGGACCATCTTTTATAGGGCACAAGAATGTAAACATAGATTGTGACAGTCAGGCAGGAATGACGTTACAACAGTCTCAGAGAAAAAGATTCACTGCTCCCAACACATGACAACTCTCACACTAGAGAGTTCATAGTTGGAGCTCTCCTTGTAGTCATGACAAGGACCGTTTAGCCAGTACTTTCTCCTGACCCCGAACATCTATTAACCTGACACATAGACACAATATACTGTTATTAATAGCAAACTTACATGATAAACGTACTAACTAGTATCCAATGACTAGTTCTATTGATTAGTGATTAATGTAAGCACACAGGAAATCCCAATTTCTTCCACAATATAAAATTAGGTAATGAGTGATACAGTGATCAGCCAAACTACTTTTCATAAGTAATTATTTTATTTATTAAATTTCTGAAATTGTCTGATTAAAATATGAAAAATTAAGCTCTTGTATAGCAATGTATGTCCTGCACAGTATGTGCACAGTATGTTATTTACCACCACAGTGATGTATGTATCATGCTGTTCTAGTTACTTTATCTATAGAACAGTCTCAACAGTTCAACAATCCTCAGAGCTTCATATGGTTTCAGCTCCGCTGTAAGTTGTGGTGATTCAATGGTGGATACTAACACCAGCATTTGATCATGTAACCAAAAGTACAATAATCCAGTTGTTCCATGGGATAGATAAGGGTAACTGGTCTGAGGTGGCTCAGCAGTGGCAGTAGTATTTTCTTTTTCATCTCTCTGTCATCCTTTCAGGTTGGCTTCAGCTGAAACAAGATCCATTTACTTAGAAAATACGCATCATTACTTGCCATTTATTGTTTAGTTAATGAATCCACAAATACATTTGACTTTGTGTGAGCTGAGCTGTGTGCTGGCTCTTACTGGTGTAGTCCTGAGGTTGCATGGGTTTCGCCATGACTAGCTTGAGGGCTTCCACCCACTCTTTCTGCTCCTCCTTCCGCTCACACAGGAAGGCAAACTGACGTTCTGGGGTTTCCATAACAATGCCATACTTCCATTTGTTCCCTCTGGCCCCCTTTGGATGACTCTCCTTTACAGAATAGCCGCTGCTCTCTGGGCCGATGAACACTGCCTTCTGCTCTGTGGCATCCTGGACACACATACGCACAAGCTGTTTCTATATACCATCAGTGTGTATAGAACTTGGTCTGTGAATAACCGCTTGAACTGATAAGAATAAGGATAACTGATTATTCTACCAGTTGGCCTTTAAAGTAGAGGAGCTTTCTTTCCTGGGCATCCAAGACGAACCATCTCTTCTTGAATTGTTCCAATTGCTATCCAAACATTCATAGACACATACACATTATCTCAACACATACTGAATTGGTAACAAATGGTAATATTTTATGTGTGTGACATAAGAGAAATTCCAACCTTAGGGCCTGTCTTCTCCATGTATCCTTCTTTAAGGTAGTTTCTGGTAATCCTGGGAACCAACTGTCAAAATTCAGGTAATTTAATGAAACGAAGAACTACGCTCTTTATTTTGAATTACATTGTTGTCAATGGCTACATTTGGGTTAAAAGACATAAGATTTTGCACAGCTCTTATTTGCATGAACAGACCAGTAGATTGGGAAAGCCCTTGGCATAAAAATGTCCTCTAAATGCATTGCACCTTTGAAGAAGTAGTTGATACAGTCTATTTCAGATGTGTACACTGGTACACAGGTGTACACTCTACAGTACATAGTGTTGTGACAAATTAAAATGAAAGAGCACTTACTTCTTTGTCACTCCCTGTGGGATAGGCTGTTTGTAGGTAGGCAAAGCGAGCAGCTCGAATGGCATTGAACCAAGTGACAATCTCCTACAGGGAAGAATGATCAAATTGTTTTTCACTTGTATATTCCTGTTAAACAACCCCTGTGTTTTACCCCATGTACAGCCAATGTGTATTTTTGCAACAGGTATTTTATATATTTGTATTCAATGTTTTGTATATTTGTACGTCGTTTTTGGATGTGTGTGCTTTGTATTTTGCATACTGTGTATTTTGTATTGGTGACCTGTTTTTTTATTTATATTTTAATTTCTTGTTTTTATCTTGGCTGCTGGAACGACACAATTTCCCCTTGAGGATGAATAAAGTACCGACTACTACTACCAGATGCCCTTGTTGTACCACCTGAGTATTTTTCTCCTAAACTAGATACATTTAAGATGGGACCCACCTCACCACTCTCATGGTAGACATAAAGGTTTCTGGTGTGAGTGTCCACCAGGAAGCTGATTTGTAGTCCATTATCATGACCAATCTTGTCAGGTTGGAAGGTGACGTTTAGATCTTTTATGTGGATACATGCTTTAGGTCTTTTGGACTCCTGGTGATAAAACAAAATAAAGCAGTGATGTCCAGCCAGAAAAAAACTTTTACATTACATAAGTTTAAAGTTCCAATTAGTTGTTTGGATGGATGCAAAAATGAACAAGCAGATGCTTCATTATGAAGTCTTCACCACACTTACATTTACATTTAGTCATTTAGCAGACGCTCTTATCCAGAGCGACTTACAGTAAGTCGCTCTGCGACTGCCAACCTCTTGAGTGTGAGAAGGAAAATAAAGCTGACTTACATCCTCCTTGTTATGGTAAGTCAGGGTGAATTCTGCCTGTGACAGAATAAACTTCCTCTTCAGATACTGTCCGTTCACCTTCCCCTTCTTCAACAGCATTCCCTCATAGAAACCTGGAATGAAACCAATAACATGCACTGTATAATGTAGTCTTTCCTGTATGTTAGGTTTATCCAGTATTGCACCTAGAAGAACCTAGTTGCACCTGGAAGTTGGAAGTAGTTCAATAGTTAAGATATTTGGCAACATGCAAAGTAGTGCGCAAAAACGTAGGTGTAAGAGGTGTAATGTCTTTTGATGTGACTCAGGAAAATATCTATCAACTTCTTCACCTGTGGTATATCCCAGAGGTGGGTACTTTGTCACTCCGGCAAACTCCATCCTTTCATACTTAGCTCGAATCCACTGCTCCCTCAATACACTGGAAACATATTTAATATGTTGCTGGATAAATACTTTTTAATGAAACAGTCATTCTTTTAATTGATATGAAATTCCTTTATATTGTTCCAGGCATGACATGCCTGCAGAGCTTCAAGGCATTGTGAATAAACAATCAGAACATCTGGGGCAAAACACTTCTGAGAGCCAATATGTTACTGATACAATTACACTACATTTTAATCATTGCTAAACTTCTGTATTTTCAAGAACAACACAAGCCTGTTTGCTTCCCCTTTCTACATGGGAGTGTCAAATCAGAAAGACACTAGGCCTACTTCTCAAAAACGCATACTTAATCTCTCTCAGCCAATGATGCCAGTGTGAACTCCAGGCAATACTTACGCACAGTCATCCTTCTGGGGCCGGTAGTAGTACACTGGGACTGCTTTCTCATACTCAACCTTAGCAGTGGCATTTCCATTGGATTTCATGAACTTCAGTTACACCCCAATAAACAGACATAAAAACACAAAATACATTATAATGACATTATGAAAAGTCCAACAAATTACATAAAATAACTGTATTGGTCCATACCTCAACCAAATCATCTTCCCAAAAATCGAGAATTATAGACTTGATGCGACCGGAGAGGTTCCGGTGGACACCAGCGCATTTTAGACACACAAACACTCCCAGTTTACACGATGCCCATTCTGGCTCTGTTGAATGTTTAGAACAGCTTACTTTAGTTAATGTTTAGATTGACCCGCATCCTTATACATATATATTACAATAATTGCTGGTTGCTAGATTGAAGTAATTCAACTATCGATTCTCTTCCACACGCACACTCACCAGGCGCGCCACAGTCTGCGCAATGATTGTTGTCCGGCAGTTTCACCAATTCCTGTAAAATCTTTTTGTTTATACCCCCTCTTTCCATTATCTTGCGATGAAAGATGTTACGTGTGGTATTGGAAATCCTAGGTGCATACTGCACTCCACGATCTAATTTGATGCAGTTAGTTAACTGGAATTTGTGTACGACTGTATGCCAATCAACTCTTAGCGTCTTTCTCTTTTAACCTAACACCCCGGGGTTTATACCTCCCACGGCTGAACACTACAAAAAACATGGCGCAACGTTTAGGCATTTTTCTTTGTGGTGCACCAGTTTGGTCATTGCACAATCATAGACAACCTCAAGGCAAAAAGTTATTAATGTAGAGCAAAAAGCAGTAAATCAAAATACACCAAATGCTAAAACGTGGAAACTTTATTAACTCAAAATAACATTGTGATTCATGATGAAATTATATAGAGATGCCACACAATCATGAGGGCAACAAGTGAGGTCCAGAGTGCATTAATAAAAAATAGTTAGTATTGACAGAAACAATATTTATACAAGCCAATCATTTCTACAAGTGTGCTTTATACTGTACAGGTGTGTTAACTTCATGCAAGCACTAATACAAAAAAAGATACACCATTGCATCCACCAGCAAAGCCTCATTTATTACATCATTTAGAAACGTCTCCGTTTCTACGCAACAACATCCCTAAAACAATCTCTCTCACATGGTAAAACACACAACTACTGTTTAATAATTACTGTACAAATGCATAATGAGCTGTCAGTACGGCCCCAGGTTCAAGCACCTCTTGCCTGACGAGAGGACTGATTCAATCTCATCTCTTCTGTTAGCAATCAAAGTCAAGTACACAAACAGCCCACGGCCTCCATAATCCACTCTGACTGCACCCCCTCCTGAGATGAATGAGCACCGTGTTAAAAGACAGGGCTGCTGTCTGGGGCCGTACGGGCAGGAGGACGCTGGATAGAGAGAACGGAGACCACCTTCCATGTGGGACGTCCTGCACGTGCCATGCTCTTAAAGAGTTCCAGTGGCAACACCTCCAGGCGACCGCTGGTTCAGGGGAAGCCCTCAGCCAGGTGCTGTAATGTGTTCTTGGGCAGGCCCAGGTGGATGGACTCCAGGTAGTGCAGGAATCTAAAAGGAGGACAGGGACGTAAATGATCAAGACATCAAAGCTTTACATGATAGTACGTCATGAAATGAGCTCAAATCAATGAACACGTGTCAGTATAACTTAACAGGTCTTTTTCCCCGATTTCCAACCCTGAGCCTATGGTCTCACCGGCGTTTGGTCTTGCCCTGCTCCTTCAGTGTCTCCGTTTTACAGATTGCTCGTAGTGTGGGCAGGTAGTCGAGGGCTACCGCCCGTCGGTTCCCCAGGGTCCCGTTAACCCGGGCGGACAGGAAGGTGTCCATCACTCCCCTCCTTGCCTGGAGCACTCTGACACAGATAGGACAGTGAACACAGCCTTTATCAACCGTAGTCAGATCATTCCTCTTCATTTGCCACATTTTGTCATCGTTTCACCGCAAAACTGTGAACACAATATGGTTGAAACAGAATCGTAATTGGACTTACTTGGCGTCACAGGGGAGGTCCAGGGTGAGGCTGAAGCCTTGCCTGTGAGGGGCCACCGGGAGAGAGAGCTCCTTCACTGCCTCCTCTCCCAGCTCCCCCCCTAGAGCCTGGGCCCTGGTCCATCCCACCTCCACCCCTCGTCTACACCTCTGGAAGCTCAGAGCCTCCACCATAGCCTGGATCTCCAGCCTTCTCTCTCCCTCGGCCCAGCTCCCTCGATCACACTCCTCCCTGGGCTCGTCTGTCATCCCGTCCTTCACCTCTGCTCTGGTCGAGAGGCCAAACGTCAGCGAGCCTCTGGCGCCCCCTGGCCGTGCTGTTGGGTGGAGCAGGGAGGAGTCCAGGAACGACATGTGGTCCAGAAACTCAGCCAGGGAGCTCAGGCAGCGAGAGACGGGCTCACTCTTCATCCTCTGCTCTGGGGTTAACGTCACCCTTCTCATCCTCACGGGAGCAGTGGTGTCGCCGCCAATCTCTTCCTGGACGTCCGTCGAGGCGTCTTTCGGTTCCCGGGATGTCTGAGGGGCGTGGTGCGGCTCGCGGAGGGACAGGAAGGCGTTGTCAGAGTCCGAGTCGGAGTGGAAGGGGTCCTGGTCCTCCGGGCAATGCTGCCTCTTCTTCCTCCTCTTCATGGCGGAGGAGCACTTCACCGGGCTGCCGTCGTCCGAGCCCTCTGCCACCTGCGGCAGCCCGACAGGGGGCAGACTGTCAGGCTGCGGGGCTGGGCTGGCCGTTTCCAGGGGCTCAGCGAAAGGCATGTCCTGTATTTTGCTGAGCGCTTGTGGATTCCGAGGTGCAGTAATGGTCAGGTGAGTGACAGGGAGGGGTAGTATTGCCTCCAAGTTGGAGTAGAGCAGGTCCAGGCCTCTCCTCCGGCTGGCCCTCAGCACCTCCAGGCAGCCTGGCTCTGCTGTGTTCTGGCTCTGAGGACACACACACACACGTTTTGTTGTTGATATTAGTTGATTCTTAGTTTTATCATTGTTAAATATACACCGAACCGATGTATAAGTGTTTTAACTTCGTTTTGGTTGTCCGCACAGAACAAACCACATATTTCAGTTTGGAAGTTTAAGTTAGGCTTGTTCCCCTGAGGTGTCATATACTGTAAATATCATTGGATTTTAGGTTCTTATTTTGTCTTTGTGTGGCCATGGTCTTACACTACTCCACTCCGGCCCAGTGTCAGGCCCCTTCACCTGTTCCTAGACTGAACGTACCACAGGGAGGGTCACAGCTGTATTTATTTGGTTATTTTTTGGCACTGGATGATATGGCTGCTGTGTTTTGATTTCCTAATGTTGTGTTTTTTTTTTTCATGCCCGTCTTGGCCAGGACACAACTGTAAAGAGATTTTTAAATCTCAGTGAATCGTTTTCCTTGTAAAAACCAAAACCAAAAAAACACCAACCGTGAGCATGTCCAGTACATCTCTGTCTGGCTCCACATTCAGCAGTCCCAGCATCTGCTGACTGCAGCCCGTGTCACAGGGAGGCAGTGTCACCTCCTCGCACACTCCTCCGTCTGCCGCCCCCTCTACCTCCACCTCCGCCTTCGTCTGGGACTCTGAAGAGGAACACCCGAGTCAGCAGAAACAACATGACTACTACGGAAAATCGATTCAAAAAGTTGTCAAAAACGGCCATTTTGTTTTTCCAACTTTTTATTCTCTTCTTCATGAGTTTGCCTTCCAGGACGTCCTCTCTCCCCGCGTCAGTACCTGTGCTGAGCGAGCGTGGGAGCACACAGGGAGCGGGGCGCCCTCCGGAGCTGCGTGTCCAGTACTGCAGGTGCAGAAGGCTCTGGCGGATGTCACAGCTGTTGAGGCTGAGCATGGTGGACACGTCCCTGGGGTCCGTCCTCGTGTTCTCAGCCAGGCACAGCAGCTGCAGGTAGCTGCCCACGTTCACCTGGACGGAGGAGAGGAGGCCCGCCGTTAGCAACCACACACTCCTGATTGTTTACTTTGAAACAGGAAACGAACGAGGATCACCGCTGTGATGGGCTAGCCTGGATCACTCAGGTAGCTATATTTGTTTGTTTACAAGGTTAGTTACACGGCACTCAGCAAACGGTGTTGACCATAGTGGATTTCTTACCACTGATGGAGTATTGAAATGGATTTCCTCAAAGAATCCATCAAATGTTGTACTGAAGCTCGGATCTACAAAAGAAAAAAGAGAGTTAAATATTAGATAACGGTTCCAGAATACCATCAACAGCATAAAGGGCACATGAAGACGACAGTCCTGCTCCGTATTTACACTTCTATCTACAAGATCACCACGTCCTGGACCTCTCACCGCTGGTGGTTAGGATCACAGGTCTCTTGGTGGTGGCCATGAAGGTCTTGATGGCGGCAAGGAACCCCGAGTCGTCATCCAGGATGACGTCCACCTCCTCGAACAGGATGAGCGACGTGGCCGTCTTCTTGCTGTTCTCCTCGCTGGGAGGCTCTGTGGCGCTGCCGGCTGGCGGGGTCGGAGGCTCTTTGGTCTTGGCAGCAGTCTCCTTGGCTTTGGGGGCCTTATTAGGAGCAACTGCGTTGAGGTAGAGACAGAGTGACATGATGTGTCTGAATAGACAGCAGGTGTGGAGGGGTATATACACAGCGTAGATCTACGGAAGAGCCAAAAAGGCCATTTGACCCTCCACAGGACGCTAGGTGACTCGTACCTGTTGGCTGAGTCTTGTCAGGGTTGGCGGGCTCTTTGCTGGGGGGTCGTCCCATCTTGAAGAAGCTGGCCAGGGAGGTGGGAGCCAGGCCTCCCCTCTTAGGGCCGCGGGGGGACTGGGGGACTTTCCTGGGGGAGGACACCACCCTACGAGGGGTGTTCACCTTCCCTGGGGGGCAGGATGGAGACAACAACTGTTAAGACTAGAACTACTATGGCGACTAAAGAGTATTATGCTTTAGCCGTATCCCTTGGCATGCTAGCATGGCACCCTACTTAGCGATTCTTTAAAACAAATCAAATAAACTCCCACTACAAAACAAGACGTGTTTTTTCTGGGGGGATAAAGTGCACTCTCCACTCACTGGGAGAGTAGCCCAGCCGGGCGGAGCAGCTGTTGAAGTAGGTGGGCTTGTGGGTGTTCACTCCCTGGATGTCCACCTGGTGGGACTGGGTGGCCTCCTTCAGCTGGGACAGGATCTGCCTGCCGCTGCGCTGCGACGACGCGTTCACTTCGAAAACCTAGAGGGAGGTGGGTGGGCAGGCACGGGTAAACAAAAGTGATATCTAGAAACACTAGACAGAAGAAAGATTTGACAACCTTTTTAACAATGACCTTAATCTTCTATGCCCAGTTTCCCCAACGTGGTTTAAGCTTAGTCCTAAAGTAAGAGGAAAAATTCAATGAAGTTTAGTCTAGGACTAGGCTTAATCCACGTCGGGGAAACCGGGCCCCAGTGTGTATGTGTCGTTTGTCAGAGGGAAGACGGGGACCTTGAAGCCGAGCTCCTGGGCGCAGGCGTAGACGGCGGCTGTCTTGCCCACCCCTGTGGGGCCGCTGATCAGCAGGGTGTTACACGTCAGCTCCTCCCCCTCCTGGGAGTCATCCTCCCCACAGTCCCACGAGTCTGGGAGGACCACACGACCACACACACAGTTCCTGTCACCGTCCATGAACAAAAGTCCAATTCAGTTGTGAGATCCTAGAGTGGATGGGCTCTCACCGTTGCTATTCCCCTCCTTCTTCCGTTCCTTCCTCTCCTCTCGGTCGGTTCGGAGCTTCCATTCCTTCAGCCAACTGCAAGGTCGGCGGTTCAGTCAAACTTTAAGGCGGACAAAACCGGACCAAAATGCCTGTCCAACTAGCACGTCTAAGCCCACTGACTGATGAATCACTGGGTCTGTTTTGTATCGTCCAGGGTGACTCGTGTGTTCTTGTGTACAGTGAGACGCGCTCGCTTTTACCTGTGGAGTCTCCTGACTGAGCCGGTGTTTCCTATGACATCGCTGGAGTGCTGCGGTTGGTACTTCTCGGTCCACAACACGTCCTCCTTCATCGAGTCTGGAGAAACATGGACACGGCAAGTTACCCAACACTGTCAAATGACATTTACAATGACGGGAAACAAACGGAAATAGATGTATTTCCGAGACAGAGCTAGTTTGTGCGATAGACTAATGCGTTCTGCAGAGAAGGGAGACTGGCGTTTTGGAATGGAAGGGAGAAAACAGGACAGAGTAACATGGCAGATATCGCTATAAAAAAAGGTGGCAGGCGTGTGTTGCTTAGAGGGGCGGCCCCCTGAAAAGTTAAGGTTAAACGGGAAACCCTGTAATGTACGCGAGGGCAGGTTTCTCACCTTGTTTCCCAGCCTCCTCTGACACAGGAGAGTCATCCAGAACCACCATTATGTCTCCAGAAGGAGGGAGAGGTGTGGTCTCTATTGAGGGATTCTGTCTGTCAGCCCCCCTGGTCCGTCCTCGCCTCCTGGGGGGCTGGGGTTCCGGGGTAGGGGCAGCACCTGTGCCCTTCTCCTCCCCCTCAGACCTGCTGGACCTCTGCTTCTTGGTCACCTTCACCACCCCCTCATCCACCCTTTTCCTCTTCCCCCCCACCGCCTCGACAGATGCTGGGGCACCGAGGGCTTTGGGGCCAAGCGTGACCTCTACAGCATCATGAGACAAGAGGAAGTATTACGGCAAACAGCTGACATTACGCCAGTCAAATAGAAAATAGAGTTTCTAATAATGTAATCAGTCTTACTACCCCCCCCCCCGGTCATGATGAGTTATTTAATCTTCTCTTCTCACCCGAGGTGGCGCACGGCTGGAGGTGATCGGCCCGCCTCTTCAGGAAGTGAGTGAGGAACCTGTGAGCCGGGAAGGGAGGGTTGGACGCGCTGATCTCCTCGGCGAGCAGCTGACGAGCCTTCTGAGAGATCTCCTCCCTCCAGCCGGAGCCCTGGAGAACGGCAGTTACTGAGCATGACCGGGTATCGAAAGAGAAACCTCCTGGGTCCTTTTCAAATACAACGTTTAGACTTACCTTCTTAGCATGGACTCTAGACACTGGCACAGTCTTAGAGAAGGGGGAACTGTGTACACATGGGAGAGGGTTTGATGACAGGATTTTCACCTCCTTTAAGCATTGTAGTAAAGGTGTGACAGGCCACGGGAGAGTCCAGAGAGAGCAATCTGTAAATATAAACACTAAGTTGGCTGTCTCAAATTCAACATAACATTCAAAAAGCTTCTCTGAAGTACCAACCCATTAAGTCTTATATAGAGAGATAAGATCACATCACAAGTCAAACAAGGGTTGAGGGCTGTGCAACTCTCGACAAATTGGGTAACAAAAATAACTGGACCTCTGTGTGAGGATCCTTGTAATACGTAAAGCACTTTGGTGACATGTTGTGTTATGTTGAGGTGCTCTGATGTTGTTTGTTGTTGGTGCTGTGGTTTTGTTGGTATCGTCGTTTGTGTGACAACTGCTGCATGTCACACAATGAATTTCCGATAAACATATCTAACTCACCCTGTGTTGTCTGCAGCACGTGTACAGTGGGCTGGAAGGAGGAGCAGGAGAGGGAGTAGGCCTCCTGGGAGGCAACAGTTCTGGCTATCTGCCTCTTGAAGGATTCAGGAAGGCCACTCTTCAGGAACTCTCTGCGCGCTCTTAACTGCTCATCATCCTGGGAGTTCTCCGAGCCCTCGTGGCTGGAGAAGACCACATGTGAGGTTAGTATGGGAGTGTCAGTGCATAGAGAATTCTACAATGTTAGAAATTATATGAATAACATAACTAGTTTGGCATACATAAAAGCACTGTGAGTCTCACAAGAAACAAACATGTTTACATAAGAGAAGTCTCTACCTGCTTTCATCAAATATGGATATGCCTGCCGACATCCTCTGTGGCTTTTTACCCAGGACCAATAGGGACGCTTTGGAAGCTGCAAAAAATGAAAATAAACCCTTATTTAACATTCCAAGCAATAGCTTTCTTTACTAATTTGGCATTTCCAGTGGAACCATTGTAAGAGTGACAAAATACCTGCTGGATTCTTGGCAGCGGGTTTCCCCAAAACCTCATTAAGACTCCGTAACCGTTTCTGAGATTTTCTCTTTGTCTGCGCAGAGTCACTCTGCTCATCCTCTAAGCAAACCACAGACTCCTGCACGCACACACAAAAAGACAAATTAATACGGAAATATCCTCCTCTTCAAATAGAATTATTAGTTGTTATCTGACTCCAGTACCTCATTCTCACAGAAGATCCTGCTGGTGGAGGTATGACTCCGTGAAGACCTTCGTAAAGAGCCACGATCCTTGGAGGTATCCTTCTTGTTCTTTTGTATCGCTTTGGCTTTTTCTACCAACTTTTTGGCCTGCTTTCTTTTCTTAGAGGCATTTGATCCCTGATCAAGACAAACATGATTGTTTATTGCCAGCTGTAATGTCATTATGTTAATCAAATACACATGTGCACAGCAGTTTGTTTTTCATGTAGCTCATAACATTTACCTTATTAGCAGGAGGACTGAGTATTTCAAAGTCGCTAACAGCTTCAGGCGTTGAGAAGACCCGTGTGAATTTCATCCTAACGGGAAAAATACATCAATATAAACAAAACAGCATGACAAAATATGTTTTCACAACAAAACATAGACACTAAATGGTCCATTGTTAACATCTTACCTGATGGGACTTTCCTTCTCGTCAGGAGGGGAGACCATCTGAGCCAGGAACACTCTGTGTCTGGACCTGGGGGTTGACATGTGGCCCGGGCCGTTCGGGGGGACCCCGGCATCGTTACCCTTCTTCCGGCTTTTTGTCTTTCGAGCTGGGTTCAAAGTCCCAGCCTCCTTGGCTACACATACCGGTCTGGGGGGGATTTTTCTTCTGGGTCTTTTGACTGCTGGCGTGGTGGCGGGGGTGGACGTGGCGGGCACCACTGCTGGTTCTTCTTCTGCCTCTTGAGTTCCTGTCTCCTTGGGGTCAGGTTCTTCCTGTGTGGCAGGTGAGGGAGAGGACTTCTTGTTCTGGACCTTCTTCCTCCCTTTTCTTCCTGGCTTCTTTTTCATTTCCTTTTCCTCCTTGTCGCCAGCACTGGGCTGCTCAACTGCAGGAACACTGGAGATGTCCCTGTCAGCTCCCTCATCCCCAGCCTCCTCTGGGACCTTGTCTGCAGGCTGCTTCTGCTTACCCTGTCCCTTACCTAGCTTGGGTTTCGCTCCCTCCTGGCTGGGCTGCTTGAAGGCACTCATGAACTGTTTTCTTTCGGCCTGGCTGCACTTGGGTGTGGAATCAGATTCCACCATTGCCAGTTCCAGGTCCTCCTCTTGGAGAACCACATTAGACTTCCGTTTGGGGACAGGCAATAGCTCAGGCCTTGGCTGGGGATGCAGAGACGAGGAAGGCCTTACCTCCACTGGGCTCCCTTCCCCTTTCCTCCTGGTGAAGATGGAGGCCACCTTCTTCTCCACAGCCCTGGCAGGCTCATGGTTAAGGGAGATGGCGTGCACCTCTGCCTGGAAGGTGAGGGTTCTGGGAGACACTTGAGGACCTTCACCACCAGCTGGTTTGGGGACATCTGCCACATCTCCCTCTTTCTCTCTTGACTCCATGCTGTCTTTGCTCTCCTCTTCCTCCATCCCATCTTTCTTGTCCCCCTTGTCTTCCTCTCGGTCCTGACTCTGCAGGAAGTCCTCAAAAGAGATGGTGATGGTGCTACTGTTGAGTTGAGATGCCTCATCCATGTTCACCTCCATGCTCACGTCACATAAGGACTGCTCAGCCTCCTCCACCTCAGGTACACACTCCTCCCCATCGTGCTGCTCCTGTTCCTGCTTAGCTTTCCCTTTCCTTGCTCTTATCCCAGCAGGCTGGGCATGTTCTACCTTGTCTACGGGGGGTCCTTTAGCAACGGCACCGTCAGCAGATTTCCCTGACTTTTTCTTGGTAGAAGTGGAGTCTTTTTGATCGGGTTCCTCTTTATGACCCTGTTGAGCAGAGACAGTACCCGATTGTTTTTTTACTATGGTGTCCTCATCCACACAAGCGTCTGCACAGACCTGGGCCAACAGAGCGGCTGTGTCACTCCCCAAGATGCCAGAGCCACTCACTGTCATCTCCCTGGAGCTTCCATCATCTCCAAGGGTTTCAACAATAACACACTCCTCTGTGGAGCCCTCCGTCTCTTTCTCCTGCAGCCGCCTGGCAGCTTTGCTGGGCCTCCCCCGTTTTTTGGGGAGCTTACCTGGCTGCTTCACAGTCTTCTCAGTGCCGCTAACAACCTGATGGGACTCGTTTCCCTTCTGGTTTTCTTTTGACTGCTCTGTGGTGGCGTCCTTCTCTCTTTCGGGTGGGGTCTTGCGATTGAAGTAGTCCATGATGTTGTTGGACCTAGGTGGAGAGAAGGGTTTCTCCATAGACTTTGGCACAGGGGAAAAGTAGTTTGTAATAGTCTTGACAGCTGGAGTGTCCACACTTTTGCGTGATTTCTTGCATGGCTGTGGAAGAGAGAATGTACACAGAGACTTTGTGGCCTTTATTCCTCATCCCAACATTATCCAAAGTTTAAGTTAAATGTTTTGACATGCTCTAGCCCAGTTAGTATGGATGCTGTGCACGCACTGTAATGTTGCTCCAAATCAATGACATCTAAACATACATACCTGAGTCTCAAAGTCTTCAATGACAGATGCCATTGCAACGACGTCAGCCATAGTTTAACAGACCTATAAGAATGACAATGGTTTGTTTCGTTGTTTTAATGTGTATGAACTGCAGCTGGAAGTGCAAGCTAGCTTGGTCTACACTACTGCATAATATTCGTTACATCCGACAGCAAAATAATAGAACAGGTTTGGAAAACAAGTCAGCGCCTTCGCGAGCTAGCGTTAAGTGACAGTCAGCAGAACAATGGTACTGTACAGTACACGAGCGTGACCCAAAGAGAACTTACCAGTTATAATGTCCGCGCGCACATCCAGTGACGAATAAATTCAATAAATCCCAATGTACTAGACAAAGTCACGATAGCAACTGTCATTATGTACAGTTCAGTTATGTTGCTGCCAGGTAAAGAGGCTACATTTACAAGAAACTATTATCTACTAGCTAGCTACTACTAGCGACGCAAGCAATTTATGCCAGGGTGTCATAGCTTAAAGGCTTGAGTCAATAGTAACTAGCTGTTCAAAATACTTTGCCATAACAAAGATATTGTCAACAAAAATGTGTCTAAAAACCAGTTATGCATGCAAATATAGTAATTAATGTGTAAGAAATAACTCCAAAACCATTCGTAAAATTGAAAACTGGTCACTGTCTCTGCATCTCAAAAAACGCGCCTGTACCGTCTATACAAAGAGCGCCAAATTCAGAGTATCTACGCTTTGTACGCCGGGTGTCCCCAATAACGCAAGGGGTTGTTTCACACCGTCCGAAGGTGGTGGTAGGGTGGACCTTACAGGATATAACAACTGTATGAAATATTTACGTAACTAGTAAATGAACAACTAGAGATACATGATATTAGCTTTTCTCTACGATTCACGACATGTAGCCTCTTATGGAGCAAACTCCGTCCACAGGAGTCCCAACTGTAAAACAAAGTTTACAAAAACGAGTGCACCTATGCCCAGTGAGCTAACCTTTGACATTACCGACGCTACCAATCACGAAAACATAAGACATAAACAAATGTTAAGTTTTTGACAATGGCCGCAAAGGTACTAAAGTCCACAAAATATTTGTCAAAAATAATAATAAATGTCTGAAAAGTGACAGGGCCAATGCGTCACTGCTATATTACTGTGGCAAGTTTGAACACGGTGGGTTTATTATGGGTTTGACATTACATCTTTAAATCATGATAATAGAGCATAAAGACAGACTGACAATTATTTAAAAAAATTTAAATGTACTTTTAGCATGACATAATTTCTATCATTTGTTTAGGTGACTTTACGAAGTAGATAGGATAACTCAAATGAACCTTTACGCCCGCCCTCCAATCTCTGATTCCTTCCCTTGCCTTGCTCCTCCCCGAATCTTGGCCGTTCGACTTCCCGCTCCTGCGCAGCTCTACCCTGGCCTAAACAGTGATTTAACTTTGGTCTTCTCACCGCCGTTTTTCTCTTGGCGAACATGTCAGAGTACGGTGCGGTACCACCACCGGGGGCCGGGTCAGTTCTCGGCGGTCAGGCAGCAATAGGGAACGGTGGAGGAATAAAAAAAGATGCCTTTGCCGACGCAGTACAACGGGCCCGGCAGGTAAGGGAAGGGGAGGGTTGCTAGTATGCGCGTGAGTGCAACTCAGTGAGAAGGGGAGGAGGGTGTCGTTGTGCTATCTAGCTAGCAATTAGCTATCTAGCTAGCAATTAGCTATCTAGCTACAGTAATCCGAGAGCCTCAGCATTCTAAAAGGGAGATTATACTTGTTTGAATTTAGGCAATTCTACGATGTAGCTAGCTGAGGGTACATTTCTGTTCTAAAGAGCATGTGTTGTAGTATAGTTGCCAGCTATTGTTATCTAGCTAGCTAGGCTAGCTAACAAGCAAACTAGCCAGTTAGCGTGCTCCCTTGCCTACAAATGCAATGCTGTCAGCAGGTAACCCATAGGTAAGCCAGTTAGCTAGCTACGTATTGTAATATTCTGCCAATTCCATATGATAATTGGCTCTCAGACCTTAAATCAACGCATGAAAAGTAAAATGTTTATATGTCACGGGTGTCTGTAGCTACCTCTGTGCATACACATTCCGTTAGAAGACATTACGTTCTGTGTACCAGATTGCTGCAAAGATTGGTGGCGATACTGGAGTGCCCCCTATGAACAACAGTAATGCATCTGATGGCTTTCCATTCTCTGCACAAAAAAGACAGTTGGAAGACCCAGGTAACGTAAGATTAATTCTTCTTGCTTGCATACAGAACACACGGAATATTAGTCAACTTTAAACAATCTATCGTGTTATTTCTTGATAGATCAACCGGAGAGTAAGAAGATGGCTACACAGAGTGATATTGACTCAGCCACAGCATTATGTAAGTAGTATCTCTCTTGTATACAGTGTTACCAATCATGGTATTCAAACTGTTAATATTTCATATTCGAGCACTAGCCAGTCTCTCACAGCAACCTGGTTAGTGCTCATGTTTATATGAAATGTCTTTGTCATGTCCTCCTCTTGGAAGCTGTCAATAATGTGAATCCTCTTGCTGTCTCCCCCTTTCTCACAGCTATTGGAGCACAACTGGCCGCTCTTGCCCAGCAAAGGTAACAAGTCTGTGTTTTCACAACACCTGATGTATTAAATGCTTAATATTTGCATTTCCCTTTTAAAAGTCAGAGCGTAGGTATAATTTGTTTGTTGATTTGTGTCTGATCTCCGTCTGCTCCTCTCTCCCTGACAGTAGCAGCAGACCCTCTTCCACCTCAGAGGAATACAGCGTTCCTGATAGCATGGTCGGACTCAGTGAGTACATCTATCAGCACGTCAGCCTTTGTCTATGCTGGGGGTTTTGAACATGGAACCACAGAAGCAACAGCAGAATTCATAGAGACCCACTGAGCGTGGACAGTAACCCCCTCCTCCCCTCATAATTAATTCCAGTTTGGGAATGGTTTGTGTCAATGTTAAAAAAAATGTGAGGCTAGTGTACATGCTGAAGAGAGAAGACTTTCATAACTGCTTTGTGAAAAACAGCTCTTTAATCATGGTGACAGGAGCTGGGAGTTTAGGTTTCAATTTATGATGTGGTTTTATTTGTCAATGTAAGCATTCATGTCGTCTGGATCCATTGTGTATCTTCTGTAAATAATTGACAAAAGTGTAAAAAGTATTTTTTATAATAAAAAGAGAGAGGAAAAAAAAAAAGTAACCCCCTCCTCTTCCCCAGTTATCGGCCGGGGAGGAGAGCAGATCAATAAGATCCAGCAGGAGTCGGGCTGCAAGGTTCAGATAGCTCCAGGTATGTCTTGTTTTGGTCCGAGGGTCCTGCCCGTCAAAATGCTTTCTGTTAAGCGTTAGCAATAAAGTTTCTGTTTAACATGTAATTCTTTTTTAATTTGTGGTTGAATATTCCCTGTGTTGAGTGTTAATGGCTATGGCCTGTGTTCAGACAGTGGAGGTCTACCAGAGAGGAGCGTCTCTCTCACAGGGTCCCCTGACTCCATACAGTGAGTGTCAGACCACAGCTGCATGCTTACTGCATGTTTGTCAACAGTAATGTCATTTGTCCCCCTTTTTTTCTTCTAATTAACATTAGCTGTTTTTATTCAGCCGTCTGCTTGTTTGTAAATGCACTGAGATGGTCATGCTCGCTGTCTTGATCCCTGATTAGGAAAGCTAAAATGCTGTTGGACGAGATTGTGTCTCGAGGGAGGGGCACACCTCCCTCCTCCTTCCACGAGGCGACCAATGGGCAGAGCGGCTCTGTGCAGGAGATGATGATCCCTGCTGGCAAGGCTGGCCTCATCATCGGCAAGGGAGGAGAGACCATCAAACAGTTACAGGTACGGAGCCAGAGGAATGTTCCAGACTCGGTGTGTAAAGGTCAGTTCACACCGCCCCAACAATGTCTAACAAACACCAAATATTCTACTTTTGGGTTTAGAATGTTTGGAAAGATAACCGTCAGTTTCACACTGCCCCAACAAACGCCAACAGGCATGTCAGTGACGGTTTGGTGGGATATCCCACCAAACCAACAGAACCCAACAATTGGTGTTTTCTTGGGCAGTGGGAATTGGTCATGTGTGTGTTATAACTGCAGGTATTGCAACTGCAATACTTAATTGAACATGTCTGTGTGTGCTCACAGGAGCGTGCTGGGGTGAAGATGATTCTAATCCAGGATGCCTCTCAGGGACCCGACATGGACAAGCCCCTGCGCATCATCGGAGAACCATACAAAGTCCAGGTACACTGGCTGCCTATGGGGCGTTTATGTAGGCATTCTTCAAAATATTTCAATATTTATTTATTACTCTTTCTTTGATTTTAAGTGTCTAAAGCAGTGGCTCTCAACCCTGGTCCTCAGGGACCCCCTCCTCTGCATGTTTGAGATGTTTCCCTCTTCCAGTGCACCTGATCCGCATGGAAGGGTTGTTATCTAGCTCAGTAGAAGCCTGATAACGACCCATTCATGTGAATCAGGTGTGTTGAAGCAGGGGAACATCAAAAACATGCAGTCTACATGAATCCGGATACATTTGAAAATGGTGTTTTTGTTTCAAAATGCTCCCCGTCCACACTAGTGTTTTCATGAGTTTTACAAAAGTTTCTCATCCACACTGAAACGTCTGAAAATGCTTATGTCTTTGTACTGTGCACGAGGAAAATTTAAGATGCGTCATTTTCCTTCTATGTGCGTTAAGTTATTTATTATTGTGTACAGACTGAGTGACATTAATCTTTATCATCATTGTTTTCGAAAGCGTCCGTTTTCACAGTACACACTACAACGCAAAAACTGCGTTTTCAAATTGATCCACTTAGGAATGCGTTTTCAAAAAGCTCAGTTATCGCGGACAAAAACACTGTCTGTGTGGACGGAAGGCCAAAACCGTAAGAAAGAAATGCTTTTTCAAACAAAGACCTATTAGTGTGGAGACGGCCTGTGGACCAGGGTTGAGAACCATTGATCTAAAGACTGTCGTTCCCATCCCAGGTACTCAGCCTGCGACAGTATTGCTCATGTAGCAGTAGTCGATGCGGCAGTTAGTGTTGTGCTTGTGCCCTGATATCTGCTCTGTCCTATGGAACTGCTCAGCAAGCCCAGGAGCTGGTTCAGGAGATCCTGAGGGAGAGGGATCACCCCGGTTACGGAGACAGGGGCGAGTATGGCTCCCGCATGGGGGGGGGAGGAGGAGGAGGCATGGACGTAAGTGCGTTTTGAGTCGGTGAGAAGTTGATTAGCCCAAGGCCGAATGGACTGCGAGTGACAAAATGACTCTCGTTTGATTGGTCAGGTCCCGGTGCCTCGACACTCTGTGGGTGTGGTGATTGGACGCAGTGGGGAGATGATCAAGAAAATTCAAAATGATGCTGGAGTTAGGATACAGTTCAAACCAGGTATGACTAGATGGTGGTGCTTAGGTTCTTGTGGGAAGTCACATTCTTGGTTTGAGATCTTTTATTTTTTATTAATACTGGTGTTTGACCTAACTGGTGTGCCTTTTCAGATGACGGCACAGGTCCTGATAAGATAGCTCACATCATGGGCCCTCCTGATCGCTGTGATCACGCGGCCCAGATCATCAACGAACTGCTGCAGAGCATCCGGGTCAGGGAGGAGGAGCAAGGGGTGTGTACTGACCGACAACACACCAGTCACCTCTATAGGACACACACACATTCTTCTGCTCTCACACACTGTTTTATACATACATATTCTCTGGCTGGCTTGCTTTATCATGGATAAAACATGTATTATAACCACACTCTACTGAGGTGCTGTTCCAACACAGGTGTATGAAACAGCCTTGTTGCTGCAGCCATAGATCAGAAAATTCAACTCTAAATATGAACATTAAGTATCTAAATATAAGTATTTACAGCTGAACAATCTAAATCCAGGAAATGGAGCTGAAGGCTTTTAAATATGGGTCATAACGGACAGTCACCGTGCATGAGCTGCAATGTAACAGTCTGCTTTCCTCCCCTTCCCCAGGGACCCCCTGGTCCTCCAGGCATGCCCCCAGGGAACAGGGGCCGTGGCCGGGGTCAGGGCAGCTGGGGTCCCCCCGGGGGAGAGATGACCTTCTCCATCCCAGCCCACAAGTGTGGCCTGGTGATCGGCAGGGGAGGGGAGAACGTCAAGTCCATCAACCAGCAGACGGGGGCGTTCGTGGAGATCTCCCGTCAGCCACCGCCCAACGGAGACCCCAACTTCAAGCTCTTTGTCATCAGGGGTTCCCCCCAGCAGATTGACCATGCCAAGCAGCTAATTGAGGACAAGATCGAGGTACAGTTCATTGTAGCGTATTCATCATATAGAATAGACCGTTTAGTGTAATAGGGATACAAACAAACCCAGGAGATGCGACTCAATATTGAGATGATTATTGATAAAAATTTTTCCTCTTTGAAGCTGAAGGATCATTGTTTGTGTTGGTTTTCTGTCACTGTGGATTGTCACTGCTTCTCCCAGTAGTGTGGGTTCTAATTGCCGCTTCCTGCTGTGTTTTCCAGGGTCCTCTGTGTCCTGTAGGCCCAGGTCCTGGAGGGCCGGGCCCTGCTGGTCCTATGGGGCCCTACAACCCTAACCCCTACAACCCTGGACCACCTGGGGCCCCTGGCCCACAGTGAGTCTCGTTTTTATCACACACACATATTTAAGCACCATATTTCCCAGTATGTCATTCATTTTGGTGATGAGCGTAAGATGGGAAAATGAAGGGAAATGAGGAGTTCTGAATGTATGTCGAGGATTAATATCGTACATGGAGATATGCGATTACGACACTGTAAACGGCAGTCTATGGAAAATGTATAGCAAGTGATGAACGTTTTCTTCTTTCTTTTACCAGTGGGGGTCCCCCCGGGCCTCACCAGTACCCCCCACAGGGTTGGGGCAACACCTACCAGCAGTGGCAGCCTCAGGCTCCCCATGACCCCAGTGAGTGATCCACGAACTTCCACCCGACTCTATTGATAGTGAAGTGGTGGCATGTCTGATGAGGAGCTACTACTCGCTTGTTGGGATTGATATCGTATACGTGGGTACTCTTTTGTGACTGCTGACGTTGAAAAGACTGTTGGGTAAGCACGGACTGAGGCTCAGGGCTTAGCCTGGGAGTGAGGACAGCGCCTCCGCCCACCCAGTCGTTTCAGACCAGCGGTCACAAACAGGAGTCGTTTGAACCCGCTGCCTTTAGCACCAGTGCAGAGCCTGCGCTGGGAGAATGCAGATCAGTCCTGTGTGGGCCAGTGATTGATAACACCGTCTCTGTTTCTCCCCCCTCTGGTTTCCAAGCAGAGACCACTAGCAGGGAAAGCTCACCCCTATGAGGACCTCACTCCAACTGCCATCTTTTCTAGGCAAGGCAGCTGCCGCGGACCCCAACGCCGCCTGGGCTGCCTACTACGCCCAGTACTACCAGCAGCCCGGCGGCGCCGTGCCAGGCCAGCACCCCGCTAACCCGGCCGCCGCCCAGGCGCCTGGAGACCAGGCCGGCCAGACCCCCGGAGGACAGCCGGACTACACCAAGGCCTGGGAAGAGTACTACAAGAAGATGGGTGAGTCCTAGCCACTGCAACAGAGCTCAAAGAAAACTAGAGAGAGAAAACAAAATGTTAAGAACACAGTTTGTTTACTTTTATTTATACTTATTTGAAGAGCCTTTTTCCAAGTGACGTCAAAGAGGACTTTATGCATGCCCGTAGAACTGCTCCTAAAGATCCTACAGCTAGCATAAGTTTGGACATCGATAATATACCGATGTCGGGTCGCTCCACGGGTGCTGTACCATATCGGTAAGCCCGCCTATCCTCTCCCCTACCCAGCCCAGGCTGGAGGCTCGGCGGCGGGGGCCGGAGGGCCCGCTGCAGCCCCTGGGGCCCCGGCCTCAGCGGGAGGCCAGCAGGACTACAGCGCGGCCTGGGCTGAGTACTACAGACAGCAGGCTGCCTACTACGGCCAGCCAGGACAGGCCCCAGGCCAGGCAGCCGCCCCTCAGCCAGGCCAGGTAGGACACATTTCAGCCAAGTAGAGGGAGGGTGGGCACAGATGATGAATCTCTAGCTTCGTGTGTAAAGGGGGAAAACCCACTGTGTAAATGAGTATTTTCGTAAATGCGACCTATGTTTCTTATAACGGAATTTTGTGTTTCAGACACAATGAGAGGCTACAATGGAAATGTCATAATTTGAGCATGAGAGAAAGAAAGGACGAGAAGACGGACAGGATACCACTTCACCCAGACAGCAACAGCTAACAGCTACTGGGCTTCTTCTTTTTAAGTTTCTTTTTTGTTTTTGTTTTAAAATAATCTTTCTGAGTTTTTCCATGAGGGACGCCGTGCTACAACTGCAGTCCCCGTCACCATCACCCACCTCCTTTTTAAATAAAAATAAAAAATGTGAAAAGAACAAAAGACCTTTCTCACACTTTGCTGTTTGGTGGAATATGGACTGCAGGGTTGAGCCCCTTTTCTTCCACGCCTTTCCTCCCTTCTGTCCATCTGCCAATCAAGAACATTGACCCTCGAAACCGCTGATCGGATTCTCTCATTAACTCACCTCACCACTTATCCACTGTCCCAAGTGTTCACCACAAGATCTTCTAGTAAAACGACTTCTAATCCTATTACTGCATTTACAGCAATTCATGTTGATTTACCATCAATAGCATTTCTTGTATAAATTAGTGGATGGTAAGATCCCATTTTTTAAATGGCTTCATTATGAACATGCTTCTCAACTTTTTATGTTTTGATTTGGATTAGTCCCATAGCCCAGATGGCTTGGCCTCAATCTGTTCTGGCCGGAGTCTAATTTAAATTTTCCTAATTGTACTTGTTGATCGTCTCCCTTTGTATATGTGTTTGGCCGACTGTGTACAGTGTCTGAATGTGAAGAACATGTTGCTACATGCATGTGTGAGTGTTTGTGATGGCACAGGAGATGTCTTTATTGATTGTGGAAAGTTAATCAATAGCCACGGGTATATCTACAATGGGAAGCCAGCTCTTGGGAATGCTAGTTTATCTTGACAGCTGTTGATCATATGAGTGATGGTGTCATGTTTCTCCTAGGTCTGCAACCCCATTTTATTGAATGCTTGGCTTTTATTTTTTATGGCTCGTTTTTAAAAACTTCACAATAAATGACGTCATTACCTCCCCGTTCTGTCATTTAGATCACTTTTTGATTCACATGGCCTGCTCATGTGACATGGCTGCACTGAAACTGGCTAAGATTGGAGTCATGTTTTAATGTATCCCTTCATAGGATAGTAAAGTATTGGTGTTTATTTTGTCGGACTTGTATTAATACCGCTGAGAACAAAAGGCAGCTTGGGCACTGACGAGCCTGTATTTGGCAGCACAGTGTGAATATTGTTAACAAATGACCACCAGCAGCAGCAATACTCTGTTGAATTAAAAAGGGCAAACGTCAACGTATTTTAAAACTTGTGTCCGATTATTTTGTTACTGCTGCATGTGCTAATGTGTGCACGGGAGTCACCGCAGTCGTAACTGTCACCCCCCCCCCCCCCCCCCCCCCCAAATGATTCCTGTGAAATGATCTGCCTGTCCTAATTACTCCACTAGAAGTCGCTGCAGGCAAGGATTCAGGGCTGTTGGATTGAAGCCTATCTCATTAACACATGCACGGGGTGATATTTAGAAAGCTTGATCCCAGTAGCGGAGATAGCGTGGGTGCTTGGGTGCAGCCGCCCCAGGGCCCCGTGCCAATAAGGGGCTCCTCAAACACCACTGATCTTGCATCACTGACTTACATTTTGACAGTTTAACCTTCAAATCCATAATGCAACCCTTCTGTCTCCTTTCTCAAAAAGCTTTTGAGAAAAAATGGCTACATTTAAATGCAATGTTAAAGTACCCGAGACAGGTTGGCCTTTTTTTACGAAGGAGAAGCGGAAGGTATAGTTGTCTTTCTGTAATAGATCATAGAAGAGTATTGCTGACTTGCTGTCGTGTATTACAACATGCAGGCCCATAACGGAAACACATGAGGCCCCCCCACCACCACCACATATGTAACGGATAATGTAATACAAATACCGATGGGACGAACAGGACCCCGACGCGATCAACTGAACTTTTTGGAACATTCTGAAGAGCCGTGTAATAAATGCAAGATATCAAAACTCAAGCTTGTCTTGTGAGGGAAATGTATTCAATAAGAAAAAAACGCTAAAACGGTTTGCAGGTGAATAGCCTACACAGGTGCGCGTCTTTTAGCAAATATGTGTGCTAAGTCTTTTACCAGACTCTTTAAATCTAAACTGCGCTCACATTCATTTTCTATGCTAAGGATGGCCAGACCTGACAGCCTCTCTTCTGATATATGTTTTGATCAGTTTCAGCTTGGAAAATGACCTTTCAGCGCTTGCGACAGTCACGGGTATTGTCAGAAATAATTTGATGGCCGTGGCTACATCAGGCACACTTGATAGTATAGATGTTGTTTATTATTAGCGTGTTCGCTAAATCATAAATGGAGCCATTTTTTTGTTGTGTGAATCTTGTAGAAAGCAATGACTGTACGTTTTACATGATCATAATATGTATATAACTGAAATACAATGACTTATTGTAACTTTGATTATGTTTTTGGTATGTTTAAATAGTCAAACGCAATCGCTGCAACTGCACGATACTACTGTCGCATACGTTGTCATGTTTGCTAATAATGTCAGTTATGTAATATATTTTATAATGAAGCACTTTTTCTACTTTATCTTTTTTTTGTAGTTTCACTCCATTTCAATGTTGTCAGCTTGATAGGAAGTCAATAAAGGAGCAAGGCTAATTTTCCTGGCTCTTGGAAAGGAGGCTCTGTTAATGCTAGGAAGCACAACACAGACAGCAGTACAGCTGTCAAAGTATAGGCTAACGTTAGCTACGTGGTACAGTAATGTTAGCTATAGCAAACAGTACAATGCCTGTCTCTTCTGGCAGAGTGCATCCTTCACCGGCTGGTCGAAAAAGAAATTTGTAATTTTGGGAAGTTTGTCATTTAATTCCAAAATTTTCTGTTTTGAATGCCGCTTTTGGGCACCGCTTTTAAATGTGCGTTTCATTTTTCCTACGCTACGCTACAGTTAGCTACCTACTTGCAGCGGGCTCGCCGGTCTGTGTGACCATCTGACGTACTTCGTCATGTCACTTACCTAGCTAACAAAGAAAGCACAATTAAATATACTTTCCTTTATTTTCATATCAACTCTGGAAACACAGACAAGACAATATGACATCCCATGTAATTCAAATTGGATAAAAAATATAAAAAAACTGGGGGCCTGCCACGCGAGGCCCCCCATCCCTGCGAGGCCCCCCCGCGGTGCGGAGGTATTCTTTACGGGCCTGACAACATGCCAGGATGCGGCCTTGTGTACGGAGGTGTGAAATGTGACCGCCTGCTGTTTGTGTCAGGAGAATGTGTGCGGAACAGAAGCACTGTGCGGCTTGTCTTTGTGGAAATAAAACAATTGAGACTCCGTAGCAATTTTAAAAACTCTTAATTTATATATTTTCAAATTAAAAACATCTGAATCGCATTCTACAACCTCCAAAGGCACAGTCATTCTTGTAACTGATCAAATTCATGAAACACTGCCACTTTCACTGGTTTTTCTACATAAGAAATCGAACAATATAAAAATGATAACACATTTTAGTCTGGAAAAACATGGCCATATTCAGAGATCGTCTTTTGAGTGATATGTCACATCAGCGATAGTACCAGTAAGCTCATCAGAGGTTAAAATCATGCTGGTTGATACCTCACAATGAATCTCCGAGAGGGCATCGCAGCCACAAATAGGAAATCAAATCTGGAAATATTCACAAACGGCGGTAGGGCAATGTTTTATGAATATGACTGTTGGAAGAAACGGAAAAAAACACATTGGCAGGAGGGCCGTGTACGGTTCAAAGACACAAAGGATGAAGTGGGTGGAGGACTGTACAGAAAGAGCAGCATTCTCAGAATCACACCAAGCCCTTTGACTGCAGCATACTGGCACGTGCACACAGGGACTTTCACATGCAATCTGACACCTGTGGCCATAAACAAGTATCTCACACATGTGCCACACAGTACCACAGGGAATTTTTGAGGTTGAAAAAAAAGTCACCCTGTGACAGATAATCTCATCTGACTATCATTGACTGTGCAAAGAAGCAGCAGTTTTATATCCTGTGTACTGGATGTATGTGTAGATTGACTGTATTAGGACTTAAATCGAACGTAGGGCTCAAACTCAATTAAACATTCAATAAATACACACAAAAGGATACTTGCAGTGTGTGATACCACATCACCATACAAAGGTTCACTTAGTGACACAACAGAATTAGAAGGATTGGATATATTTTGATAGAACTCTGTCAAGAACAGTCCTCCTCAGGAACACAGACAAATTAAAAAGAAAAAAAAGGCAGACATACTGAATGAAACAGATTTGGCACAGAAATCGGGGAAAAAACACAGAAAAACGATAAAATGGATGTATCTGTACAAAGAAAGGCAACAGATGGAACACACACAATGAACAAAGTCCTTCTTGAGGAGCTACCCTTCACATGTTGTGAAGGGTATCGTGCAGTTAAGAAATTAGGAGAACTTTTTCATGGCTCCAGGGGTTGAAATGAAAACACCTTTTAAAGGATGGTTCATGACAGTGTGAATGGATAGGACAGGAACCTTTAGACCCCAGACACTCGTAAAAAGAAAACAAAGGCAAACCAAATCAACCATGTTTAACAAGAAACTCTAAAAGAACACTCTCCCAAACTGATATACAGCAGAATGCCTTTGAAAATATCCACCAAAGAAACAGTCAACACATCGTATGAAGCACAAACTAACGCAGTCATACAACCAGACACACCAACAGCACAAAAACCATACGTTCACTCAAACTAGAAGTACAGCACAGCAGCGAGACCCCAGTGCACACACAGGCACACAGGCAACACATTACAAATTACACACACTAGCGACTCAATTACAGTCTGCTGACACCTTCAGGCCCATCTTCTTCTGATTGGCTCTGGGGGGGAGGGGGGGTTGATTGACATGGGAGCGACAGCGAGGTGGGCCACTTAAGAGCGGACGTTTACTTTAGACGCCTCAATACCTCCCTCAGCTTCTCCCAAAACGTCCACATTTCCTGGGACACTTGGTGTCAGCAGGAGCAGCTATTGAAGGGGAGCAAAAGGCTAGGTGTCCTGTCCAGAATGCTGCTCTGAGCAGTCCCGCCATATCTTGCAGAAGAACAGAACCCTGCTATTCATTCTGGTAGAGCCACCCTGCTAATCTTACTCCACACACAAGGAGACACCAGGTGATACATGTTTATCCTCACTTCCTGGTTCTTACAGGTTCTAAGTTTCAATCTTTGTTGGAGGAGCACCCTGTTCCCAATGACAACTATGCCAGTGATTGTGCACCCAATTGTGCCTTTGAGTCTGTGCTTTAAGCAGTGACAGTGGGCAGTTGTGGGACTGGCTTGTGTGTCTGTATGAGTATGTGTGTGTGCGTGTACGAGTACACTGGTGGGGCCCATTTTTGCTTGACCGCAGCACTTTTCTCTCTGAGTGTGTTTGTGTGTGTATATAGCATCTGCATGTGAGTGTTTATGTACAAATTAGTGTCTTATCAGTGTGCTGATGTTTGTGTATGACTGTACATAAAGCGAGTGGTTAGAGTTAATCAAAGAGAGAGAGACAGGGTGTGTGTGTGTGTGCTCAGTCTGTCGAGCCTGTGGAGAAGAGCACTCTCTGGTCGGTTCTGGCCAGCTTAGCTGGGGGCTCCAGTGACTCCTCCCCCAGCCCCGCCCCGTCAGAGGGGAGAGACAGCTCCTGGCTCTCATCGTCGCTCTCCTCTTCCTCCTCCTCTTCCTCTTCTGAAAGGCACACACACACACACACACACACACACAGGGTAGGAAAGTTACCTACAGAAACAGTCAATAATAACATACCAATGACTAAACTGCGCCAGCTACCTTTGTCAGGATCCAAGGGGTTCAAACTCCTGCCCAGACTGGCAAACTGGGAAAGACAGACAGACAGACCTGTGTCATTATCTAGTGATAACAATCCAGTCGTGGTAGAATGGTGATAACGTAGTGTATCAGCAGCCTTCTGGATGTGTGTGTGTGTGTGTCTTAGCTACCTCGCCCATGACAGCGATGGGTGTCTCTCCCTTGGCCTGGGCCACCCTGTGCTCTATCAGGTAGTACATGTACTCGTCGTAGAGCAGCCGGATCAGGTGAAAGGAGCCAAAGCTGGCAGCACTACGCAGGGTCAGGTCTCTGATCACCATGGAGCTATAGAGGGGAGAAGGGGGGAGATCCACAAAGCCTGTTTAAAGCTTATGAGACGTTGACCAATCGACTCATGTCAGAGGAGCAATTTCTCAGTGGAAGGGAGACAGGAAGTGTATTGGAAGCGAGAAAGAGGCTTTAGACAGGGTGCTACCCTAGCCTTCATCCTTTGTGTCTGCTCGTCATCCCGATCCCTCCGCCAAGGTTCCCCCTGACTCCAGTGCTTGTCAGCGCCCCTCACCTGTAGAAGGACCATTTCAGCAGAAAGAGTTTGGCGGCCTTGGGGAAGGCGGCGCTGTGCTGGTAGGGCTTTAGGACCTGGGAGACCACACCGTCCAGCCAGGCAGCCCACTGCTCCAGGGAGTTCTGCTGCTGCAGGGTCAGCTTGAAGTCCTGCTCCAACCGCTGCACCACGCGGTCCTCACACCTGCACACCCATGATGCCTGCTCCTGAAAGGGTGGAAGGAGAGATGAAGAAGGAGAATGGGAGGTAGAAGTAGAGACACAGTTCCAGTTCCTCCATCCCTGTTACAGTTAACACGTTCCCCATTGGGGGAAAGGAACTAGGCTCATCTGACCAGTGATGCTTCCAACTGTTGTTAGGATTTGATATCATAAGAGAGATAATGCATCCTATCATTGTGTAAAAATGAAGCCCCCTTAGGTTGGCCTCGTGGTTTATCTAACCTGCACATTGGCAAAGTCCACACGGTTGAGGTCGCTGAGCATCTGGTTGATCTGGGCGGTGTTCTGGAGAACGGCACGGGCCGCCTGGGCCAGGTGGTTGAGGGAGGTGTACCTCCGCAGGGTCTGGGCGAACGCACTGGCAGAGGTCACCTATTCGGGGTCGGTAAGGAGAGGTCAGGGGGCGAGAATGGAGAGAACCCCATCCTCATATGACACATGAAAGGATGCACGTTTGTGTTTTTTGCTTTACACACATACACAAGAACATATACACACCTTGATGCGGACCATCTCCTCTGGGATGTTCATCATAGCATTGGTCAGCCAGCTTTCCAGACTCTTGGCAAAGTTGCGGATTGCTTGAGTTAAGGCACCTGTGGAGGAGGAGAAAGAGAAGAGGAGAAAGAAGATGGAGTTTGAAGAGGAGGAACAGGAGTTTGGGGGAGGAGAAGGTGGAGGTTCTGCAGCTCTCTGTCACGGGCAGGAACTCACTGGGGATGGGGCGCAGCACGTCAGGGATGAGGATCTCCACCAGGGCCTGGTACAGCGTGTTGTCGCAGTCACGGCTCCAGCGCAGCACCGGGTCATACTTACACAGGATCACCAGGCAGGACTTGGGCAGACGCTTCTCTGACTCGTCATGCCTAAGACATCCAAACGGACATCAGGTTTACTGTGCGTGTCATACGAGCGTGTGTAGATGTCCCGACGTTTGTGTCGACGTGTAAAACTGTGTGTGGGTTTGTGTGTTCGTGTGTGTTCACTCACACGGCAAGTGTGCCTGAGTCTCCAGCCTGGTTCTGGCTGAACCTCCAGAAGGTCTTCCACAGGGTCTCCACCAGGGTGAACTGCAGATTGATCATCACATCCAGGATGGCCTACAGCAAATGAGATGGGAACAACCTTAGTATCTCTCTCTCTCTGTCTTACTCACACACACACGGCTGTCCAGACAATCTCACAAATATTCACATTTTTCCTCAGACAGAAAATGTATGTAGATTAAAAAAGCAAACAGACAAGGACTCAAGGCAACCAGTTCGACAGGCGAGACAAACTGGCACGAGAACATTAAGTCAATCGATGGAGAAGATAACAAATCCTAAACCAGACACACAGACAGTGGTATACACCTACAAAGAGCCAGCCAGCCAGCCAGCCCAGCCAGCCAGCCAGCCACACAACCAGTCAGTCAGAGGAACGAACAGTGCGACATACAGACAGGCACCTCACAGTGTTCCCGATAGAGCAGCTGGAAGCCTTTGATGTGCTCTGGCTCTATGTCCTCCGGCAGGGCTTTCCCCTGCAGATCGATGTCAGGGAACTCTGGGAGCGCTCGCGATGCGTCTGGGGGGACGACGACGACAGAGGTGTCACACACGGTCCAGACGACAACAACGCAAATACCCTTCATGAGGAGCCTCCCCTCCCTCATGCTGGCAAACGTAGGCAGCGTCTAACCGCTGCAGAAGTGCTTCTAGTCCTTTCTAAACAGGTTCCGCCCCTCACCCAGGAACTGCTGGTACTGCTGCACTTGGGCGCTGATGTCAGAGAGCCCCGCCCCCTGCTGCTGCTGGCCTGAGCCTGCTGCCGTGCCATTGGTCATCCCCTCCACCTTCTGCACCGGCTTCAACCTGGGGGGGGGGGGGGGGGGGGGGGTGTTAACACACAAATGGTCAGATACGCACACACAGGCTTTCAGAAATACAGGGGGGGGGGGGGGGGGGGGGGAATGACGTATGGGGACATGGAGAGAGGGGTTGAAGTGAAAACGGAGGAGGGCTGTAAAAGCGGTGAGGGTCCACCTCTGTTTCTGGGAGAAAGGCTGCTGCCTCATGGCCAGGTGCTGCTGGTCCTCCATCAGTCTGATGAGAGACGAGCTGGCCTTGATCCTCAGGCCGTAGTAGTGGTACTTAGAATTACCCCTGGAACAAACACACACACAGGTCACCAAAGCGACATTAGCGAGCCTGTATTTGCGACTTTCGGGGCCTGACGGGTGTATGTGTCCACGCAGTTTTGTGTGTACAGTACCAGCGTGTGTGTGTCTCTCTGCCGCTCACCGTGTTCCCAGACGCCGCGTCCGCAGCCCCATGAAGACCGAGCGGATGAGTTTGCCGAACGAGGCGGCGTTGACCGGCTCCAGTTTCTGCTCCTGGCAGTGCAGCAGGTAGTGGCAGTAGAGGGTGGAGCGAGGTAGGCTGACTCCTTCTGCTGTCTCGTAGTTATCCAGTAACCACTGTACCTGGCCAGGAGGCAGAGAGACACAGGAGGACTGGAGGGATCAGTCAGATCGCTGACGTGTACACACACACATATCAAACAATGGCAATGTGCTGTACAGAAGATGCAGGTCATTTATGCGTTAGGCGACTTGATTTCACTTATCATGTGACAACAACAGTTCACATACGATACATATTTACACTTAAATCACTTCAATATTTGATCACTCACACACTGACACACACTGACACACACTGACACACACTGACACACACTGACACACACCATCTGCGTGCCGTGGCATACAATCTGGGTATGCAATGATTCATGACTTGATTTACCAATGGAATGCTTGCTGAGTTTATCAACAAGTATCATATAGGGCAATATGATGAATTTGGATAGGAACAGAAGATACAGATGCCAATCTATCACATGCACATGATATGAGACATGGTGAAGTCATGGGCTGGCTTTGAATTGTCTATGATGACGAAATCACAGTTAAAGATCGAATATTCCGATTATATCAGATCAATCCCACTCTCAGGTCCTCAATAATAACAAGGAATTCTTGGCCAAAATGTAAATGCAATTTGTGCCATCGTGTTTACAGAAGGTCCACGAGAACTGACTTTAACTGTGCTTTCAGAATGACAAAACTCAACAATGACATCATCAGTGTGCGTCCCCCAAACAGCCCCTGCCTCCCTCTTTCGAGACTGTGAGTGAGAACAGTTTTGGAGATTGACGTCTCTGCATACCTTTTTGTCTGCCGACGGCACGCTACTCTCCTCTCCCTCTGTAATACTCACAGTGGCAGGAGACGCACGGGCGTTGTGTGAGTAGCTCTGACTGTTGCTGCCCCCACCGCCTCCCCCCAGCATGTACCCCCCCTGGATCACATAGCTGCCCCCGCCACCGTTGGCCCCTGCCCCTTCCCCGGACCCGTTGGCCGTGCCACCAGTGGTCACCACCGTGGCCCCTCCCCCGGCGGTGGGGGTAGGGTTAGCCACGATCTGGCCCGTCCCTGCCACGAACATGGACACACCCGCTGAGCCCGTTGTCACGGACACAGTCAATGGGGTCCCTGGGGTGGTGGCTGGTGACCCGGAGGAGGGAGGGGCTTCGTAGTAGGGGGCAGCAGTGGTCTGGGTGTACAGAGGGGTGTCTGTGTAGGAGAAGCTGCCAGAACGACTGGAACAAGGAGGAGGAAGGAAGTAAATAGGAGGTGCTACATCTTTGGTTTGTATTTTTTTCCCTTTTGCAGCAGATGACTACTTTCAAAACAGAAGTGGAACCCATAACCAAAGACAGACAGAAATTACTTACATGGTACTGGTGGTGTAGCTGGTGTCTCCTCCTTCCACATATTGAACCTGGTTGGTGTACACATGCTGTACTGGAACCTGCTGCAACTGCTGCTGCACCTGAGTGACACACACGCACATCAGTCCTTTAGTTTCTTCCCACATCATCCTCCACAGCAATTACACACTCGTTCATCTTCTTAATAGGCGATCTTCCAGTTTGCTCCTTTCTTCACTGACTGCACTGTCTCATGTGCTCATTTAACACTTTGAGCATTTGAGGAGAAATAATCGTTCCACCTCCACCTCACCAAACACACACAAAACTTTTTTACCAGAAAGGGAAAATCTAAGGCTGAAATTTGGATGTGTCGTTACCCTGTAACACCTCTCCACCAGTTTCACTCCTTAATCTCCCTACTGCAGTGACCTACTCTGAGTGTGTAGGCAGGGTCCAGGAGCAGGGGCTGGCCCCGGCCTGTGGCAGGGTATAAGCCCAGCTCCGTCTCCCAGCCCACAGACAGCACTGGCAGGGGGAAGGCAAAGGGCTGGAAGCCCAGGTGGAGGGGGTAGTAGGGGGAGTGTTCCAAGCTGTGAGTTGGGTGAAGTTCTGCCTGGATGGTGTCTGTTTGTCTGTCTGCTGCCCATGCCAGGTACTCTGTCCTCTTCTCTGTCCACTCTGCTAACTCTCTGTCTCTGCTTAGAATTGTCTCCCTCCTTCTCTGCTCGCTAGCCTTAAATCAACCGGGAAGTATTAGATTGTACACCTGCTGTGAATCCTCGGCCTTAAACGAGTCAAAAGACAATGCAGTTTAACAGTTTGCTAAGAGGTTCAATACTATAAACAAAGTGTGTGTGTGTCTCACCTCCTGGGTCAGGTGGACAGGCTGCAGGTTGGTGACATTGAGCTGGGTGCCAGGTTCAGTCTTGGCTATCTGAGAGGTGGCCTGTACCACTGACCTCTGCTGACGGGAAATACAAAGTGAGCAAGTGCTGTGTGAGTCCCTAAATGATATGTCTGTGTACTCATTTAAGATAAGATGAGATAAACTGAGCTTTTCAAAGCGAAAGCATGCAAAGCTAAACTAAGCTAGCGGCTGGGTCTCTGTGTTCAGACATGCTCAGGGTCCAGAGCTACCGCTGATTATAGCACACATTATGCTTCCCATATTACTCCTGTCCTGACTTGCTGTCAGTCGGAGAGCATGTGACATGACTTGAAACTAGACTGTAGAGTGGCATAATGACATCCCCTAATCATTTCCTGATTCTCGGGACACCGCAACAAAACAAAAAAATCCTCTTTGCTATGCTTGGTTTCTCCTCAAAGACAACACCTCATGACACCTGATGAGGGTTTTAACTTTACAAACCAGCGGAACGCGAAACTAAAGATTCTAGATTTGACATCCTTGATCAGTTGACTTTGTGCAAGTCATGTGTACCGCGGTTTCTGATAGGGTTGGCTTTGTGTGTTATGTGAGGGTGGAGTGTGTGGGGGGGAAGCACCTGTTGGGCTGTCTGAACCTGCTGCACAACCTGAGTGGGAACCCCAGTCTGCACCACGGCTGGAGGGGGGCTGGAGTCAGACACTGAGTCACTGGAGTGGAGAGACCCCTCTGGAGGGGGGGGGGAGAGATGGAAGAGGGAAAAGAGTTAGTGGTTATTGGTGTGAAAAGGGAGACCATTGTGATATTCAGTGCTCTGTTAGTCAGCGCAACATATGACACTCTTTGACAACAGTACATCGAGTGTAGGAAGAAGGATTGCTCATTTTCACACTTCCTTCATTTCTTCTTTTACAACAAGTTCTTGTCTGAACGTGAAGTTGATGCTGAGTCAGACCACTTCCTGTAATATAGTGCAGGGGCTGTTGCTTCACTAAATATTTTTAGCTGTGACAAGGAGGTCTATAGCTCGTTCTGACGGTCCACAAAAATGTCCCCACCCAACGAATCATGCGTGGTTGCAGCTTGTTATGAAAACACATTCAAAAGGGAGCTATTACATTGGGCATCTGTGTAGTCTCTGATATGCAACTGAAATGATTCAAGGAAAGCTGAATGAAGAACAGTCAAGCCTAATGTGTCTACTGGTGAAAGGTGTAAAGAGATTTTGGACCCTCACCTGTGACCGTGACAACGATGTACTGAGGTGTGCTCTGGGCATTCCCAGACTGCGTGGGGGAACTCTGGATCTCTGCAGTCACATACTGAGTCTGAGCGGGCGGAGTGGTGTTCTGAGAGGGTGTGGGAGGGGCCTGGTCAGGAGGAGTGGTTTGTCCTGCAGGTGCTGCTGTAGGCTGGGTGGTCACTGTGGTCTGAATCTCAGCCAGGAACTGCGGTGTGGAGGGGTCTGAGGTGGATGTCTGTCCCGTTGTCACACTTACACCTGTCCCTTGAGGCTGGCTGGTTGGCTGCAACTCCCCCACGTAGCCTGATGTGGCCATCACTTACTCTGGGATCCACTACTGGTGACAAGTTGGAAAAAATGAACCAGTTAAGAAGGATTCAGGCTGGACAACAAATAGTTAAATAACAAGTTATCTTAAAATGAGACTTCCTTGTGAATTGTGAGTGAAACGTGAACATGAGTCAAGCCAGACATAAACCATGGGGATGTTCATCTACATGGGACACCTCCACTGAGTTGTAAGCATACTAAATGACTAGCCTACACACATAATTAATGATTTGTGGTAAATTAATCAATGTAAATAATTTATCCAAATACATTTTATTCCTCTGGTTCTGTTTAATTTCTGCTTCACCCTGAACAAAACGTTGTGCAGCTTGGAGATGGGAGGGGGGGGAGATGAAGGGGAAAAGGCATTCGGTGTCCCATTACTTGAAATGCGATCACTGACAGCCACATACTGTGGTTTCGCAATAACTCTGTCTAAAGGGTTGACCCACATTTTAATTGCCGAAGCAATTTTACAATAGGCTATGTAGCAGGACTGTTATTGTGTTTTTTTAACCAGCGACCTATAGGAAATAGTTAGCCTAGGTCTTCTATCAGAATTTAGACCAGTCTTTTACCCTCTAACCTTGACATCTATTAATATGGTACGCAAACGTGCGCCCGCTGACCCACAAGGGTGAATTACTATAAAATTAATGTTTTATGACCATGCTTGGTAAAAATAAAAAATAAAAAAGACATTTTACAACCAGCTTGGGAGCAAAGTCTGACTGTGAAATTTGAAGCAAATATATCAATGGACATTCTATTTCACTCGTGCTGTAACATGGTAGTCTTTCAAGCACATTTCCCCAGCTTCAATTGATAAATAGCTTTCTCACAAATGTTACTTCCAGATAAGCGGGTAGCCTACTATTGGTTACTTTTAGATAAACCAGCCGTGTATCTGAAAGTCACGCCCATCACTGTCACGCCCCTTCACCTTTTCCACATCCTTCTCTGCCTTCGTGGCTTTCATGAGCCCGAAAACCAAACTTTTGTAAGTCTTAAGATAGACAGCAAGTTATATGAAAGCCAGCACTCTGATTCACAATATAACTGACACAATGTGTAGAGCTAACTATCTTAATGGCTATTTATGCTGCTCTGTGTCTAGGACACCACCACCATAACTACCAAACATTTGGTAAAAGTCAAACACATAACGTTCGTTCCTTGCTAGCTAGGCACTGTACAGTTGGCGAGGTATCGTTATTTAGCCTAGCTAACTAGCAAGCTAGCAAGCTTGTCAGCAACAGGCTAGTTGTATCTATGCAAACGGATAGCTAGCTGGCTAATGTTAGCAAGCTAGCTTGTCTTTGCTAGTCTATGCACCCGCCATTTTGTACCCCTATCGTGCATTTGACATCGTCATAACAACGGCCTGGGCATTTACTGTTGCTGGCTGAAGCGTCATGACAGGCATAATATACTCGGGCAATACAGCTATGCGTTTCAAAACACTTTCAATAGGATATGTCATCAAGCTAGTTAGCCAACGTTGGCAGCTAGTTTGCTATTAATGGCTACTGAAACAGCAGGCAAAAAAACAACAGCAGCAATGAAAATATTTTCATTTGATACCTTTGTCGACACAAAAGCTATCTATTATGTTTAGAGTTTCACCTCTGAATCGGCGTGAATTTCCCACCGGTAATTTTGCTTTTTATTTTTTTCAAGGATTCGGGCTGTTGTTGTTGATTCTCGTTGCTGGGTTCTTGTCGCCAGGGCTACCGTGGCTATGGCGCCTCGTCCTCACCGGGGCAACTGTTGCTACCCACCCGAATTAATCCCGCCCTCTTCCCCGCAGTGATTGGTAGACAACTCCCATCTTGTCTAAAGGCAATAGGATCTTCGACGTCTTCGATACAAAGCATCTCCTGGTGATTTGCTGAGTATACTTGTCAGTCAAAAATATGAAACGAACAACTAAGGCGTATACCATAATATTAAAGGCCATTGGAGCATGACCCTGTCAATGACGTTCTGAGGACAATGATTTGTTACATCGTGACTGAATGTTGATTTATTCTCCTTGATACATTGATACGAATATGCAGCCACTTTAATGATACGTAGTTCAATATGTTTAATATATATGATAATGAACCATGTCCAGAATGAAACTGATCCACATGCTGAACAAAAAGCCACAAATGTAGGCTATTTTGCAGCTGAAATTATTATACCAGGAAATGAACCACCATGCATGGTGTGGTCCTCACTGATGTTGAACTGGACACATTATTTTGACATGTTTGCAATGGTCATAAGGCTGTGAAGTGTTACATTTATTTTTGGTATTCAAAGCAAAGTTGCACATGTTAACTTGCACAGAGAGGCACAATGCAGACACTGCTCAATTTCTAAAGAAAAAATATATATTATTCAAAGTCTACACCTCAGGTCACCTCTGAGTCAGTTCAAGTGAATATTCTGCTTGATGTCCCCTGAAATGCCATGTTGTTAGAATTGTATTTTATCAACATATTAATTACATTCACAACCCCATTGTCCTTTTCAAAAAGAGAGACCTTTGACTAAGCGGATACAAAGATAGGGCCTGGCCCTTTTTTGGACACTTATTATGACTTCTATGTTATCTGACATTGTAAATGTCACTGGGCCTGTCTCACTGTCTCAACGCCCCTATTCCACCTCTGTGCACCTCCCTTTCAGAGGGGGACAGAAAAATGACAGAGCTACTTACTAAAGAGTAAAGAATTGGGAGGGAAACTGAAGTAATACAGCAGGGGTCCCCAAACTTTTTTCTGCGAGGGCCAGATCATTTTTCTTTTATTTCATGTGTGGCCGGGTCGGTCTGTAACAGAAAATTACATGGGTCGGAGTGATTACCAGTATTATTGTGGAGATGCTATTATGATTTTAAATGTATTTATTATGCTAGATGAGTTTTTTATTTTGTTATGCACCGTACATCCGTACATATCAAGGGGTATATAGCCTATTAAAAGAGCATTATTACTATCGTAATGACCTTTTTTCATATTCATTGCCATTGAAATCAAAACATTGACTTACTTATGCATATTAATCAGTGTAAATTCATTTTTATTTTATTTATTTTTTATAAAAAACGTTTAAAAAAGGTATCTGTTAGTGTTCAGAGGGCCGGTCCAAATGCGTTGGCGGGCCATATTCGGCCCGCGGGCCATAGTTTGGGGACCCCTGTAATACAGGGACAGTGATGAAATCTAAAGTGGAAAAATTAAACATGCAATACTACTCATGGTAGAAAAAGAGGTTAAAGATTCCATAAGCTTTTGGGTGTTTTTGTTTTCTTTCTCGCATGCTAAATGTTTTTTTTGGGGGGGGTCAAAGGGTCATTCCTATATCACATGTATGGCTGACATAAGTACAATAATAATATTTAAATGTAAAACTAGTTTACCTATAAAACTAAGTGTTTTAGGGGGAAATGTTGTAGGTGAATCACTGGAGGATATGAAAATACATTGTTTCTCTCAATCTGATTACAGTGCATGGTGACATCATGCACTGTTTGGGCTGCATGGGTTAATTATTCCACCTCTGATCTAGGCTTTGTCTCCATAAAGGTCTCTTTTTCTATCTCTTGTTTATATCTGACTCCGATGGTGAGGGCCTGTGTGCGCATGTTACACGTCACAGGACCAGAGAACCCTTTATAAGCCTACCCCAGGTCACTGGGAAAGTCACATAATTTACCAACCTAGAGTGACAAACATCTTCTCCAATCAAGCCAACACTGCAGTATTACCTGAAAAATCAGTTTTGTCGTCTCACCCTCTGGCTCTTTGTTCACTTCCCTGGGTATGATGTGGAAAGCTGTAGTCCTGGCTGTATTTCTGCTGGTGGCAGGGGTGCAGGCGATAGAGGGCCCCACGTATGGAGTGAAGCTGTGTGGCCGGGAGTTCATCCGGGCGGTCATCTTCACCTGCGGAGGCTCTCGCTGGAGAAGGTCCATCATGAGTGAAGGTGAGACTGGTTTGCATTGGCTTTGTCTTTATGTGCAAGAATAGACACCTTCTGAGGTGCCTCATAGTTATTATATTATTTATTTTTTTGCACAATTGTCCAGGGTTTACTTTATAGTTGGAATAATCTCTGGGTTGTTTATCTGTAACCAATCCACTGGCATTGTTAAGCAGATACTTTTATCCAATGCAACAAATTATTTTGCATTTGGAAAGCACAGCAGAAAATCAAGGATCAGCAGTGTCTCTAACAGTGTTTGGGTGGATATCAAGCTGTATTTCCATCATTGTGTAGGGTTGTTGTACTATAAATCTAGTTTGTATTAAAATCCTCAGCTGCCCACCATCCCTTAGTGTGTGGTATTGGAGTATAGTGAACTAGTATATGAACAACTGCAACTTAGATATGCGTACCATGCTGCATTGTAATGGTAGAGATCACAGTGCATTTTTTTTATGTTGTATTGCAGGGCACTTTTCTGAAGACCCATTCAGCTCCCACAATTATGAGTCCTCTGAGGGCTGGAATGCAGACTCTGTGGCAGACCGTCCCTTTCAGCTGGCTGGTGACCTAGAGGTCCAGGGCCGGGCCAGAGACGGACAGGACGCTGTTCTCAGCAGGCAAGCTCGCTCCATCATCTCAGATGAGATCCTGGAGGCTCTGCGTACGGCTGACCGCAAGGGCCGCGATGTGGTGGTGGGGCTGTCCAACGCCTGCTGTAAGTGGGGTTGCAGCAAGAGTGAAATCAGTTCCCTTTGCTGAAAATATTTTCCCTTCACAGACACACCTCAGTATTCATGACTCAGTTCATATCATTTGCAGAGTTCCTCAGTTGAAGTGTTATGTTCAGTGTCCTGCGCATTACAATATTGTACTCTTTGTAAAAAAGGCATTTCCACTATGATTTTCTTTCTCTTACCCCATGTCTTAGGATAAAATAGCATTTTTGTAATCTCTGTACTTTTTGTAATTGTTATGAATGGTACATGTCTCCTTTAAAGTTACATCTAAGCAAGTTCATTGGAATTTTGTATGTGTCACAAATGTTTAATAAAAACTTGATTTGCATTAGACAATATAAACCTTTTTCTTGAATGCTTCCTCGCAATCAGTAGAGATAGCAAGACGACGTAGGATTAATATTGATTTTCCATCTAAATCATCAGAATGGCTGAGATTGACATCTCAATGCTAAATAAACGTTGAATCACTATGGCAATACCGATGGAACATTAGGGACCATCGAATAACATTGATTTATAGTTGTCCTGATGATAATTGATTAAGCATCGATTTGTAGTTGACCGGGTAACAACAACGATGTTAAAAGGTCATTGAAGCATTGCATCATGTGACCGACGGGCCACCAGCGGTTTTTGGGTGGCAAGCGTTATTGGCTTGCAGAAAGCCTCCGTTAGCGGACCATCCTCAAGCCGATAGTCGGCAATTAGCCTACTCAGTGGTCTGCCAGTGTTTCATGGGCGGCATGCCGACAGTCATAACCGCGTCAACCTTCTGTGTTTTCTTTTTTTGTTGTTGATATTATTGATGGTGAATAACAACAACAACAACAAATGACACTCAACGTTACATCAATATAGGCTATTTACATGAGCTTTTACCACAAGAGCAATAAACATTTAAAACTGACTATCACCTAACCCTTAACCAAATCTGTGCTGTTAGCTTATGTTGTCATGAGTATCTGATTGGACAGCGAAGATTTTAAGGCAGGAGCCATAGGAATGTAAATTACCATATGTTGACAGGTCCGGCTGGAAAGGGCGTCTACCTGCAAATAGCCTACGCCCAGCTGGAACTGACCAAAGAAAGGATTCACCACAAACCCACTGTAATGTTCATGATTTATAACATGTGATGTTATAATTGTTAGAATATTTCCACATGTGATGTGTCTCAGTTTGTAAGGAGACATTGTTTTATTTCGTCCACAAGAGGGCGCTTTAGTTTGGTTCGTGGTGTTGAGACTGCAGAAGCAGCGGGACAACAGAAATAAATATGGCGGTGTTAGCATGAGACGCAAATGATTGTAACCATTATATATATAAGTTTACTAAAGGATCTACAAGCAATTTTACTGTGCCCGAGATTTATTAAAACATTACACCCACCTTTGTCGTTCATTATAAAAACCGACGACACATGTACACGCCCGCTTTTTAGTAGGCTAGGTAAAACTGAAGTAAACACATACAGTACCTATTCTTTTAAATCAACGATCGGCCGCAAGCAGCTTTGACGAAAAGATTCATTTGTTTTGGCGAAGACGACGACGACCCCTTATTTACACGATAGGCCAACAACGACTAGCTACTCTTTGTGTCATTGGCATGTTGTGGTTTATGTCTATGGTTTAACCCGTTAACCTTTAGACGTGTGGGTTCTTAATATTTCCGACAGTACCCACAGCGTAAGTTATTTTTCCGAAACGGTAGCTAGCTAGCTATAGTTAGCTTCTGGGCTAGTTGGTTACAGCTATTGTTAGCCTTTTCATTAGTACAGCTATCTAGCTACTGAAAGATTTTAATTCTTTGTGTCTATTCCAACATGTAATGATGGTGTTCAATGTCACAAGTCTGTGTTCTAGAAAGAGTGGTCTGGAGTCGCAGAGGTCCGATAATATCAGCTTTAATGCAGCAGTTGGAAATCAATAAGTACAGAGCTCTGGGGTTGTCTACGTTTTTCCTACCCGCAACAGAGTTTGGGTTGGTTCACGAAGTCCAACTGGCTATTTTTCCCTCCCCAGCATATATTATACAGTGCAATTAAAACATAAAGATGAAAGGAGGGTTGAGCTTGTTCTCTCGTGCATCAGGGAGTTGTTCTTGCCGATGCATCCCAGGTGCAGTCTCAGCCCGGTTTCAAGGTTGCTTCTGAAATGGAGAGATTAAGACACAAGGTACAGCCTGCTTCCCACACCCTGTGTGAGACACAATGTTTACAATGTTTAAGCACACTTCATAAGCACTATGCATTACTTTAATAAGCGCAATATATTCTTTACTACCGTTTCGGAAAAATAACTTAAACTGTGGGGACCGTCGGAAATATTTAGAACTCGCGCATCTAAAGGTTTTGTCTGTTTGATTTAGTTTTCAAATGATTTAACCTCTCGTTAGGATTCCCGTTACCGCTAAATTGTCCACTATTGTTCACGAGGCCTATCTCTCCCATCTCCCTTCCCCCTTACTATAGACCAGTTACTTTGTATCATGTACATCTGTACGTTTCCATTTTTAGAGCAACCTGTTAAGTTGTTCATATTCATCTTTGCAGTGTGAAGTTTGTTACAATTAGGATGGGCAATCCTGGTCCTCGGGAGGGGGGGGGGGGGGGGGTGGTTGCCCCCACCAAGTCTCACTCCAACGTTTTTGGAAAAGTTGGCAGCCTTGATAACATGTGAAATGGGATACCTTGTAGCTTAAACATGTGATCAGATATGTAACAGTGTTCGTTATTCGTACATGATAACGGTTAAACCTTTAGAGAAGCCTTTGCAGGATCTGCTAAAAAACCTGGATGAGATTAATTGTGATATATTGGCTTCTGACATTCTGTTTTGCAGGGAAATGATGGGGGGGGGGGGGGGGGGGGGTAATCAAGTAAGCTAGTCTTTATATAATACCTTTAGCCCTCTGTTTTCCAATTTTATTTCTTAATCTTTAGTACACCACTTGCTTAGGGCACCACTGCACCGCTTAAATATCTGAATCAGCACACCTAACAATGGCATCACGCTGGTCAAAGAGGCGCAAAATTAAGTCAATGCTTAAGGCCACTGAGTTCAGTTGTAGAGGAGCTACCAGTCATATACCATGAGCCAGTGCCCACCCTTCACCCTTCCGAAATGATGACCACAACAATGACTTCCCTGCCACAACATATGCAAGACTACAACCTCCTCAGCATCTTGAAAGTGTACGATTCCCCTCTCCTCAGCCTAATCCCTTTCATGGATTGTTTCCAGAAGGTATGTTTAGAAAAGGCAGTTTCAGCACATTGTAATTGTAATTTCAAAAACCAACATCCTGTCATTTGGCTTCATAATTTTTTTAAATCTGTGACATCACAGGATTTCAAAGGAATGTTCTAGTGTGCAATTACAGCGCATTGCACATAAAACGTTTATGTAATTGCTTTCCATCATATTTGCTACACAACCTAAAAGTTAATTAGAATGTAATATACTATACCCCAGAAAATAAGACCCAATTGTGATCAATCATAAATAAAGGCTATATTCCTGCTTATTTGCCTATAGGGAGAGCTTCACAGAACTGTCATCTATTTTATCTAACTAGTTTACATAAGTATAATATTCTTATACCCAAACTGAATTAAAAACCAATACAAATTTAACATACCTTACAGTTGTCTTTCAGAAATTGATCACAGAGTTGACCAGAGACGTGAGGGACCTGAGAGAGGAATTTAAGGCCTTCCGCCACTCAAGTTCATGTTGCCAACCTCGGAATGTTGGGGTTCTGCCTGAGCCTATGCCGGTAGATTTGCCTCTGTGCACTACGGAGGACCTGGACCATGCAGAGGCAACACTCCAGCCCCAGGAGACCAAGAAAAAAATGGTAACTAGAGGACTTCAATAGATCTCTTGCCAAAACTGCTAATGTTTAGCACAGAGAAACATATCATTAGCCTGTATCATCTTTTAAAATGGCTAGCAAAACAGGCCACACACTCATTATGTCAACACAGGCATACAAACACGCGCGCACACATTTACATCACTTAAAACAGTTCTACTTCTTATATTGACAGGTGTCAAGAGTCAATCTGTTCAAATGTCAATGCTGCGTTTTCAGTTAATTTGATGTCTTGCGGATAGTCTAGATAGAGAAAATATTCATCAGCATAAAGATTCCCAACTGAAAGTTATAACTTTATGTTTTTGTTAGTATGTTTTCTGTTTAAGATGCCCTGACTGCAAATGGTGGCAGAAATGTCTGAATTTGTATTTGCCCAGGCAGTAAAAAATTGCTTCGCTATGCCCCAGCCCGGGTGGGTGGGGCTGGACGCCAAACGGAGCAGGAGTGAATTATTATAATTTCTTCTGTACAAATAAACATTTTTTTTTTACTGATATAATTTGTCCTTTTTCATTTACATATTAGATAAGCCTAATGTGTCGGATAGCCTTCAAAACATGTATCCTGGCTGTAAATAAAGCAGGACTTTTTGACCTATTTTTAAGTCTATTTTCTGTGGTTTAATATCGATTGAAGTCATGTTGATCTTTAGTTAGGTCAGGTTTGATTTCAACGTTGTTTCAATAGTAATAATGGTGGAAATACCGTTAGAATGATTATGGGTCAACATCAGAGTGACGTTGGTTCAATGAAATTAGCGTTGACAGCGAATGTTGATTCAACGTAGTTTCAATGAAGTTTGCGAAATGGACATTACATTTACATTTAGTCATTTAGCAGACGCTCTTATCCAGAGCGACTTACAGTAAGTACAGGGACAGTACTCCGATAACAGGTTTGTCGTATTCAGATTAACTTTAATCTGAGTGGGAAGTGATGAGTAACAATAAACATTTACGATTATCGAGCACAAGAATCTTGTTGAATGGAATCTTTTTACTTATTCTCACAAGCTCAATAAGTGAAAACCTAGGATCAGTAATAAACAAGGGCTTGTCATGGCAACAGTTGCATGGGTACATGGTGGTTACTAGCCTAAATCGCTAGCATTTCCAATGACACTGTCATACTGCTTAGGCAAATTACAAAGGGTCTTTGCCCTTCCTGCTTGTTCCACATGTGTGCACGTGCACGCGCGTGCCCGTGTGCACGTGCACACCACTGCGTGGATCCAGTTTGCTTGGTAATTAGATCAGCAGTTTTTTTCCCCTGGCAACAGGATGTAACATGTTCACACCACACTGCTTCAAAAACATCACCGTGTGACATTTTAGCGACGACACACAGGATCTTTCGCAGTCTACTTTACAGGCAATCGAGTATGACTTTACTGTTATTAGACATGCACAATGGGGCTAGACTAGGTGTGTATTTGCACATAGAAAATATCACTTAAAATGTTTTGTCATTTTCTAGTACTAATGTGTGGTCGGAGATAATATTCAAAAAAATCCCCTTTCATGTTTATCATAAGAGTAGGAAAATAGAGTAACTTTTCCTTGACTAAAGCTTTCAGGCAACAGTTTACACACCTGAGTCAAATGAATGGTCGTTATCAAGCTCTGAATTAGGTTGGACCATCTAAAACATACAGGACAGTAGGCCCTGAGGACCAGGGTTGAAGACCACTGCTTTAAACTACAGCAACCCAGCATGCAAGTGTCCATTAGACCAGTGGTTCTCAAACCTGTCGTCAAGTACCACCTGTCCTGCACGTTTTAGATGTTTCCCTGCTCCAACACACCTGATTCAAATAAATGGTTGTTAACAGGCTTCTGCATAACTCGATAACAACCCATTCATTTGAATCAGGTGTGTTGGAGCAGGGAAACATCTAAAACAGGGGTGTTCAATCCTGGTCATCGAGAGCCCCTGTCCTGCATGTTTTAGATGTTTCCCTGCTCCAGCACACCTGATTCAAATGAATGGGTCATTATCTAGGTATGCGGAAGCCTGCTAACGACCATTCATTTGAATCAGGTGGTACTCAGGACAGGTGCTACTTGAGGACAGGTTTGAGAACCACTGCATTAGACGATGCTACAGGTCAGTGTGTGCATGTGCGTGCGTGTGTGCGGATGAGTGCCTGTGAGCGTACGTACGTGCGCATGAGCGAGTATGTGTACCTGTCTTGACACTCCTCCTTCTGGTGCCTCTCCATGCTGGAGCGGGGGAACTGTTTTAGACAGAAGGTGCAGTCTGTAGGCAGCTCGCTCACCGCCTTCTCCACAGCCAGGTTCCTACAGCACAGGCTCTTACTGATCTCACACCTGGAGAGAGACCAATCAACCAAGCTTAGACACACACAGCTTAGAGACTAGAGCAACACAAGCCCTTTCCTCGTGACCTGAGACTAGACAGACTAAAATACATTTCCATGCCCCTACTTTTCCATAACAAGATTTATCTTAAGACTCACCTTTACATAGTCAGTATGTATTTAATCTCACATGTAGCACGGGAAATTATTATTTTTTGAATGAAACACAATATGTTATATGGTCTTCCTGTCCTTTGTGAAGTCAGATCACAATTCGGAAGCCTTTTAGATTTTAACAACAACTTGGTACAATAGAATAGCCTATTGTTTTGTATTACTACTATCCTTCAATTTCCATGCTGTCATGAATCATCATTTCCCAGAAGGAGAATTTAACCTAGATTCGCCCTGTAAAGCCACATTAATAAGCACTATTCAGTCCTGAATGTACATTTACATTACATTTACATTTAGTCATTTAGCAGACGCTCTTATCCAGAGCGACTTACAGTAAGTACAGGGACATTCCCCCGAGGCAAGTAGGGTGAAGTGCCTTGCCCAAGGACACAACGTCAGTTGGCATGACCGGGAATCGAACTGGCAACCTTCGGATTACTAGTCCGACTCCCTCACCGCTCAGCCACCTGACTCCCACATGTTGGCAAAAAGTAAAACAAATGGCTAATTCAGGTATTCTCTAAAGAAACATTCCACTTAAACGAGCCTTTTGTTATATTATTGCGCTGCTATTAGTAATCAGAGCAAATTAACAGTTAAGTGATAATGAAATGTGCAGAACATTGTTCAAATAAATGTACAGTATTGTTTTAAGTGTGTGTCGCCTAAACATATAATAATGACATGAATTAATGACATACGTAATTATAATTAGCCAAGAGTAGGTATACCACATCAGTAACACTCATCAATACATATTGACATCTCTGCACACTTACAAAGTTGGAAACGAACCTCATTGGCATAATACACGCATGTGCACAATTAATTGTATTGCTACAGGGTTTTTGGGGATCACTTGCAAGGGCTACCCCATTCAGGGTCAGCCAGTGTCGATTTTAAGTCTCCACTAAACACAACAAGAGGAAGAGCCAATACTACATAAACACTTTCAACATGCTACATATTATGGAATCCGTTGTATAAAAACGTCTCAACAATGTTCTCATATTTCTTTGTGTTTTTTGGCTATCCTGAGCAAAGCCAGCTAAATCGGAAAGCAAGTATTTAATTAAAGCTCAACCGAGCTACCATTGTGGTTCCGAGACTTGTAGGCTTACTAGGCTAGCTACTTGACGCATGGTCACTTAGGTTGTTTTTACTATCAGCTGATCCTGTTACCAACCATTCGATTAGCTAACAAGATGATACACGAGTTTTGGTTGGTTGGAGAGTTTAGGTAGTTGAGACGATTGCCTGATAAAGTTGCTAACTTTGAACTAAGCTATAGAAAAAGAAGAATTGGATGTGCCGACAAACGAAAATGTTTTAAGAAAAAAACGACGATGATAATATAAAAAATCCTGCTCCTCCATCGACGGGGACAGGTCATTTAAAAAACTAGCAGATACGCGGTCTCGGCCCACCACCTACACGTGCCAAAGGCAATTCCGGTAGATGGGCGGACTTTTATGGGAAACAAGCGGTTCTTGCTGTGTGTAGCTAGTATCCAACCTAAATACTAAATAAAAGATTAGAACTTGTTAGCATTAGCATGGCAGGAAGTTTATGGAGTTTCATTCACTTCACGGGGTAAGGGTCTGTAATTTTGTAAATTAAATCGGTAATATTTTTTTTAGGCTAATGATTTGATTAATCTGTCTATACATTTCTCTACTTTTGTTCTTTATCGTTGATCCGAGATACTCGGAATTTGTGCAATTAGACGTAACTTATATCACTGTTGTCATTTTACCCTCACCAATAATTACTTCCTGCCAGTGCCTTCAGAACAACCCATAAGCATAAAGTAAAATGTGTCTATTTTTCATTTGAAGGTACAGTCTGCCTTTTGTGATGGCTAGGGCCTGGCTCATATCTCACCTGTTGATGCTGCGGATAACTCCGTCTAACGGTTTAGTCCATACAGGTGAGTCTTTAGATCTAGTAGTTGGTAGACATTAGTGTCCAGTTCTTAGTGTCTTTATGATACTTTCTGAGCATCTAGCAGTTAAACTGGTTGACTATTTTTCCATTCTGTTCCATCAGCTAAGACAAGGTATGTGTTTTTAGGTTCATCTAAATAGCTGCCTACATTATGTTTATCTTTTGTTATGGTTTCTCCTTAGTTCTAATTTAGTTAAATTTAGTAGTGCTATAAAAACATACAAGCAATTGCTTGAGACAGATGAAAGTTATACCAAGACTGGTTTCCTGTTTACATTCTCCGCAACAAAGCCCATGTTCTTTGAAATTGGATTCACATTCGTTCCTTGTGGTTTCAAAATGTGTTGTGTTTACTCAGTCTCTCTAATTTGTTTCTCTATCTCTCTCTTTCTCCCTGTAGGTCCTCTACCCCATACTCCTTCCACTCCCCGGTGTTCTATCCCCTATAGCATTAATGAAGACTTGACCATTCAATGTTCCTGGGATCCAGGGCCAGACCAGGATCCAGGTCTTCTCACATCCTACAGCATTCACTGGGCCGCAGACCTAGATACCAAGTAAAAACAATCCCATCTGCTGACACTGGTTTTGAAACAACTCCTTGTCATGTTTATAAAGGCTGTATGTATACATGTTACAAGCTCACAAACAAAGATGAAGAGTGAACATTACCACACGACAGGCGCTGTCTGTGAGATTCTTTGAGTGTTTCCTGAGGTGTACGTAATTACAGACTCCATCCTTTTCCTTCCACGACTGATGCAGAACCTACAGTGTGTCTGAGCGGTCCAGTGGTGTCATTCCTCGTGATGATTACCCTAGTCACAGAACATTATGGGTGTGGGTGGTGGCTAAGAACCAGTACGGCTCTGCCCAGTCTGACAATGCCACCTTCAGAACAGATCTGATCCGTGAGTCGCCTTGTATCTCACTTCACTTTGACTTCTTCCCTTTCCTTACACACACGCCTTCCTCTTCTTTGACTTCTGCCTTTCTCTATCTCGTCTTTCTCTCTCGTGTTTTTTATGCAGCCTTTTTTATTTCTCCAACAGGGGTGCCTCCCGCTCCCATTATCACCGAGTTCACTAGTGATTACCTGGAGATTACCTGGGGCTCTGGCTGCAGCCTGCTTAAATTGTCTGAAGGAGACTGTGATGTCCGCTACCGTTCTGAGGGCCAGAAAAAATGGTCTGAGGTAAGGGAACTTACAATGGGCTATCCTCTCAATCAATCCATATTATAACTATATTGGTTCATATTTACAGGATGACATGGCAAACTTAAGTTAGAATAGAAGGATGACTGGTTATAGGTCTTTTATTTTTGAAGGGTATAACCTTTGCCACCTTCATTAATGTAAACTATGACACAGGGATGCACTGTGTTCCTGCTGCTGAATTGAAAAATAAGTTCAGCACTCAAATAAGGCTGTTGCACTGTGACATCAATAAGGGGTTGTGAAACCTTAGTGACATATTTCAGATCATATTTTCACTTGTATCTTGTTCTGTGCCAGCCAATGTTATCACTGAGCAGTGTCCTATACTGTTCATCACAATGATAATTTCATCAGATAGAATAGTTTGGGCTTATTTCATTACTGTACGTGTGAATCTTTCATTGAAACAATCTCCAGTAATCAGAACTCACCGTCAGCCGGGAGCACTGGACTTGACCTGCAGGAACAGACAGGTTGCCAGAAAGTGAATAGATGGGTTGAAATAATCTCTTTTAACATGAGGAAGCTTTCCAAAGCATCAGGCTCCATCAGATCCTCTATTTTCCAAAGTAGAGAATACAGTACCAGGTCAAATGTGCAGACTATCTTACATTATCACTAGGCATTCTGTCTCACCAACCCAGTGACAACATGTCAGGAAAATCTTTTATCAAGTAGTTCACAGAGTCCCTGGAGTCAAGAAAGGTTATTGCTTGCAGCATGCAGCAAGGAGACACATCTATGGTGATACAAAGTTGTCTGAAGTCTGAAGAACTGTCAGTCTCCTTTTATCCTAAAGTTCTTGTGCGTGCGTCTTAGAGTGGAAAACTACATCTTCAGTTTGGAGTGGACAGTTGTTGGAGTTGTTACAATATGGAGTTTGACCCTGGTTCCAACACAATATGACGTTTTTTTATGGAGTATATAGTGTTTAGCTTACTTGTTAAACTTTAATAAACTGTTACTTGAGTAACGGTCAGAATGTTTAAGTAATCTTGCGGTTGCAACTATGAGGGGTTCCTTTTTCTGAACCGTGTTCTTTTAAGCTTGCATAACACGCACATAGAACTATTTCTAACACAACACAGCATAGATCTTTATATAGTCCTGTTGAAAAAATACCTTGTCTACTATTTGTATGTAATTTGTATGTTCTATTCAGGTGGTGAACAACCTCCAAACGAGATTTGAGCTCCTGAGGCCACTGCCATTCACCAAGTATGAGTTCCAGGTACGGTGTGGATGTAAGGATACCATCTTGAGTGAGTGGAGCTCAGTGCAGAGAGTTGGTAGGTACTGATACTTCTCTTTACCACACTGCAGCCTTGGATAAATTCACTTTTAAACTCACTCTCTTTGTGGAAATATCTATTGTATTTTCTTTCCACTCTCTATCTCTCCTCACTGTTTCTCTCTCTCACTCTATCTTAGGGCCTTCAGGACAGATGGATGTGTGGTGTGACTGTGAAAGCCTCTCTGACCTCTCTAAATGTGCTTTGATGTGGAAGGTGTGTGGACAGCATCAAATCAAAAGCACAAAAATACTTTGTTAAAGTAAAAACAAATCTAACCCTGTTTGATTTCTTAGCTGCCACCTCCCCCTGTGGTGCATGGGCTGAGATACGTGGTGACGGTTTCGTACACCAATGGCACTGTGGAAATTGTCAATGTGTCCACGACAGTTGATGGGGGCCGGTCGGGTTGTAAAGGAAAACAGTGTCATCTCCGTTCCTCTCTTCTGGGTGTGTCAGGAGTGCACGTGTCAGCACAGACCTCGCATGGCGCTACAGAACCCACTTCCTTAGCTCTACCGACACTAGGTATGCTGATGACTCATATCTAACCTGACACGTTTGAAAACACAGCCGCTGTGTTTACCCCTTCACGTGTTAGTTTATTTTGCATCGGAGACTGTCTAAATGTGGTGACAGCAGTATATTTTTCCTGCAGGCGTACAAGGACAAGAGCCACACATCATTTGTAACATGGATGAAGTGAGCCTGTTGGTATCATGGAATCTGTCCTCCCAATTCACCAACAAGCTGCTGGGGCTAGTGGTGCAGTACAAGCAGGCAGGACTTCCTCCATCCCAGGGGATTGGTTGGAGGAAAGTACACAACAACAGCCAGACGTCAATCCCTTTGCCAGGTCTGAGAAATTTGGGTTTCATATATATTTAGTATCTCATAGGACGGGAGACCCCTTTCTATCATAGGAGATTTTACTGCGGGTGCAGGCATTTGCACTCCATACAATTGGGATTTAAATGTTCAATTAATGTAAAAAAACGATTAAATGTTTTTAGAACATTTTTAAGTGATGTCAGAGTTGTATGTTCTATCACGGTTTGTTGTACTCTAATGATTAATTTTAAATTTTAAGATCTAGTATTAATTTTGAGCATGTTCTTTGTAATGCTTTCAATCCATCGCGTGCTGAACTCACCCACGAAAGCAGAAACAAATGATCTGTCTCCATCTGTAGGTTCTTTTGAAAATTACACTTCCTACATTGTGTCGTTGTTTGGAGTATTAGGAAACAGTTCTGTGTTCCTTTCATCCACTACTGCATATGCACGAGAAGGAGGTATGCATTATCATCATACAGATCCATAGACCTTCTTACACATCAGTGATACACCTAAATCCTTATTAATGAAAATACATATACACAATTTATGCACTTAGCATGTTAAGAAACAGAAGTGTGTGCCCTGTACCCAGTACAGAAATATATACTTTGTTTAACTAACCTTAATGTGCCAGCATACCTCTAATCTACTCATTCCAATTATCCTGTCTTCTCAACCCTCCTCCTCAGCCCCTCCCCAGGTACCCTTCATCAAGATCCATGACATCACTGACTCTCAGGTGACCTTGTCCTGGGGTCACATCCCCCTGAGCCAAACCAGAGGTGTCATCCTGCAATACCTTCTGGAAGTAGGCAACCAGACAGGTAGCGGCCCCTCTTGAAACATGTTTTTGTAACCTACCAAACATTTCAATGTTTCTCCCCAACCATTTGGACTGGACAGAACATTTGAGACGCACTGCTATAGCTGCCTTGCCATAACATCCTAGTTAAAACAGTAGTTTCAAGCTATGATAAAGCAACAGTATCCTAGTTCTCATGAGAAGTTCTCTTCTCTTGGCCAGTGGGAAATGTGAGTGCAGAGAAGAACAGCTACGTGATATCAGCTCTCTCCCCTGGCCGTTCCTACAAAGTGGGGATCCGAGCTGTAACTAAAGCTGGGTCTGGACAAGCTAAAATCATCCACATCACCACCAAGGACAAGCAGGGCTACGGTACTGTACCCTCTAGCTGTTTTTAATCTTGGGATTGATATGCATTGTGTTCGCTGGTTATGTTAGGGTTAGCCAACAGTTCAAAGTTTTTTTGTTTGTTTTTTAGGTTTAAAAACTTTGCATTGATTTCTCTCTCTTTTTTCTCTTTCAATCTCTGTTTCTCCCATTCACAGATATAACAATGTACATATTAATCATACCGGTCATAATCTTGCTATTGATGGGGTTTGCCTGCAAGGTGCTTGTGGGGTGTGATAAAGTGCCTGACCCCAAAAACAGCCAACTGTTCCAACAGATGACGAAGTCCCAGGTGAGACAAGCCATTGTTACTGGTCAGTATTGACCTACTGTTATAATGTCTGTCCTGATTTGTCATTTAATGTGTGCTGTCATTTAAACTGTAATTGACAGAATTTCCTCTATCTTGCTGGAAATCTAAACAGTTATATGTATGCTATACAGCCATACAGCAAGTTTAATACTCTGATCTTAAGGTATGTGAAAACTTAGCTTTGATATATCACACACCTGACAGAAATCTGTGTAACTCGGCAGGTCAGTTGCTCCTTTAACGGCGCTCCTTCAGAGCCATGTCCCAAGATCTCTCAGCTGGAGGTGGTCCAAATCGAGCCTCAGGATATCAAGGCCTTCCCTGGGAAAACAAATAATCTGATGGAAACGGGGAATGAGGAGGAGTGCATAGGAACAGGGACCGAAGAAGAGAAAAACAATGCGGACATGGAAAGGGGATGGATACAAATAAAGGGGAAGGGTACATTTTATGAAGAAGCTTACAGTACAATGATTGACACTGATGAAGAGAAGATTGGAGGTGACATGGCTAGTTTGTCAGAGGAGGAAACGTTTTTTCAAGACTATGAGAAGCACTTCATGCCTACTGCTGTGGATGTATGACCCCTTCATAGAGTTGTATATCAATTATTCTACCTCTACCCCACCTAGTTGTGTGGTTGTTAATCCAAACTAGTATGACTATGTTGTATAGATATGTTCTTACCCTGCATTTTTTTCTTACATGTAAATAGATATGCAGACACAGTGATGATTAATAAGGGACTGTAGTATTTCTATTGGTTCTGAACTTTGACTCAGGTTATCTTTGACAGAAATACAGCTGCACAGCTATGTTCAGGAGAAAATCTCATACATGTCTTTATGCATATAAGTATGTGCGTGGTAGGGATGTTTTAAGAATCAAGGGAAGATAAATGTACTGTACTTAAGTAATCTATGAAGAGGGTTCTCTCTATATGAGCATGACCAGAGCTTTAAAAAAATACATCTCAAGATTGTACATGGATGGTATTGTTTCACAGACTTCTGAGCCATACTTCCAATGTGACATACAAAATGTTTTTTTGTCCTGTTTCTTAAATAAAACTTTTTTAGTTATATAGTAGGACCTGTGGAAATAATTAGCTGCAAAATGTGTCTGCTAGCATGGATGATGGAGTTACTCGGAAATTTGTATTTCTTTTAAAATAACAAAAACCGAAAGGGTGAGATCGGGGAACTAAATTAATTTCCTTTATTTCTCCTCGAACGATAAATTACTCATATTTAAAGAATCATGAAATTGACACGTTAGGTTCGAGTTATCAAACTCGAAGTGGTCTTTTGAGGACATTTGAATTAAGACCTGAGCTGTGTGAATCTTAAATTCATGAAAAACAATGTAGGCAATTGTGGTTGTGGTTAACGACAAAAGTATTTGGACACTGACTGACAATTTGGATAAGAGCTCTGGATAAGAGCGTCTGCTAAATGTAAATTTGTTGTTTCGGCAGGCCTACTGTAGTTATCATAATACGACTACAATGCTTAATTATGTGTGCATTATCATAACATGGTAATGTTATCATAGTTTAAAAGTACGCCTACAAGTAAACATTTCAAATATTGATATTTTATATGCCGTTGTCAATAAAAAAAATAGTACATATAAAAATATTGTCATAATTATTTACTGTCGCACTTTGTGTCGTCAATGTTATTGGGGGTTTCGGGTCGATCATAGGTATCATAAGATGAATAGGGTTTATCATTGGTGCCCCAGACATGTTTTGTTCCTTTTCGATTAAACGCTTCGCGAAAATTACGGAAGTCGAAAAGGATCAGTGAGTGAATCGGCGTGCTCGTCTAGGTTCAGTAGCTAGCAAGGATCCGCGAACGAGCACGAGAAAGAAGCGGCCCCGTCGAAAAACTTCAATCTATAAATCAATATTGTACGTAAATACCTTACAATGTATTCATTCAAATTGTCTCTTTTAAATTAGTATTTAGGCGAGTGGCATCCGTAAAATGGTTGAAGACGACGTTGTTTGCTTTTTCGCAAATAGCTGAGCAGTTGGAATGTTAGTTAGCTAGACGTTGACAATGTTATAGCTAGAGCTAGCAAGCTAACTAGCTAGCTATACATTAGGCTTAGTATATTTCCTGGAATCAAACTATTTCGTGGTCTGGCCAAATACTTACTCCCTGATTGTGTAGTATTAGTTACTGTTGTTAATCATGTGCGTATAGGGGTCTGTGATTTTACAAGTTACTTTGGGTTCCTATATACGACGGTAAATTGTAAACATGCAACTCAAACCGCCATTGATCGTGGATGTTTCAGTGAATATTCGGAGCCTTGGTTGGCCAACTGGTTTAGCTAGCAAGCAGGCGAAGACAGCGTAGCTATGTGGTGTGTGCAAGCAATGAAACAAATAGCTAGCCGTTGCGATTTGAATAATACTGTACCACACGTTTATAATAATTTGTATTAACTAGTTTAAAACGAGGGAGGTACTTGTCGACCTTTATTGCCCATGCCGATGTTGAGGCCGCATGTTTGGCCCTTAGAAATGCATGGATGGCGAAGCCGGGGGCTGCCGTGGTGAGAAGGGCAAGTTCAGTGCATTAGACCCAACTTAGACTTTTACAGACATGGACCTCACTCACAATTGACTAGTCGTTTCTAACTCTGAAGATAACTACACAAAGTGACTCGTGCTAGAATAAAGCGATCTACTAGTAGGAGGCAGCTAATTTACTCACAAGCAGTAAGTGTGGCAAAGGCTATCTGTACAACACGGACATCTGACTAAGTTGAGTTCTGTTTTCACACCAGCGCTTTAGCATGCCATCCACGGCACAGCTTTATTAATTGAAGCCATTTCATTCGAATATATTATATCCTAACAATTAATTAATTTGAATGTTAGTAAACGCTGCAAGTTGGTAACATTGCTAACCAGAGTTTCTCACCGGCGGAAACGGCCGGGTGGTGGGGGTGGGGGAGGATTAGGGCGGTTAAGCCGGGTCACCGAGAGATTTTGTTCCCTGTGTTGGAACAGACATGGCCTCGTTTTTGTGCCACAAGCCGATTCCCAATTATAATTTAGTCGTAACATGTGAACACCCAGAAACGAGCGTGTTGTCTTTGTTTACTCTGCTGAAAACCTTTTCAGACTAGACCAACTGTAGCAGAGGGCTCTATTTTCGATAGGTATAAATACGTGCACTTTTAATTTAGCGTTTCTTTACACTAAACTATTAGTAAGCTCTAGGCCTTCTAGAACACCCCCTTATTAATCCATGCCTTCTATATTGTTAATTGTTCATTAATTATTGTAACTGTAAAAAGGTGACCGTCTGCTACTTTCACAATAAGGAGCCAAAGCCACACCATGTTTAGAACTGCAACAAATGCTTGCAGGTACATTTCTATTTTCTTTTGGGTTTCTATTGGGTTATCCCCCTGGAGATGATGCATATTACAATGACCTCTGACTTTCAGTGATGGTTTTGTATTCATACTGTCTGATCCAGAACCCTCACACGCTCATCTACATCCCTCTGCAAACTCGGCTGTCAGTACTCCTGTTTACCATTCATCTCTTCATTGTGCATGTGTGTCCAGGATGGAGTGGCAGCCAGACGAACAGGGACTTCAGCAGGTCCTCCAGCTCCTAAAGGACTCCCAGTCACCCAACACAGCCACACAGAGAGCTGTTCAACAAGTATCCTCACCATTGAAGGGGACGGGTGGGGGTTGTGGGTGGTTGGCTGCGTTACATAAGAGTTCCTGTTAGTTAAGTATGCCGTTCTGTGTTTTGTTGGGTTGATTGCATCATCCTGTCAACTTGTATCAGTGGTGCTATCCGCGGGAATGATGTATCTGAAAGAAGAACCTGAATGGCGCCTCACATTTTTAAAAGAGTTGAATTAAGAAGTCTACTCTTTGTTGTGATATGTTCATGATGTAGTCTGGGATTACCCTTAACCCCACTGTCAGAAACTTGAGCAGCTGAACCAGTTCCCGGACTTCAACAACTATCTCATCTTTGTACTCACAAGACTGAAAACCGAAGGTGGGTTGGGACCTCAGTGTTTCTCTTAGTAGAGAAACACTGCCCTATCTGCACAAGAGCTCATATACTTGCGTCACCAATCAATTCACTCTTGACAGGTTCCTGTATTGCCATCTTTTATAACCTGACCATAAAAGTTTAAAACAGTCCAGTTAAACCTCTCCCTTTCTTCTGTTATCGCAATAAAGCAACGAAAGATGCGTCTTTTGAAGTCGCAGAAAGTTACTAAAGTCCCTTCCCTCTCAATGCATCTGTGATGAACTATTTAAGACATTCGAAATCTGAATCAGACATGTGGATGTTTTTTTTTGGACTGAGAACTGCTGAGAGAGGTGGCTCACTGGAGGGACATGGATGGATGGATTAGATTGGTCCCATATTTTGCCACCTTCATTTTGAGGGTCCCCCTCCTTTCCTGCACACCCTTCCACTTACTGGTCACAGCTAGGACGATGGTGGTTGCACTCATTCCAGGTAATGATGTGATCGTAAATGTGATGTCTTTCCCCCCTCCCTGTAGATGAGCCCACTCGCTCCCTGAGTGGTCTGATCTTGAAGAACAATGTGAAGGCCCATTACCAGAACTTCCCCCCGGCCGTGGCAGACTTCATCAAGCAGGAATGTCTGAACAACATCGGCGACCCCTCACCCCTCATCCGTGCCACCATCGGTGAGTCTGGCCCTGTGTGTGTGTATGACTGTTTTTGTCTTCAGTCTGTTGTTGCACGCAAACTGTCCTTTTCTTATGACATATGTACCTTTGCCACCAACTGTGGCCATCTTGCAGTGCTGGTGTTTCTTTCGCCCTTCCTTCCACAAGTTCTCCCTCAATCTTACCCTCTGTAAAATGTCCAGTCTGTCCTCATCCTATCTCTCTCTCCTCTGGAGATGATGCATACACTATGACAGCTGACTATCCGTGAAGGTGTTCGTATTCATACTGTCTGATCCAGAGACTCCCCCTCCCACCTTCTCGGCTCTCTCCATCCACCCAACCGCACTCCGTTCAGTCGGATAAAGACTTCACTTTTCAACCTCTTCCCTTTCCCCCCCAAACCTCCTCAGGCATCTTGATCACGACGATCTCCTCCAAAGGGGAGCTGCAGACATGGCCGGAACTCCTGCCTCAGCTGTGCAACCTGCTCAACTCGGAGGACTACAACACCTGCGAGGTCTGTACCCCCCCCCGAGGCTGGCCCTCGACCCTTATGTCCTGGATGTGATGCATAACATACCTTCGGTGATTGCCAGTGACGCTTGTTGTATTCATACTGTCTGATCCAGTCCCGCTGCCCTCGAAACGTCCGCAAGCCAATCTGGGTTGGATTCTTCATGCCTGTCTGCCTTGTTCGATTCTCCACGCTTTTTAGGGCTCGTTTGGCGCCCTGCAGAAGATCTGCGAGGACTCCTCAGAGCTTCTGGACAGTGATGCTCTCAACCGCCCCCTCAACATCATGATCCCCAAGTTCCTGCAGTTTTTCAAGCACTGCAGCCCAAAGATCAGGTACGTTTTCTGGTTGCCGATTACACAGATCTCTGAAACAGCCCTGCTATACAGTCACTAAGGACGGTCATTTCCCAGCTTGTTACCCCATGGTTTCTGAATATGTTCTCCCCCGTCCAGATCCCATGCCATAGCATGTGTGAACCAGTTTATCATCGGCAGAGCACAGGCTCTGATGGACAACATTGACACCTTTATCGAGGTGAGCTGGGACCGGTACCATTGGGTGTCAAACGGTGTTACAGTGAACCGCAGTCGGCTGTCAACTGGTCATGCTAACTCAAGTCTCCTCCTCCACCCTCCCTCCTCTCCTCTGACCGGCCGCCCCCCAGAGTCTATTTGCGCTGGCTGCAGACGAGGACTCGGAGGTGAGGAAGAACGTGTGCCGGGCCCTGGTCATGCTGCTGGAGGTCCGCATCGACCGCCTCATCCCCCACATGCACAGCATCATCCAGGTGAGAGGCTCTCCTTCCTGATTGACACCGGGCAACGTCCAGCCGGTCCCCCATCTCTGACTCCCACATCCCCCTCTCTTCCCTACTCCCAGTACATGCTGCAGCGCACCCAGGACCCCGACGAGAATGTGGCTTTGGAGGCCTGCGAGTTCTGGCTCACCCTGGCCGAGCAGCCCATCTGCAAGGAGGTTCTGGCTGGACACCTGGTGCAGTGAGTAGCTGCTCTCTGCTTGCGATGCATATGCAAAATATGGCTAATATTCGGCCCTCGGCCTACCATGTGGTCTTTTTTATTTTATATATATATTTTTTTCGTTGCATCAGTTGGGGGGGCTGAATGTGCTCAAAATGGCGTGCCTTTCTGACCGTTGTGCATGGCAGGAGATGCAACTGAGAAGGCTGTCGAGTTAAGGAATTAATGCAATGCTCAGGAATGCTGTTTGAACTAACATTCCTTCATCCATCCCGCAGACTCATTCCTATCCTGGTGAATGGCATGAAGTACTCTGAGATCGACATCATTCTTCTAAAGGTAGCGCATGCCTTGTAACTCTCGCTGTGTCTGTGAGACCACCGTCCATCTCGCGCCTCCTCCTAGGTTATTTTGTCTTTGCCCTCGTCTCTTCTGGCCGTTTCACTTCTTTGCCCTGAGCTGGAATGTTCCTGGGATTGAAACAGACCCACATGGCCTCCTGGGCTGGCTCCAGAATCCTGTGGCGTTTCTTTTCCTCTCTCCTCATGCTTTCTTCTCACCAAGTTTCACACCACATCATCACGTTAAACCAGAGAGACTTATACAGACACCCCTGACTCATTTTTGTCTCTAGACACTCATTTGCACATTCAGCAGGTGATTTAGACGGTTGCAGAGTTCAGTTATTTCTAGCTGCGAAATGTTTTTTTTTAAATAATTTTTTGAAATCTATTTGATGGCACAAGGCCCATTAATCCCGTCAAGAAACCAACAACTTAAAGACCGTTCATTTCTCTTCATGTTGTCTTCTATAATCCACCCACTAACATATTTTTTCCTCTTTCGCCCCTCCTCCCCTCCAGGGTGACGTGGAAGAGGACGAAGCGGTGCCCGACAGCGAGCAGGACATCAAGCCCCGCTTCCACAAGTCTCGCACCGTCACCCTCCAGCACGAGGGCGGCGAGGGCGAGGAGGGGGAGGACATCGACGAGGACGACGATGACGACGACGACACGCTGTCTGACTGGAACCTACGTGAGCGCTCGGCCTGTTCATCCAATCGCAACAGTTCAAAAGTGTTGTGGGGGAGCCCACTACTGCATGCTAAGGCTAACCAGACAGTAGTTAAGCAGGACATGAAATGAGAAGCTGTACAGGTTATCGCTTTGCAGATGCTCCGTGAAGGAGGGTAGGTGTGACCGTTAGGGGTGACTTCCCCTGTCCTCTCTGTGGCGTGCAGGGAAGTGTTCGGCGGCGGCGCTGGACGTGCTGGCTAACGTGTTCCGTGACGAGCTGCTGCCCCACCTGCTGCCGCTGCTCAAGGGCTTACTCTTCCACCCCGACTGGGTCATCAAGGAGTCTGGGATCCTGGTGCTGGGGGCCATCGCTGAGGGTACGCACTCGCAACTGTCACCCCCCCCCCCCCGCCCCCCGCCGCTCCCTTCACTGTCTTTGTCTGTTTCTCCCCCTTGTTGATCACACACTTATCTCTCTCTCGTGCTCTCTCTCGTTCTCTCTCTCTTGTGCTCGTTCTCTCTCTCGTGCTCTCTCTTGTGCTCTCTCGCTCTCTCTTGTGCTCTCTTTCTCGTGCTCTCTCTCTCTTGTGCTCTCTCTCTCTCTCTCTCTGTTGTGCTCTCTCTCTTGTGCTCTCACTCACTCACTCACTCATTCATATATATCACTCTTCACACTCTGCCCACTAAAGCAGAAGTTGCTTCAAAGCAACACCGGACCCACGTCCACATCTCCCTCTCCTGGAATATGGAGGTTTGTCTCCCACGGTACGTGAGGCTGACCTGCCCTGCCGCCTTGGCCAGTCCTCCAGATAGAGCCCCAGCCATCAGCCCTTCATAAGAGCAGCGTGTCGTCAGGCTGTTGACTCTGCAGATGTTGAGCTCAGCTGCTCTACTCGCCCTCAGTAATGACACATCATTTCTGCTGACCCACTTAACACTAATAGGATGTAGACTAATTGGATTCCATCCGGGAGAATATTTCTTTTATTAATGCACACACTTACAACCTCTTATGGCCACAGCTAATGGATGGAGTACAAAGCCAGGAAAACTATTGATCTCGAGCTAGCGTTAAAACGTCTCACTCAACACGCTCGACACTACAGATATACGGAGGCCACCGCGGCAGTGGCCGACGGAGGCGCTGCGGGCCAGACATGCCACCGACGCACTCCTGAACTAACACCCTCCCCTCCCGTCCTTTCCTCTCATCCTGTCGTCCCCCCCCCTTCCACAGGCTGTATGCAGGGCATGGTCCCCTACTTGCCGGAGCTCATCCCCCACCTCATCCAATGCCTGTGTGACAAGAAGGCCCTGGTGCGCTCCATCGCCTGCTGGACGCTCAGCCGCTACGCCCACTGGGTGGTCAGCCAGCCGCCGGACTCCCACCTCAAACCGCTGATGACCGAGCTGCTGAAACGCATCCTGGACGGCAACAAGAGGGTTCAGGAGGCTGCCTGCAGGTGTGTGTGTGTGTGTGTTTGTGTGTAGGGGTGGCAGCTGGTTTGTGTTATTTATTTATTTTTGAACGCCCCATGAGTTGTTCATGTAAAGCGAGTCAGCGTTGGTTTAGGGTTTGGATGGCTTAGCCTCCCAAATGTGCACCTGACACACCACACCAGGGTGACACAGCACGGATAGACTCTGCTACTGAGTCGAGTCAGCCCCCCCCCCCCCCCCCCCCCCCAAATAAGTTGTTCATGCAAAGTGGGTCAGCGGTGGTTTTGATAGCTTAGCCTTGCAAATGTGACTCTAACCCCTCTCCCCCTCCCCTCCCAGTGCGTTTGCTACTCTGGAGGAGGAGGCGTGCACAGAGCTGGTCCCCTACCTGAGTTTCATCCTGGACACCCTGGTGTTCGCCTTCGGCAAGTACCAACACAAGAACCTGCTGATCCTCTACGACGCCATCGGGACGCTGGCCGACTCCGTGGGACACCACCTCAACCAGCCGGTACGCAGAGACGACCCCACAGCTGTGTACCGCTAACAGAACTCCACCTCCCAGAATGCCTCAACTCTTTAGATTCCACCGTCAGGATCCAGAGGGCCCGATACGGGTTTCCTAAAAGTCTACTTTCCGCAGCGCCTCAGATTGACAGTTGTAGTCTCCGCAGCTTAGTCCAACAGATGGACGCTCGTGTTAAAGAGTCCGTCTGCTCCATTCACAGGAGTACATCGAGAAGCTGATGCCCCCCCTCATCGCCAAATGGAACGAGCTGAAGGACGAGGATAAGGATCTCTTCCCGCTGCTGGAGGTGAGAGTCATGACCATGGTGGGGGGGGGGATTGTTGTGGTTTGTTTCGTTGTGTTGACTTGATGTTTCTCTTTCCACCCCCAGTGTCTGTCGTCAGTAGCCACGGCACTGCAGAGTGGCTTCCTGCCCTACTGTGAGCCAGTCTACCAGCGCTGTGTCACCCTGGTGCAGAAGACCCTGGCCCAGGCCATGGTGAGACCACACACACGCACAGAACACTGTCACCCTGGTGCAAAAGGCCCAGGCCATGGTGAAACCACACACACGCACACTCTCATATACGCACGCGCAAACCCATGTTCTCACACCGCACACTCTATCCCAAAATCCTTTCACCATTGTGTAACTTAATAACTTTAAATTTGTGTAAAATAAACTTCCATATGCAGATATTACACGCTATGTTATGAGTATAAACTCTTATGTTTAAACCCACTCACACGTACCCCCTCCCCCCTCCAGATGTACAACCAGCACCCAGACCAGTACGAGGCCCCCGACAAGGACTTCATGATCGTGGCCCTCGACCTGCTGAGCGGCCTGGCCGAGGGCCTGGGGGGCCACGTGGAGCAGCTGGTGGCCCGCTCCAACATCATGACCCTGCTCTTCCAGTGCATGCAGGTATGTCACCCTCTCCCAGACAGGGAGAGGAGGAGGAGTCCCACCGCTATCTGGGAGGAACTCCTCCCAACAGACATTCGGAGTCTGAGTAGCCGTGGGGATGTGAACGCTTTTGGACTCTGGAGGTGCCTCACGGTGAGGGGGAAGACGCCGGACTCGGAGGGGAGAAAAAAAAGGATGCGTTTGTTGGTGGTTTTCAGCATGGTGTACAGCACAGCATGTCAGTAGCCCGAATCTGCCTTTCCCCATGGCTGGAGTTAAGAGATCACATCCGGGCTCTGTCTAACTTGAGTGCAATTAGGAAGTAGCCGGTTCATTCTTTTTCTCTCTTCCCCCAGCTTTCGTACACATTAACCAAGATGTGTGTTTTCAATGTATTTGTACTTGTACTGTGAGTCTTGGGTTTGTCTGAGTGTTTGTGTGTGTGTGTGTCTGTCTCCGTGTTCCAGGACAGTATGCCTGAGGTGAGACAGAGCTCCTTTGCTCTACTGGGAGACCTGACCAAGGCCTGCTTCCCTCACGTCAAACCCTGCATTGGTGAGTTGCAACACACGCACACACACACACACACACACACACACACACACACACACACACACACACACACACACACACACACACACAGAGCAGAACACCCTTCACAGGAAATAAACGTCCTTGGTTTTTGTTCTGTATGCTGATGTTTGTATATGTGGTGTTGGTGTATGTGTTTGTGTAATGTTGTATGTGAATGTTTGCGTATTTCTGAATGTTAACGTGTGTGTGTGTGTGTGTTCCTCCCCACAGCTGAGTTCATGCCCATCTTGGGGCTGAATCTCAACCCAGAGTTCATCTCTGTGTGCAACAACGCCACCTGGGCCATAGGAGAGATCTCCATGCAGATGGGTGAGCCGCATGTCTCTCGCTCTCTCTCACTCTCTCTCTTTAGCTAAGTCTCTTTTGCTCGGCTTCTCTCTCTAGCTAGGTCTCTCGCGCACACTCGGCCCCTGTCTGGCCACTGAATGAGTGGATGTAGATATGCGTTGTGCTTCCTGCAGCCACCTCACGTGTGTGTGTGTGTAGGAGGTGTAAGCCTGCTGGAGTGTGGACAGCATTCAACTGGTGCTCATCTTGCATCTGACGCATGCTCAGTGTTCAAGCCCAGCGAGAGAGACAGACTTCCCAGTAACCTGTTCATGCTCGGGTGTCCCGGAGCTACCAGGCCCAGCGCTCCCACTAATTGTGTGTGCGTGTGCCTTGTGTGCGCGAGTGTGTCTGCATTTGCCGTGTGTCTGCGTTTGCCGTGTGTGCGTGCGAGTGTGCCTGCGTTTGCCGTGTGTGTGTGTACCCGCATGCCATAGCATCAGTCAGAGTAGTGACAGTGTGTATACTATCTCTACAGGCAAAGATCACAAGCAGGAGGAAGGGGATTGTGCAGGTGAGCTAGGGAGACCAGACCCCCAACACTGACCAGTTAGCAGGACCCCCAACACTCCTGTCTTACGACAGATCTCCATCAACCACTACATAGTGGTGACTGAATGCTTCTTGTAGTATAAGGCCATACTGTGGTTCTTGACTTTCTAAGGGGTGTGAGGTCCTTCTGTGATGTAGTGTCGGCAGGGGTGTGATTGGCTCTTTCCTTTGTGACCTCAGGAGCAGAGATGCAGCCCTACGTGGGCATGGTCCTCAACAACTTGGTGGAAATCATCAACAGACCCAACACACCTAAGACTCTTCTGGAGAATACAGGTACACACACACACACACACAACCTTTTCTCTGCTGGCTATCCACACCAATGATGAACTCTTCTAACAGACATTCGAAATCTGAACTATTCTTTGTGGAGGTTACAGCTCTGAGCGTGTGGCTAGGATATGAAGCATGTCTCTCTCAAATGGGGCATACCATCCTGTGATATTGACCAACCTCTCCTCCTCTCTCTCTGGGTCTTCCCTGAACAGCCATCACGATCGGCCGGCTGGGCTATGTGTGTCCACAGGAGGTGGCTCCACAGCTGCAGCAGTTTATTAGACCATGGTGAGTCCCTCTCGCGCCCGCACAGACACACAGTCACTCACACACACACACAGTCACTCACACGTGCACATTTAACATCTACCACGCCTTGGACTGAGAAATCTGACTTCCAATCCAAATGAAAGAATTTCCAGGTCTCGTTCCATTGGTCAGTTTTGACCAGTCCAACACGGCCGGCCTGTTGCTGACCCCTCTCTCTCCTCTCTGCCCAGGTGCACGTCGTTGAGGAACATCCGGGATAACGAGGAGAAGGACTCGGCGTTCCGCGGCATCTGCATGATGATCGGAGTGAACCCCGGAGGAGTGGTGCAGGTGAGGAAGCGCCCTGTGGTCTGGACACCTTCAGTCCCGCAGTAGGAGAGCAGAGCTGTGACCACGACTCCAGCTTAGCGCGTGACGTCCCCAGGGTCCCCGTGTCCCTCCCCTCTCAATGCATCTGTGATGAACTCTGTAAGACATTCGAAATCTGAATCAGACATGTGGATGTTTTTTTTTGGACTGAGAACCGCAGAGAGAGGTGGCTCACTAGAGGGACATGGGGGGGATTAGATATGGTCACATATTTTAGATCTGGAGCTCAAGTTTTTGGGTGTTCATAAGTCCTTCTGCACCGAGAGTGATATAGAGAAGATATTCCGCGTAAGAGAGCATAGATAGACCCTGAACTACTTGCTCTCAGGCTTACTCTCCAGTCCTCAGAGGACACAATGACTGGAGTATAGGGACACGGTAGGGGGATCAGGAGAACATGAGGGAGTGCAGATGAACCTCATGTTCTAAGCACTGCGGTGGTGTCTTCTTTTGCACAGGACTTCATCTTCTTCTGTGATGCTGTGGCCTCCTGGGTCAGCCCCAAGGATGACCTGAGGGACATGTTCTACAAGGTGAGCTCTCAGACAGGAAGGTTGCTGTTTTATGCTTCGTATGTTCGTACGGATCCTGCGTACACCTGGGTTTCGAGTCGGGAGCACAGCCTAGCCCACTAGGTGCACTGTCGCGATCTCTGTAGACATCCCAAAACAAACCTGTGTGATATTTCAAGTCAGGGGTGCTGGGAGCCAAGAAAGTTCCATTTAAAGCCTTGTCACCCAGAACGCCTCATGTCCACCTGTGGTCCATCTAGATCCTACATGGCTTCAAGGACCAGGTGGGAGAGGAGAACTGGCAGCAGTTTTCCGAGCAGTTCCCCCCTCTGCTGAAGGAGCGGCTGTCGGCCTGCTATGGCGTGTAGCCCCCCCCCCACCCCTGGACGACGCGGGACACGCCTGTAAGTTCCGCAGGCACTCTCCTCACCTGCTGTTGTCATCCTTGGGTTTACGTCCGGATGAAACCGGTTGTTGACCCGTCTCCATTCATTTTTGTCTCCCTCTCTCCCAGGTTAATGTACGGGAGGGTTTACTGGGGGAACTCATCCATCTGTGTAATTGCACTGCCCTGATCGTGGGGGGAAGGAGGAGGGACGCGACTAGCCTGCCCCTCCGGACGGCCCCACGCCCCGTGTGTCTCCTGTGAGGGTGGGTGGGAGGGTGGTGGGGGGAGGGTACTGGGGGGAACACACAACCTTCTGGATCAAACGCCTAACTTAAAACCGTCACACTCAAAAAACGATGACACGCAAAGCCACAGGGATTCTAGACGGGGAGGGAGGGAGTCGTAGACGGGGGCCCCCTAACTAAGTCTATTAAATACCCAGGTTAGAGGACAGCAGTGTTGGGAGGGGGGAGGGCGGGTGTCGGCAGCGACCACATTCACAGGATACTATCTTCAAGGAGAATCGAAACCAGCCTGGAAGCCACAGTTAAAAAATAACAAAAACTGAGAACCGTGACAACACTCATAATAAGTAGGGCTGACACATATTCTGAACGTGCTCAGGCGTGCAGGCAGCTGCCCTGGGCTCGAGGCCTGTGCCACAAGCACATGCATCCGTATTCCAGTAGGCATCGATAATCTCTTAACAGGGTGGGACTGATGTAGCGCTAATGTTTCTAGCAGCCCAGAGGCTAGCCAGAGGCAATAGCATGAGATGCTTTCGTACGTAATAAGGGGGAGGTCTCCAAGTGTAATTGCACCTTTACTACTACACAAGCATTCATAGAGAATACATATACACTTCATACTGGGTCTAATCCTTTTTTTATTTTTGGTTTACATTTAGCTGAATTTTCCCTCTTCCCTTGGTTGCAGAATGCATTTTTGTCCCCTTCAAAAGAAAACTACTAATTAAAGTGTAGTCTGTTTTTCTGTTCGATACTGCAGCAGTCATCCTTCAAGGAATCATTACTGTAATGCTGAAGAAGTCTCATGTTTTTTTTTTTTCTTCTTTTGTTAGCTGTGATAAGGGAATATGAGACAAGGTTTGCATGGCAATGATCATCTCTTGTCAAGTGATGTGATTCGTCTGTGTGTGTGCTGACGTGTGTGTGTGTTATGTTGCAAGTCCATTTTTACATTCAGACACAATGCTCGTAGGAAGTTAATTCCAATAGGTATCACCCACTCCATTACATCTACTCTGTGATCGTGTCTCACCTGTTTCTTTGCCTGCCATAGAACCGGTGATTTAGTGTTGAGCAGTGTTGCTTAGTTAAGACACAAGGTTTAACTCACCCAATAGTAAGAGAATCACTCACTGCAGCGAGAGTTATACTGTAGTACGAGGAGTCTGTTTGCTGCTACTGCTTCTTGGTTTTTAGATTATTTTCAATGGACTTTAAAAAGAGCGATAAGGCATCAGTAAGAGCTAGAGAATGAGTTGCAGGTTCTTACTGATATTATGCACTTTTTTTGTTTTGTAAAATTAGTCTCTTAATGTCAGGAATATACCTGTCATAAGGTCTCTCTGTTCAATGAGTTTTAGACCATTAAAGCTTGCTAAAGTAAAAAGCAATGTAAGGATAATTATAAAGCAATGGTAAGTGAGTAGGTAAGACTAAGGCCTCCGTTCTTAGGGAAGTTTTAAGAACACCATCCAATGAGATTGGTGGGATAGCTTTAGAGGGGAGGGACATCCCAAGTATTTGAATTCGGTGCACATCCCAGTGTTCCAGCCTGTCCAATTGTAGTGCTCCCAGCGGTTCCTCAGGAGCTTTTTGCAGAATGAGAGGTAGCTGTGATGAGTTGGTGGTGGTCATCCAAACCTGCTGTCAGTGGTTATAAACGAAAGACCGATGCGTTTTTATTTTCCTTCGGGGGAAACAAGTTTGGCTTGTTTCTAGGCCGTCATCTCAAGACCAGCACCCTCTCGTAACAACCTTTTCTTTTCTTTTTTTATAAGAGCTTCGGTTGCTACATGTTGCTGTGATGATAACGGAATGCAGCTGCTCTTTATTCGGGCCTAGAACGATGTACGCGTTTCTCTGGCCCGGTGGCGGTCGCTATCATGAGCCATGTCCTCATCCGTTGATACTGTGTAGGATGTTGGGGGGGGGTTGTACGCTGGTCCCCTCTTTTGTTAATATCCCCAATTAGATTGGATACATGTTATAAGCCTGGGTGATCGTCTGTGTCCATCTGTATTTTTCAGCATCATAGGTCTGTATCACATCTGACTATTCAGTTGAGTGTGCGTGTGCATGTGTTTGTGAGTCCTTTTGTCTGTAACTTACTGTACGTGTGGTCATGTGTGAGTGTAGCTTAGGCTTTGCGCCGACCCTCCCCCAAGGTGATGTCGTAGACATGTGACACGCATCTCGAGTTGCGTAGAGACCCAGAGTATCAACACTTGCCCCTCAGTTACCATATCACTTTGTGATTGACAGTTGGACCATAGGTCGCTCAGCTTTCTAGAATTTAGGGGGTTCTTACTGAATATATTGAGATCTGTGTCTCATTATTTGCAGCAAAAAATATATAAAAAATCCAGCTAAAGATAACGTTGCCTTAAGCATCAGCACAGAACTGTGAAAGTGTAACTTGAAATTAAGGCACAGAAGTATCTGTTTTAGTCCATGTAACATGGATTCTTTTTAAACACAAACACACTGATGCGTATGTGCTTGATACTACACTGTTTTCGATCTTTACACACTTTTGTAAACTGCTCCACCCTAGATGGTGAAACCTAATTGTATGTTTTAAGGGGTGAACTGACATGCAAGTGTTGATATATGGGTATCTGCTCTCAGGTGGTGAGAGGGGGTAGGTGTGCACAGACTCTTGACAAATGCCACAATCTTTGCAATCTGCCCTAAAATGACCCTTGTGTTATGCCAGACTGGGTGAAATGTCAAGCTAAAACACCTCTTAAAATTCTAGTGAAACTTTTATCTCAAAATACAGGCAAACTTTATTTCAGATGTAACAGTTATTTAGTTTCAAGATTTAAGTTTTTTTTTTTCTTTCTTTTTTTACATTTATATTTTATTTCAACGTGTTTATTTTGTTAATTTAATTTGCCATTTTATTTATGTTCATTTTGCTTTGAGATTTTTTTTATATTTTAATTTTGTTTTTGTGTGCTGAAGTGCACAAATGTTTTAGACTTTAAAAGTTTTTTTTCAGTAATGTTCTTTTTATTTAAAGAATTTTTTTTGTTTTCGTTGTTTTATAGCGGACCATTTTGATTTTTGTCAAATTAGTGTTAAGTGGTAGGACTGAGGGATAGACAGAGCTTGGTGCATACCTGGGGGAAGAAGGGAAGAATGTGAACTCATAATTTAGTTGCAATCTTTAATCAGTCTCGCGAATGAATTTGATGTAGTACCGGTATTTCTTCTCAACTGTGGTGCAGGTGGGATGTTAACTGATGTATCCCTTTCTCTTACTTTTGTGAATGGGGAAATAAAATGTTTTCTATCAAGCTGGGAAAAACTGAAGCTTTGTGTATTTATTTCTCCTGAATGAAAGTTACATCAATACAAACAACCCATCAATACGAACAACCCAATATAATTGACTTTTGGGGTTTACTTGCTGTGACTCGTTGTTTAGTTGCCTTGTTTACGTCACTGGCGTCCTGGCTGTGGATGACGACACTAGGACGGCGCCGGAAGACGGAACCAATTGAATAAGACAACAGCTGGTGTGTGTTTGAAGAAGCTAGCAACTAAGCTGTCTCAGGTTGAGAATGTTCCTGATTGTAAAATTGTTAAATAAAATGCCACTGTTTTCATAAATAATATAAAAGATGGAGAGTGTTTAGATGTGACAATCAGACCGTTATCCATTTGAGTGGTCGTAAGATCCACTAAGTCAGCTAGCTTGATTAGTTAGTGCAGTATGTGTTCAGTTGTGAAAACAAGTGCTCGCCAACTCTGAACAAAGGTTGGCTCACTACAGTACTAAACCGCTGATGGTAAAAGATAACTCGTTAGCACTGCAATTGTTAAAGACTCATAACAAGATGGCTACTGACTGAACAACATGACTGAACGAGGAGATCGTTGAGCTTGTGACTGGAAGTTATTAAACAGTGTTTTGTGGGTAAGTGTTAGCTTGACATACATTTGGTCAGCCATAATTGTTAGCTGGTACACTATACTTTTAGCAAGGATGCTTGTCAATTTTCCAACAATGTATTCTACTCTATTGTTCGTAGAAAGGGTGAATGTCGGAGCCACATAACAACGTGGAAGAGCAGGTGGCAGAGCTAGACAGACATACTGACTGTCAGCCGCTTGGACCTTCAACCCAGGAGTCTAATGAAACCCCCAGACCTGAACAGTTATGGTGTGTCTATTAGTGTATTTCTTTTTGGATGTTGCTGTTTTGTCTTGATCTCATTTTCCAGATGTCTCACAACCTTGTACTTGTCCCACAGGCTCTCTCCAGCATCTTATCTCTCCTCTGCAGAACCAAGCCCTTCCCCTTCTGGGGAGGGAAGTGCCCTGCTGTCGCTGCCGTGGGAGATGGTGGCTCGCATTGCCTCCCATCTTCCAGCTCAGTGTGTCATCACAGTCCTACCACGGGTGAGTGCGTTCCATTGACAAGCACACGCACTGCATAGCTGACAATGTCTACTGCCTTTTTTACAAACATGCCCAGAGACCTTTTGATCCAGAAATGATTGTTAGGACATTGAACTTGATCTTTATTACTTCTCTATAACCCCGTACAGGTGTGCCATGCTCTTGGTAATGTGTGCAAGGACAGCACAGCATGGCAACTCCGAGCGCGCAGACTCACAGGCCCCAGGGCCTGCTTCCCAGTGGGACCTAGGGACAACTTTGACTGGCCCACCGCTTGTGTTGAGATGGAGCAGCTGATTACCTGCTGGGCTGGTCAGGGGGAGTGGGCCACCAGAGAAGCTGAGAGGGACAGAGAGAGGCAGGGGGATGGAGTGGGTGGTGAACGAGGGGCTGAGGGGCCAGAAGTGGGTGATGTCCAAGGGGAAAAACCGGGCAAAGCCCAGGCGGGGGTAGAGGCACTGGCACAGGAAGCAGGGTTTGTCCCAGAGGAGGTGAGGCAGGTAGCACTAGAGGATGGAGAGAGAGAGAGGCATCAAGATGGTGGTCCACCTGCTGGAGGGAGGCAGAAGGAGGGAGAGCAGAGGCAGGAGGCTGACATGGTGGAAGAGAGGGAAGAGAGAGGAGTGATGGAGGCCATAGAGGTGGAGGAGAGGGTGGGGGTGGCAGAGAGGCAGGAGGGGGGAGCTGTGGATCGAGAGAGAGAGCCAGCCAGGTCCCCTAGTCCTCCCCCGGCCCTGGAACATATCTCCCTCCCGTCAGGGCACATTGCTGAGGTCAACTCTGTGCTGCTGGTGGGGGGGGAGGGGGCGGTGTGTGCCTCAGGATCACGGGACAGGAATGTAAACCTTTGGAACCTGCGGGAAGGGTCAAAGGGTGCGCTGCTGCGTACGCTGGGGGGGCAGGGCCTCTTCAGTACCCACCTGGGGTGGGTGTGGTGCCTGGCGTCCCGCGACAACCAGCTGGCATCTGGCTCTTTCGACAGCACAGTGAGGCTGTGGGACCTGGGGTCTGGGGGCACAGAGCAGGGCCTCATCAGGACCAAGGCCGCTGTGCTCTGCCTCTCCTTCCAGTCGGACGTGCTGCTGGCCGGCACCTACGACAAGAAGGTCAGCATCTACGACACCCGAGGTGAGTGTCGCATGCCACCAGGGTCTTTTCAAGTGGGACCCTATTTGAGCCCATCGCCTCTCGCAGCAGAGCCGAATAACAGACAAATAATGCAGAGCGTTTCTGTTTGATATCTGTCATACTGTTTTCTATCCGGCAGTGGCGGAGCCCCTGGTGAAAAGTCTCCGTCTCCATGGTAACGCAGTGCTGTGCTTGGCCGCCAATGAAAACTACATCATTTCTGGCAGCAAAGATCACACTGTGGCCATATATGACCGTAGGGCAGGAAAACCACTCCAGAAGCTCCAGGTGCGCGCGCACGTTCATATAAGCAAGGCTGTTAGTGTGTGCACTTGTCTTTCTCGGTTGATTGTTCTCTCTCTGCTCACTTACTCTCTCCCTCCTTTACTCCCTCGTCTCTCTTTTTGTGCCCTTTCGGTCCCTCCCTCACTCCCTGCTCTCTCCCTGACTTTCCAATGCCCTCCTGCCTCCGTCCAGCTGAGCTCCTACTTGCTGTCCATGTGCTACAGCGGCGGCGAGGTGTGGGCTGGAGACAACAGGGGCATGCTCCACTCCTTCTCCGTGAACTCTGGCGCCCTCAGGCCCGTGTCGCAGTTTGACGTGGGACACACCTCGCTGGTCACTGGCATCCACAGGTCCCCTGGGACCCTGTACACCTGCTCCTCAGACCGCACCATCAAGGTACAGCCAGCTCCCAGAGGATGGACTTGCTATTACGGTCACAGATGTTTTTTTGGTTTTGCTCGCATTAGTGAACAAAGCATAGTGCTGTTTTTCCTCTGTCCTTTTCCATTTGTTTGTTCCCATTATGTCTGCTTTTTCTTATGGCGTCCATGAGCTAACAACCTGTAACATATCATTTAGAGCCACCGTTTTTCCCTTCTGTGATTATGGTCTAATGCGATCCTTGACTGTGCCAGGTGCATCTACCATGCGCCCCTCCGAGGACACTATGCACTCTGCGCCACCAGGCTAGTGTCAATGGGGTACGTCTCTGTGTCTTTGCCGTTTCCCCGAGACCAATGCAGACGGCACGCCTATGAGCTGACAGGATGTTGACGTCCTTTTCTCCCTCTCTCCTCCAGTTGAGCGTGGAAGCCGGGGTGCTGGCTATCGCTTCAGGGGACATGTGTGTCGAGGTTTGGAAAGCTCGTAAATAAGGAAGAGGGGCGGACGGCCCAAGTTGGACAAGAGAGCCTGGGCCACACTCACCACAGTCCACACTGCTGTTATGAGATTGAAGTCATTCAAGACTGAAAAGGTTTTTGAAACTGACATTAGTTTATCAATTAATATATGGTGTTGTTGTGTCCTTCTGGGAAATGATGCTGTGAGCATGTTTAAAGGAAGGAGTTTGTGGCAAAATGTATCACTTTTGTGTGTCCTCATCCAAAACTCCTCATCCACCCTTTTCATGTAGCCTCTATAGGCTTCCAAAGTCATGAACTGGAGTCCAGCTTTAAGGAGATTTTATTGTCCTTGTGTATATATATTCTTTCCTCATTGGGAAATAGCATTGGGTGAATACATAAGTGACAGAGGGACTGATACTAAAAGCTTTAACAGTACATTGTTTCAAAGGACTGATTCCTTCCTGGCATTCCGACTGAAGCATTCCATATAGTAAGCCAAGAAGATAGTGATGATTTGTCTGTGGTCAGTAATATAAGACAATGTAAAGACATACTGCTTTAGGCTGAGTCAAGTTGTGACATACCAATTGTCTTTGGTAGATCTGTATATGAATGTGGTGCCTGGTGACTAATTGTCACGGTTTCATAGTGTATTGTCGTTGAATCTTTCTCTGTAGTTTGGTCTTTGTAGATCTTGAGCATGTCTAACCATATAGAAGCAACTATATCTTATCAGACATGGTGAAGTGCCTCAATGTAGAAAGAGCAAATCCATTTATTTTGTCCAACTGACAAACTTCTCCCTAGCTGTTATTGTACAGGCTACTGTACTGTAGCTACTGTCACATTGTAGTATCTTAACAAGGACGAACATAAGTAAGGCAATTCCAACACTTTTATTCAGAAATTGTGTTATTTTATTGTGAATTGACTGGATTGAAATGGAAGTCATCCCAACCCTGACATTAACAATGTTAATTTAACAAAATACTTTGTTACTGTGTGTATAAACTTTGTAATTTCTGCGATTGAAATAAACAAACATTCATTTCTTTACAGGCTGCTGTGGCCAATCCTGACATATCAAGACACTATGCTACATATCTAGATAGAGATTGGAGAGCAGTCCGCAGCAGAATTGTAACCATTTAGATGACCAATTAAGTGTAAATCTGTAACCTAGGCATCAGTGTCTGGCTAGGGTCTACAACAACACACAGGTCTTCTTGTCCTTGAAGGGGTTGGAGGAGGCAGCGATGCCGGTGAGGAGAGGGTCACTTCGTTTGTGTTCTTGACAATACTGCACTAGCTCTGCAGCTGCCAGTGAAATCTGAGGGGGAGGATGTGGTATGGATGCGAGAACACACACGACTTAAAACGCGAACGTTCGATGGAAACTATGATATAGAATTTGGGTAAAAAGTTGGTATTGTATCCAGTTAAATGTTAAACTCACCATGACAGAACAACACACACAAACGCACTCACCTTAATTCGATCTATGCTAGCTTCCACTCGCAGTTGTTCTAGAGCCTTCCGTGCCTGTAACACGCTGTTGCTGCTGCACACCTTCCCTGACATTCTCTTCAGCAGAAGACACAAGCCCTGGTGGAGGTCAAATTATGTTTCTTTCCTCTCCCCAAATGTAGATAAAGGAAGATAAATCAGACCACTATGATGTGCATGGAATGGAATTTCCCAAAGAGAAAAGCACATGTCCCATATACCGTTGATTCCAAGTACCAAACAAAGTACTATATGTATCTCGAAAATAAATATGTATAGGAACCTAGTGCATGAAGCTTGATGTTCATTTCTGACTGAGTGTGGAGTCTGGCCTCCTTTTTAACCTCTCCTCTCTTCCTCTGCTCTGTGGACTCTGCAGAGGCCACTTCAAAGCTCATGTGAAGTGTGTCAGGATTAAAGGTCACATGCACAGGTCTGGAAAATGTCACAGCTACATCACACGCATCCCTCACCATCAGACTGGATAAAAGGAAATTGTGGGAGAGATGGAATTAAGTAGGCTACACCTACATACGTTTGATTCTGAGAAAATAAAATAACGTTAACCTTTATTACTAAGGGTGTGCATATCGAAAAGAAGAACTCTAGTGTGTGTGTGTGTGTGTGTGTGCGTGCGTGTGCCTGCATGTGTATTGGCGGCATAGGGTAAACATCTGAATACTAGTACCCACTACCGCATTATAACACTTGGCAACTGAGAAAACATGTCTGCTCGATTTGAACCTTTGCGCTTTCCGTAGAAGATATTACTTGTGCGCAGCGTACAAGTTCCATGCGTTTTAGCCGCAGTAGTAATTGGATACCTTTATTGAAATGAAATGACCATTTTTACCAGCATCCACTGATAAGACGACCACCCACTTATCTACAAAACGTGGTATGTTGCTTCGTTTGTCACTGTACATTACCGATATAATCTTTAGACTTCTGGCCTGTCACAAATGTAGCACTGACCGGGTACTGACAGTTTTTGTGTCCAATACAAATTTGCTCTGTCCACCAACCAAAAGTAGGCGGGACTGTTCTTTCTTTTAGCATTGCTGGCTTAGAAAACCTACGAAATACAATACTAGAAATCTAAATTAGTAATTTACACCTGCCCATGTTAAACCGGTGATTGAGCACATCTGTTATTTTACAATTCAGATGGACGCGGGAGTAAATTGTGGGCTGTAAAGTTGTAAACTAGCTATTGTAGAACTGGTTTTGTACCTTGCTAGTAAGTTAGCTTGGTAGTTCTTGAGTTTAGACTTTGCTACAGATAAAAGCATTACTTTAAACATTGAATCTTGAGTCAAGTAGTCGCATAAGCACCAAAGCAAAATATGGCACCTGGGAGATCCAAGATTGTGGAACACTACATCATGCCTGAAGACACAGAAGGAAACTTCAAAGCTGTGTGCAGACACTGCAACCGATCAATAGCGTGCTCCAGGAAGGCTCTCTCCAATCTGCACGCGCATATAAAGGTAATCCATTTCCTACTGAAAATGTGTAATTGGGACTGATTTAACCTTATGAGTCATGAGTTAAGTGATAGACATTTGTATCTATCTTTGTTCCAGAGAGTACATCCTGCCCTCTTTGAGTCTATGCCCAGGGTGAAGAAATCCAGTCCAACCCATGCTCGCCCACTACAGAGCCCCACTCTGTTAGCTAATGCCATAGCAGAGAACATTGTACCCTTAAGTCTTTTGGAGAGTTCATCATTCAAGAGGTTCTGTCAAACCCTGGACCCAAACCTGACAGTGCCAACTCGTAAGACCCTATCTGGCTACCCTATCTGGCTATCTAGCGCTCTTCTGCCCCTCTGGGTGGTTATTCAAGCCAAGCTGCTGTCCGCTGATGGCATGAACTGGATCCGGTCTTTTGCTGTTTGAACCTGCTTCACAAAACAAACCTTCTTATTTTTGTTTTGTAAGAGTAGCGTGAAATTTGAATGAAATCCACTTAAGTGAATTGGGGTTGTAAGACGTGCACCACGAACCTTCATTAAAACAGTAGCACATATCAACCTTTTCCCCTTGCATCCTTAAGACATGCCTTCTCTTTTATTCTTGTTGTTTTATCAGAAGATAAAGCCATGGCAGACCATGCCCCCTCTGTGGCTATGGAGGCGGTGCTGAAGCCAAGCTCCGCCCTCCCAGAGGACATGCCCAAGATCCGGGGCTATGACTTTAACCAGGGGGTGGACCACCGTGCCCTTCTGCAGTCCTACATTACCACAGGCTTCCAGGCCAGTAGCATGGGCCAGGCCATCCAGGAGATCAACAAGATGGTGGGTAGAGGACCAGGCTGTTCGTATCTCAGATTGTATGTTGTTATATTGGGTTACCGAGGACATATTAATAATGTTGATGTTTCCAGTTGAAGAATTCTGCAGATGGATCACACAGTGCCATAGACTGCTGAGTTGTTTTGGATGTGGTTTTCATGGTTGCTGTCGACCTAAACGCTCCCCATGTTACGTGGTTCTCCCTGGCCTCTGCCCTCGTAACCTCAGATTGACAAGCGTCTGGAGGCAGTGAAGGAGGAAGAGGGAAGTGAAGTCTCGTCAGAGCCTGCTTCTTCTTCCCAGTCAGGCTGCACCATCTTTCTGGGGTACACTTCCAACCTCATCAGCTCTGGAGTGAGGGAGTCTATACGCTACCTGGCCCAGCACAAAATGGTGAGACTACAACCCATTACAAAAACAACCACCAGCTCTCCACAGAAGTCTCACCCACTGGATCAGAGGGATAAAGAGGATTTCACTTCTAACGCTCTACTTCTCCCCACCTGGCCTCTCTAGGTGGATGTGATAGTGACCACAGCTGGAGGTATAGAGGAGGACCTTATCAAGTGCATGGCCCCCACCTTCCTGGGAGAGTTCAGCCTGTCAGGCAAGGAGCTGCGCCAGAGAGGCATTAACAGGTAACATCGCCATAGAAACAGGTAACATCACCATAGAGAGGATCCAGACTTGGATCTCAGCTGAAAGAGCTCAGTGGAACAGTACAAGAGGGACTTTGACGGCTCAATAACGATAAAAGTGTATCCATTATGGCTTACATAGAGAGAGAGAGAGATAGATGGGTGGGTACTTTATTAATCCCCTCGGGAAAATTGCGGTAAATCCGCTGGGCACTGCACTCCGGACTGGAGGAATCGGTCGTTACTGTTTTATAGTGTTGTCGTTTCTCATCCTCACAATTCCTCTTTTGTTTCCTTGTTTTACTTTGTCTTTGCTCTTGCTTTCTTTCTCTCTCTCTCTCTCTCTCTCTCTCCCCCCCCCTACCTCCCTCCTTCCTTATATAGAATAGGGAACCTTCTGGTACCCAATGATAACTACTGTAAGTTTGAGGACTGGCTGATGCCCATCCTGGACCAGATGGTGCAGGAGCAGACAACAGAGGTAGGGCTTTGTCACGAGACCATGATGCCAGCATGTATTCTGACCTGGCAAATGGTCAGTTTGACCTCTGACCTCCTACCATCTTCAGGGTACACGCTGGACGCCCTCGAAGATGATCCACAGGCTGGGGAAGGAGATCAACAACCCGGATTCTGTCTACTACTGGGCCTACAAGGTGAGATTTGAACCCGTTTTTCTTTGACATTGCAGAGCACTAAAGATGGTCGGAGACACTGAATTCAACTTGAAGGAGTATTGCACTTTAAAGAATAAAAAAATAAATGATAACAATTCAAGGGCATTTCTGCTATATTGTGATATAGTGTAGAATGACAGGAAATGTAAGAGAGAGGCTTACCGCAGCTGTGGAATACTGTACGCCTATTGTTGATCTATATTGACGTCTTTGTGGTTCAGAATGACATCCCGGTGTTCAGCCCTGCTCTGACTGACGGCTCTCTAGGAGACATGATCTACTTCCACTCCTACAAGAACCCTGGCCTGGTGCTGGATATAGTGGAAGGTCAGAGACAGGGAGGGCTCTGTGTCCCATCACCATTTAACAAGACGTTGGTACATGGTCGCTAGTAATGACACTCACGATCAGTATGTTTCAGATATTCGCAGGTTAAACGGCAGAGCTGTGTTTGCCAAGAGCACAGGGATGATCATTCTTGGAGGAGGGTTGATCAAGCACCATATTGCCAACGCTAACCTCATGGTGACTACATTCAGTTTTGTTTACTCATTTGTTATTTTATTGCCATTTTGTTTTCCAGTGGTTGATCATTTACTTATGGTTTCAAGTGTTTGATATGAATACCATATTATTTTATTTCTTTCTTTTTAGTACTATGTGTGATTTCAATTTTGAATTCTTAAAGACGGAATCGAAATACAACTTTGTTTTCATTCTATATGATTGTGTTCTGGTCCTCTCTCTTTATCTCTCTTTTCCTTTCTCTCGTTCTGCCCCTCCGCCTCTCCTCCTCAGAGGAACGGAGCGGACTACGCTGTGTTTGTGAACACGGGCCAGGAGTTTGACGGTTCTGACTCAGGGGCCCGGCCTGACGAGGCAGTGTCCTGGGGGAAGATTCGAATGGAGGCTAAGCCCGTCAAGGTACCTCCACGGCACTACGACACCCTCCACCAGACCCATCACCAGATGAACAAGATCCTACACTGCAAAAACTCTCCGTCTAGCTGAGCGGGATCATCTTGTTTTTAGATCTTAAATATTATTTGACTGGTTTCTACTATTCTTGTTGGACTTGTGTTTCTAGTTCTAATAGTGACTTAATTTATGTAAACTACACATTATTTTGTAAAACAATTTTCTTACTGCACTTGTAGCCAAATTAACTTGGTATAAGCATAAGCAAGTTCATAACTAATATTGAACTTACATACACTTACATAACATTTTATAGTTTTTTTTATTCGATTATTTTCACAGACTTTGACCAGTTTACTCAATCTAAAGTTTTGTTGCGCTCTGTACAAATCTTATTTAATGGAGTCTCATGCCACCAGTGTTGTTGTCCTAAGCAGACTGGGCTGGTAAACTAGTTGTTGTTCCTGGTCCCACCAGGTGTACGCTGATGCCTCCATAGTCTTCCCACTGCTGGTAGCGGAGACGTTTGCCCTCAACGCAGACCGCCTGATGGCCGACAGGAAAGACTGATGGAACCTCCCCCACTTGACACGCGCAGCATGTCTGGAGTTCTCTCTGAGTTGTTTTCTTCTCCTTCTCTCCAGTTTTAGTTCTATTTATTTCAATATTTTTTTTTTATAGCAACACGTAAAGCAAGAAGTATGTTGGACCAGAATCCAGCCCTGCACTTCAAGCAGGGCTCCAGTACCTGGCAAAAAGTGGAAGAAAGACATAAAGTGACACTGAAGTCAAGTTTACTGTGACACAGCGCAGTAAGTGTGCACATGCACACGCGCGCACACACACACACACACACACACTGTCTATGCCCTGGGTGTATGAGGTGTGTTTAGGATGAGCCGAGGGTTTAGCATGGTGTACATTACCAAAGATGTGCGGTGTAATATAAACAGTTTTGCATGAGACAGATCAAGCAAGTTAATTATTAGGCTGTTATCTCACTCAGATAAAGGTCATAATTTTTGTTTTTCTGTCTCAGTTAAAAGTTGTATGTATTTAACTTAAGAGAGAAACTCCTTGGTGGTGCATGGATCCCATCTATGCTTACACGGGTGGAATGTGATGATCTTATAACTCTGGTTTTTACATGATCTTCCCTCACCTGCTCTTGACCTAAATATGACTTAAATAACATGGCTGTACATGTAAATAAATACATATACTGTGATGGTGTGTGTGTTTAAGTGGATATTGACCAAACACTGTAATGCCTGATAGATCCATAAGGGGACTCCAGCACCTCATGTAGTGTCGTTAGTCATGAGCCATTGTGAACCATCAAGTAGATTATGATGAGTGCTGTGGGCTCATCTCTGGTATCCAGAAATAGGACTGCTGCACCAAGTGCCTGCGTATCCAACAGCAGTTCTTAGATTGGGTCAGTTTCATACAATAACTTCACACCTATGGACTACCTTTTATACAGCCAAGGTGTGGCAGAAGGTCTGGCACTGGCCCTTTTTGTAGTCTAGGTGAGAGCGCTTTGAGTTCCAGTGAGTTTGTGATGCTGTGGGCTCTGAGGAATGCAAGGTCTTGTCAGGTGACAACTCCACCAATCACTGGGCTGCTGTTGAGGGTGAGGCTCCTCCCCCTCCGTTCCCCTGGAGAACTCAAGAGGGAATTTAAAATTGCATGCGTGGTTTATTCTGTGACGATGTTTGTCAGCACGAGCATGCGTGCAGAACACATGGTCTGAGCTGCAGTATTTTCAATAAGAATCAAGTTCCTTTCATAATAATACTTTTTTATTCACCTTGCAAAGTGTCTAGGAAAATCAAAGTTTTTGTGACAAGGTTTTAGTGACAGACCTTCATAGAAAGTCAACCTTTCTCGTGATGAAGTGTTGTTCTTTGTTAAAACAGAGTTCTTCTATGGGAACTAAACCCTCTGACATGTAATATCTGTCCCCTGATCATGTCATCCTCCCCTCCCAATAATATTTGCAACCTTCACATTGGTAATTTGGGAGCATCCAAATTGTCCCAAGTAGCCCCCAGCGGTAGGGGAAATGTGTATTTGTCAGTTTCATATTTAGCAAGCACTGTGTGACCTTTACTTCCTGGATGGAGAGGCGGGTAAAAAAGAGAATATATAAGTGGGATAAGGTCAACTTTCCCGAAACCTCAGCCCAATGTGTCCTTTCCTGTCAGGGCGTTTCTCTTTCTGCTTAAACTGCTTTTCCATTCAATGTTTCGTTCATTTCCTATTGGCTGTTTGCTTCTGTGGTGCTGTGTGTGCATGTGTGTGCATACTGTAGAGTGTGTGTGTGTACTGTACAGTGTGTGTTTACCTAAGGCTTGAAGCTGGATTGACTGTACAAAGGCCACCCTGTATGGACTTTCCATCACCTATGGATGCTTATGTTTGTTTAACATTTTTTTTTTTATCAATGGAGACAGGGAGAGGGAGTGACTGAAAGAAAGAAGATAGTGGGTAGTGACTGTATGTGTCTACGTTTGACATATTTCTTTGCATTTTTCATTTGGAATTTTTACGTGTGTGGGTGTATATCTCCGTGCTCATGTATGTGTGTATGATTGTTAATTCGGAAGTACTCGCAGTGTGTGTGACAATCTGCTTTGTGCTGCCCAGAACTGTGTGTGTGTGTGAACATAGATGAGTTGTAGTCACGCTATGATAATGTTGTGTGGCTTCTGTGGACAGAGTCCACAGTGTTAGCCCCCTCTCCTCTGGAACAATCAGCAGTCTGTGTGATGTGGCTGGGCACTGCAGTCATAGTGGCAATTATGTCTGTGCTGCAGCCAGAGTGGCAGCTTTCTACTGTGAGAAAGGGAGGCAGGGAGGGAGGCACGAGGAAAAAGGGAAGGCACGAGGAAGAAGGGGAGGCAGGAGAGTGGAGGGGAGGCAGGAAGGTAGGCAAGAAGAAAGAGACCAGAGAACATGATGTACATGAAACGTGATGAGCAGCTCCACAGCTGTAGGGTGGAGTATAAGCGTTGGGAAGTTTGTTGTGTGCCTGTGTGTGTATGCATCAATCTGTGTGTATGTATCTGTGTGTGTGTGTGTGTGTATGAAACTCCCTATCAAAGAGCAACGTCCTGGCTTCTTATCTTTCTCTCCACTGTTTACCTGTTATGTTGCCATGGGAACTCCCGCCCAAGCACCCTGCCAGGCTAACCTGCAGGTGAGTTGGGGCGTGTAAGGGAAATATGGCACATGCAGACTAAAGAGTAGATACAGGGGGGGGTGTGTATTAGTGTGTGTGTGTGGGGGGGGGGGTTATAAAAAGTGAAAGAGAGAAGGACTGAGAATGTGTGTAGCACATGAAAGGAACTAAGAGAAAGACAAGAGAACGAGAAAGAGAACAGATGAGAGGGGAGAAGGGGGTTCACCTTAGCTGCCTTCTCAGAAACAGGAAGTGCAGCCCTGATGCACGTATCCCTCGCTGACGCACCCAACTGCCACTGCTGACGGACAAGGCGTTGCTCCCTGTGTTGCCTCGGTGACAACACAGGGAGCACAAACATTCAGACCGGCAGTAACCACTTTATCAGCATCCTTATCATTACTGCCATTATCGCCCTGGTAACGATGGTGGACTGCATCCTCAGCTGCCGTAGGGAGGGGAGGGGAGGGGGAAGAGAGATGGCGGAGAGACAAGGAGGATGACCCCTTGTTCCTCCAGTTGAACACCTGGAGCACCTTGTGTGATCAGCTGCCATGTTAGCCCACTGTGTCGTGTATGGTGCATATCTCATGTTCAGAAACACTTCAATCTCCTAGGCAACCATGGAGGCAGACATCCTTCTGATAAAATGTCCCATTTTCTGACCACAACCTGATCTGGAACTGTAGGGGGGTTTGTGTGATATGATTGTCACAACCACATCCCCTTGAGCTGATTTCCCTGTCTGTCTGGTTTGTTCTTTGTTTTGTGTTACGTTCCTGAACGTACCCCGTTCCGGTTGCCGGGCAACAAATCTGCTCTCACCTGTTCCTCTTCAGCAATAAACACACCTGGCCCTGATCATCATCACTAGACTACTTAAGCTGTGGCCTGACATCCAGTGCCTGCCAGGATCGTTAGCCGTACTCGTATGTAGTGCTTGCGTGTCAGCCTTAACCTGTCTGTCAGTTTGTACGCTTCGCTCATTTTTTGCTTGTTTCTGATCGGATTCCTTTTCCTCTGTTTTTTCAGTACCTTCACCCTGGAATTCCTTTCACTCCCGCCTGGCCACCAGTACCACCGACCTGCACGTTCGTCACCATCATCAGCCTCCCATCACCCGTACTCACCTGTCACCACTGTTTCTGCACTGCACTCTACATCTGAGTGTGGTAACTTGTTTTTAGATTTGAAATCTAGTTAGACTTGTTTGTAGTATAAATTGATTATCTAGTGACATAATATTAGTACACATTATTTTAAGAAATCTCATCAGGGAACATTTTCTTGCTTCCAAATGTACTTGTTTTAAGTATAAGCAAACTCTTAAATATTTTTGGTGAGTCATTTCTGCCATGTACAACATTTGGATAATTGTATATTAGTTGATCCTCTTATCAGTAAAAACCCATATCTTAAAACCCGATTCATAGTATCTCACAAAATCTCTCATTATCATTAAGTAATTACACTGTAAAAACAAATTAACATCTGTCTCTACAATGTTGACTCTCGGGGTGGGAATACAGGTGTACAGTGGATGACGTTATTGTCAGCTATGACGTTTGAACCCGAGTTGCACAAGTGTCTTCGTTAGATTCTTCTGCTATGTGGCCTCTGGAATTTATGATTTTATCCTGTTCCCCAATAGACGTCAACAGTGTTGTGAAAGGTGACCGATTTCACCACAGAGAAAATTCCATCGTAAAACAAGAGAGCACAAAAGAGAAGATGATGGGGTGAGAACGAACACGAGTGAGAAGGATGCACGTGCAGTTTTCAGACAGAGAGGACTTCATAAATCAACTCTTTCTACAAGTTATGCCTGGCGTCAGCCAGTCTACCAGTGATGACAAACATTACAGACACCACTCAGACACTCACAATAGAAGTATATTCAGTTTATTTCATTCTGGCAGCCAATCACAAGTCACATTAATACACAAATGAGCATGAGTGAATTCACAGTATTGGAATTCACTGTCAAGGATGACTTTCCTGCGCAGTATACAGTCACAGCACACAGTCCAGTTTTGGTAACAACAACACCTTCAGGTCCGTTCAGTGCTGTTGAAGGTTTGGATGAGACCATAACAATGATAGGAAGGAGCGAATGACTCACCTCGTCGAGGTCAGCCGACATGAGCGATTTCTCTTTGAGATTAACAAAATACCTACCCACCTTACCTACTTTCAGGTCAGAGAAGATAGAGGAGGATGTGTTGCTGTGTGTGTATGTGCACGGCAGATAAGCAGGACTCTTACCCTGCTGCCAGAGGGAATGCATGGCCTGGAGGTTGGCTGCTGGTCCAAACTTTCGTTACCACATGGTACTCCCATACAAGCTTCTCATCGCTGGGACTTTGAAATGTCTCTCGCCCCGTCTCTCCCTCTGGGTCTGGAGGTTAGACCAGGCCCCTGTTCCTGCTGAACTGAGCCAGCGAATGTCACACACTGATTATCAGCACAGCAGGCACGGGAGACCAGCCCCGTGGGGGGATGGAGAGACGCACACACATATATGATATACATTTAGGCCTACACCACATATATGCAAGCACACATTGAACACATTAATGCATTTAGCCCACCCTCAGACCTGCACACATTCAAAGAAACGTCAGAGGATAACACTTTAATTGCAAAAGTTGCACACCATTTGACTGATTATTACAAAAACATTCCCGTATTACCATGCTATTGAGATCGGTACAAAGAGATCAGAGGGTTAATTAACAGTAGCTGGACAAAGAACACGTTGTGTTTTGTAGCCTCCAGACTTCCACCAGCAGTCTTCTGCAGAGCAGATGTTAGAATATATTGAGTGGATGTGAAGGCAGGGTAACTCACCCTATGGGAACACAACACACTACTAAGACTCACATGTGCCCACTGAGGAAATTAGGAAGACGACATAACCAATGTAAGAAAGTGTAGTAGCACGCTGACAAAAAACCCAATGCCCAGACGAAACACATACATGCATGGACTCAAGACAGACACAGACACACTGTAGCGCAGACAGACCCTAACCCTAATCATGTAAAGAATAGAGACTGTGATGGATGGGCATACATTATCTCAGATATGAATACAGCTCCAGCTTCAAACCTTCATGTACAGGGTTAAACTGACATTAACCACCTGTGTACACAGACCTTCAAAGACAGCCGGTACATGGGATATATAATGCACTAAACAAACGCCATAACGCAACAGCCACATCAGTCAGAACAACAGAAGATACATAAGACTGGAAATGGTGTCTCCCATAAAACTAAGACCACAAAGTAGCACTTCAGGCAGGGGTCCTCTGATACTTTCTCCCCAGTCAGGGCTCTTGAACGCTGGGCTGATCATCCACTACTGCAGGCTGAGGCTCCGTGGTGGCAGAACTTAACCACTGTGAACATGGAGGGAACTTACAGTGTTCACATGTGGGCTAAGTCCTGCTGCCACGTAACCAGGGGTCCGGTGTCCTGAGTGAGTGTGTGTGTACTATGTGGAGAAAAAGAAAACATTAAAGAGCAAGGGAAGTTGAGAGAGAATGCAAGTGTGACTGCATGTGGACACGCTTGGCTCATAGTACAGCATGTCTGTGTTCTGGTGCACTGACAAGCCCAGCTCATCCCAGCCCCAGGTTGCTCATTTCATGCCAGCCATTGGAAATCCCTGGCAATGTGATTCAGTCATAGGTGCAAAAATCACTCTACCAGGAATTCCCCTGGCTGGCAGACGATATATTAGCCAGTGTGTGTGGGGAGGACAGAGGTGGGGTTCATCAGTTGGTTTGCTTCTCTTCTACTTCCTCATTTGGCCTCCCTCACTACTTCCAGTTTTATGAATAAGCCTAGCCGAGACAAGCGCGCGCACGTTTCAGTGTGAGAGACTGTGAGTGTGCTGGGCCCTTGTCATGTGCAGGTCATTGTCGATGCCCCTTTTCAGCAACTTGTGTGCTTCTCTGAGGCTAGCTTCCTGTGGCCTCTTATAAAAATAGCTTTTCAATGACAGCATGGAGAATCAGGGCTGAAGGAAGTCCCGCCAAGTGACACTCCCATGCGGACGCGAGTTGTGCTCTGCTCCTTTCTGTGCCCCCGTCTGGGGAAAAGGTCGGAGAGCATGGGTCCTCAGTCAGAGTCAACCTTAACAAAACCTTCCCTCTGTTCACAAATAACAGCGTCAGAATACCCCACAACGAAATGGTTTGGGGTTCAAGTTTGAGATAGCAGACTCATTGATGGCAAGGCTCAAAACTAAATGAGACTAGCAAAAAAAGAACATTCACTACTAGCTACGCAATGTACACATTTAGTTTCTTTGCCCGTTTCCTTTCTATGACGTGGATGTCATATGGTCTCAATGTTTGTGGTACTTAATGTTTCTTATTTTAGACAACGGATGTATTCCTGGACCCTGTGCACTAGATGAGTCATCTCACTTTTGGGGAATTCCAGGTTCTAAATAAGTTTATTCGGGAGTAAACCTATGAGCCATCGCTATGGCAAATCCCTAACATGCTGCATCACCACCAAATGGCGTAGAACGCCAGCAGTGTGTTAGCTTTCTTCTGGATTTAAAAAGGTAAGAAACAATGAGGTGAACAGTGAAGTGCAGCCCACACAAACCAACATTTAGAAGAGACACAAACGTTAGCATGCAGTGGCACCGCACCACAGGCAAATGCTAACGTGAACAAAATGTCTGTCCCTGTGTGCCAGGCCCCATGTTCTGACAGTCTTGTACTGCAGTCTTTAGCTCAATTAACCAATCACAACACGTTAGTGACACAGCTAGAAGAGACCTGATTCTAGAGCTGAGAAGAAAATAGAATGAAAGAAAAGTTCCACTACTTTTTCTTTTCTCTGTGTGTGTGTGCAAGTTTGACTCTCTCTTCTCTCTCCTCTATAATTTGAAGTTCCAGAGGCATCTTTGTGGTATGAGCATTGACTGACTTTCAATTAAGAGTTCAATTGAAGTACCTGAGAGACCATCGAACATCTCTTCACAAAGTGAGCTACAGTTGGCTCAGACAGTTCATAGACACAGAGACCATAAACATAAAATGAAACTACTTTAACTCTCCTGTAAATCCTTCCCATGATTCAAATGGCCTCCGGCTTTTCCTACATACTCACACCATGTGTGGCCCTTGGCTCGAACTATCCTTACCTTGAAACCAAAGGTCATATGAGGTCTCCAACACCCATCAAATAAACCTCCCTGCTCTCCTCTCCTCCATCGAGTCAAAGCCGCTATTTCTGTCGTTCCCACATCTCGGAAGGCCGCCGCTTGGACTCATGTCCTCTTATTTTCTCTGTATCGTTTCATCTTTTCCATTGGCCCTCCGCTCTTTTCCTCCTTCCTCGATCGAACCCGCAGCCTGTAATACACATGAGCTCATTCCTTCCCTCGCCTGTCCAATGACAGCCCTCACAGTGACGCACGCCGCCTCACCTCAAACTCTCATTTAAGGATCTCGAACTAATGTCTCTCACTTCTGCATTGACCCTCTCTCTCCCATTCTTACTTCAGTGTGCTAGACTTCTAGCCTCCAGTCCATGCTGGAAGCACGCCACCCATGTGGATACTTGCTAATTCTCAGGCCGTGCAATGCCAATTTGTTTTGCACTCTGAGCAAAGTGTAAAGTGTGTGTGAGGAAAATGCCATCATTGAGTGATACTCAGAAGCAGATGTCCAACAGTGGCAACATCTTTTACTTTTTGGGGTTTCTGGTGTGTGAGTGTGTGAATGTGCATGCACATATTCTGTATACTAATACACCGTGACTGTGTGTAGACGTGGCCTGTTCCCCTCAGGGTGTTGCCTGAGACTGATGTCCTCACTCCCCTGTGTGTGGCTCTGACTGCAGCATCGATAGGGTCGTTGACATAAGGGCATACCATTAAGTGGAAAACACTCTGTTGAGACAGCTGGCCCTCAAGTCTCTGTTGTTTCTACACATAGCTTCTCTACCCAGGCCTACCAAAGCAGGCCCGCAGGGCGAACGCACGCATACACTACACTCAATTACCACTCAGCACACACAGACTCACAGTGCGCTCACAATCAATATACAAACAACGTGGTCAGTGTTCCGCTGAGCAAATGTGCAGTGTGTGAACTACGGTTTTGACCTAGGTCTTATAAACCAACAATGGAGTACAAATACAGTCCAGGCTGATAGCAGTCTCACCTTGGTGGTTGTGAAAAAACGCAGAAACAGAACTTGTTGATCAAACTTTGTCACAGATGTTATGAAAGCAGTCATGTCAAAGTTACACCACAATGTGATTTTTTGGGAACTTTTTTTTGAAGTATTTAAATATTTATCTTTTCTGTTTGATAAAAAAAATCAGGACTTGTGTGAGGTAACAATTTCAAAATATTTAGTCAAATAAATGTTTTTTGTCATGAAAAAATATACTTCTCTAGACTAGTCGACAAGGTTGAAAAGATAAAACCCCCGATATAATGGACCCTGACACAGCAGAAAGGATTCCACATTGACTTTAACCTACTGTACTTCTGTGAACATACACACCTTTACAAAATACCACACCCTATTCCTGTGAGAAAGAGTATGTGTGTGTGTGCTGTGTGCATGTGAGTGTACGCTCGTGTAATTTGCCTTGCGTGTGAGTGCACAATTATGTTGAGTGTCTGACATTCAATGACATTCAAATTCAAGATGGCTCCATTTCAAGTCTTTTTGTTCCATTTTTGCAGCGGTAACCAATGAAAGGAAACGTGCAGTGGTGGAATCAACACAACGGGTCTCATGTGGGAAATAAGTCTGAAAATAAAAAGTATTTTCAGGCTTAGTGAAAATCTCAAAGGCTTTCCAGACCAGTACCCAGCCCAGCCCAGCCCAGCTCGGCCAGACCAGTCCTAGTCGTGGTCTTCTCCCCCAGCCCAGCGTGTGTAACCCTACCCTGGGCTTGATCCTCTGCCAAACCCCACCACCACCAGAACCAGCACCAGCCCTGTACTTAGCCCAGGGCCGCTGGGCCACAGGCACACTGCACTGCCTCACACACCACACACATCACACACCCGTGCACACACACCACACTCACACACACACTAGCCTGCCAGTCCAATGCACCCTGTCTTATTCCACTACGCCACCATCTCACAGTCCCGGCCTACTCGTAGCAACTCTATCAGCCCCATCAAACCTGGCCTTGATCCAATACCTCATCTCCCTCTCCTCCTCCTTCTCTCTCTATCCCTCTCCACTGTACCATCTCTGACAACCGCCCCTCTCCCCAATGCCCACAGAGAGCAGTAGGCTAATGGGAACAGTGAGAGAGGGGGGGAGTAAAAACCTCCACGCAGCTAAACTCTGTCCCCAAGCCACCGTCCCCAGGTGGGCTGCTGTGGTCTGGGGGTGAAATCCCAGACAGTAGCCTGGCTGGAGAATGGAGGGTCTAGGACACCAGTAAACTCTAGTTTCAGTTTACCCTAGTTTGGAACCGTTTGGCCCTAACTTAGCCAAGGTTAGCTCCGCGAGGGCTGCATTCCCTGGGGTGAGTCTGAGAGATAGACAGGGCCAGTCCTGAACAGACTAATCCCCTAGACTGCGACCAGGATAGCTGGATTCCCTGCCTTTCATGGAGGCTCTCTGCTCTCTGCAGACTTACAGGGCCTCAGAACAATGAGAGGAATGTTTGGGCGCTCCGCTCAGCGTCTTTTCGCCTGCTTTTCCAGAACTTTTTATGACCTTGTCCGCTCCTTGTGCCAAACCCAAGGCTGGTTGACAGGCACACTCAGAGACACAAACAGACACACACACACACACACACACACAGAGAGGAGGAGAGACAGGACATGAGGACAGGCAGACATGTAGACAGAGAGGAAGACAGACATACAGACAGGCACATAGACAGTTGAAACAGATGTCCCATTCAATAGAAACTATTTACAGATGACCTTTGACTGGACACTTTATTGCCAGAGATCAGCTCTTAGATCAGGACCATTTTTCCCATATCCCAACTGTGTCTGTTTAGCTATCATAAACTGCAGTCGCATAGGAAAGATCCACAGGTTGTTGAGGCTGTTGTAGAGAAGTTATTCCTTTCATGAGTACACACAAATTCACTTACACACCCTCCATTGAAAGCTACAAGAAAGAATACCGTCTAGTTCCAGAGGATAATAAAACAATAAAACAATAAAACAATCCAGTTCTTGTCTAGACCAAGAATAACGTCCAGTCTGGAAGCATAACGTACCTGGGTGAAGTCTGTTTGACTCTTTCTCTTCCTCTCTCTCTCACTCGCTCTCTCTCTTCCTCTATCCTTGCTCCCTGTCTCTTTCCTCTCTGTCACAGCCTTAGTTGAACTTCAAGGTTGCAGCCTCTCTCGCTCTCTTTCTCTCTCTCTGTCTCTCTCCTTCCTTCAGCAGCGGTGCAGACAGAGTGTGTGAGAGTGAGTGTCTGGGAGCCAGACGGGTGAGAGTAAGCAGCCAATCCTACTAGCCCGGCCCTCTGCTCTGTGGCCCCACCCCAGTCAGGGGATTCCTGTTTGAAAACGTCAGACGGTCTGGGACCTCCCCTTGCTCACAGGCTCTTAGCCTGTAGACTGGCTGGCTGACTGGCTTAATGGCTGCCTGACTGTCTGACTGTCTGGCTGACTGGCAGGATGCTTGGGCTGCAGGAAAGGAAGAGGAGTAAGGGAGGGGGTAGGGAGCTAATTAGCCACACAGCTGGTCATAAAGGGCAATGTTTATTTCACCCCACAGTTCGCTACACGACTGCAGGCAGTCTGTATTCCAAAGCAGAAGCAAAAGCGTTGAAAGTTGGAAATCAAGAAATTAAGAAGTTACGTTTTTTTGCGTGGCCATTTACTACAATTTATTCATTTCCGTCTTTGTGACAGAGTTGTCTAGTCTCTTTAAAGTGCTGGGGCTGGAGGGGCGGGGGTGGGGGGGTGGGTGGTGGAGAACAGGCCTCGAAGGCGAGGGGGTGGGTTGGGTGGGTGGGGTTGTGACTGTGCGGGGTGTTTCCATGGTGGTTTGATCTGCACCTGTCTACTGTTGAAACAGTCTCTAACCCTCCCTTTCCTCACCCAGGGGTAAGACGAGACTCAGAGAGAGAGAGAGAGAGAGAGAGAGAGAGAGAGAGAGAGAGAGAGAGAGAGAGAGAGAGAGAGAGGCTATCAGAGATTTTACTACTTCCCCTCAATCCCTCCCTCAATCCCTCCCTCCATCCCTCTCTCCAACCCTCCCTCCATCCTGTCTACTTCTCTCCTCCCTTACTACTGCAAGCCATGGGTTGTGTGAGAAAAGGGGAGGCCACTTAGACGGGCAGGGCCTGTGAGCACTGAACCTACGTCACACATTCCTCACACAGACAGACACGCACACACAGACATGCACACTTGTACACACAAGCAGTATCTTAGCAACCCCCGCGCACACGGGCACATGTAATAACTAGGCCGCAAAGACAGATGATCACATAATTTGCCTTTGAATTGAATCAAGTCGGATTGTTTGTTTATGGACGTTCTGTTTGTTTCACGTTGAAGATGAATGACCTTTGTGAACTGGGGAATGTTAACTGGAAGACTTGCATTGATCAATTTTGATTGTTTGTATCGTCCTGATTCATGCATGATGAGGGTACTCATTTGAGTGACAGCATCTGTGCCATTGCTGTTGATGTGTACAAGGCTCTCGTGTGTGTATGTGTGTGTGTGTGTGTGTGTATACAATACATCACACATCTGGCTCCAGTGTGTGTGAGACCTCAGATGGCCTGTGGTTGGCCTGTGTTGGGTGTGTAGGAGAGGATCTGGTAATACTTCAGATCCAGGCGCCTATCATAAGGGTTAGTTAATATGTAACAAGGCCCTTGTTAGATGCTTGGTAACATTCATATGTGTTACAAGACTATATAAGTCTTAACAATATCAGTAAGGGCAAGGGTGATCGTAAGATGGGATAAGCGCATATGTCATATGGAATATGACCCTCATAAGAAGCTTATTGAGATGAATATGTGTTAATAAGACTTCCTAATGCATTAAGGCCTTATTAGCTATTAACTAACGCTTATTACAAGCACCTGGATCTAAAGTGTTCCTGAGGATCTCAGTTCCGACAGCACCGTGTTCTGCTCTCTAGACATGTATGGAGAATGTTGCTAAAGTGGGACGATTTCACAAATATTACTGTGTGTCCTGAGCAATACACCAGTCGATTTCTAGCTTCATACATTGGCCGGTTCTTGAGATAATAGAGCCTCAGACACACAGACAGACAGTCTGTCTTTACAGAAGATTAGACTTACGGTAAGTGTTCCACTTTAACCTTTGTCCCGCATTACCAATATTCAGCGAACCACCTTGTTGCACTTCTCATGTAGTCCTCACCTCCAGTAGGGCATGAGGCTGCTGTGTGTGTGTGTGTGTGTGCCCTTGAGGGTCAAAGTGTACAGTCTAAGTCCGGTGTGTGTGGTAAGTTAGTGTAGGTATATATGGAGGGTGTGCATGTTGAGGGTATCTGTGTTTGGATCATAAAGGAGAAGAGTGCTAACCTTGCAACAGAAGTGCCCTTATGGGTCCCAGTTCTTAGACGTATTTACGTAAAAGGTGTTGAGGGCAAAGTCCAGATTTCCTATATTCATATCATAATGAATGTGTGTCCAAGTGTGTGTTAAAGTGGGTACATCAGAGTGAATGTTCATCTAAGACAGTGAATCACCCGACTCTACGTGACTAATCTCAACCTTGATGAAAACTCAATTTGGTTGTCATGGTAGCGGGGATGTAATCAGACATCAGCAAGTAGAGAGGAAATCGTTCTTCCTTAGAGAGAGAAAGAGAGAGTTAGAGAGAGACATTGAGAGAGGAAGAGAAAGAGAGAGAGAGAGAGAGAGAGAGAGAGAGAGAGAGAGAGAGAGAGAGAGAGAGAGAGAGAGAGAGAGAGAGAGAGAGAGAGAGAGAGAGAGAGAGAGAGAGAGAGAGAGAGAGAGAGAGAGAGAGAGAGGAAGAGAGAGAGAAAGAGAGAGAGAAAAAGAGAGAGAGAAAAAGAGAGAGAGAGAGAGAGAAAGAGTGTGTCTATAGTGGGAACCAAATCCACTACCCTAGACAATATACTACACTATGATATTACACTACATTATATACAGTACCATACTGTTCTATTCTATTCTACTACTACCACTAAACTATACCACAGTATTGTGCTATGCTATGCTATGATATACTATACTATACTATACTGTACACCATACGATACTATACTATACTACACTACATTATACTATACTATACTTTGCTATACTATATGTCATGGGACAGTAAGACCTGGCCAAGGTACCCAAGGTTTAGTTCAGCTCAATATAGTTTTTCTGTAGCACCACGTCTACAAAAGAGGGTCCAGAGCTCAGTCATAAAGTCGACCCAGTCCTGGCTTCTCTTGTGAGGGAGGCCCAGGCAGGGTCCACTTGACTTAGACGGGTAATGGATGTGTCTTTATTTTTCTCGCTCTCCCCCACACCCCTCCCCCCTTTGCCTCTCTCTCTTTCCCGCTCTCTCTCTTTCTCTCTCACTCCGGTATTTATGTGTTGGCAGTCGCCATGGAGACAAGACACACAAACACTGTGGCTCGCAGACAGGAAGTGCCGTGGAACCACAATGGCGTCACTGCGGCTCGTTGCTCGCTCTCGCTCTCCCGTCTCCACGGCCAGGACGCATGCTATTATCCTCAACGCTGCCCGGACTGCTCTCTTTTTGGGTTCTCATTATTATTAGCATTGCTTTCACAGCTGTGGTTCCTCTTTCATTTGAGCCACAGTAGCTACAGTGATGCTCACAGAACACTGCGTCCCTGGAGTGTGGGCTTCCACGCTGTCTAATCCACTGATGGTGTCTGACACCCGGTCGTCGGACGATGCACTCACAAGGTTTTGGTTGGTTGGACTGAAAAGCTATCTGTGGAGTCCGCTGTGGTACTTCGCTCTCACGGCGGCAGGCTTGTCTCCAATGGCAGGCGTCCCACATGAAATGCTGGTCAAGTGTGTATATGCGTGTGCACACATGCGTGTTTTTGGGTGTGTGTGTGTATGTGTTGATTTGTGTGTGGCCTTCTTGCTCTGAGTTACATCAGTCTGGTAGTCCTGTACCGTATGCACATCATTCCCTTCCTGCCTCCTGTTTCTACAGAGCCAGAGTCTAAATTTACCCAGCTGGAAACCCCCTTGTGAGGAGACTGCCCTCTCCTCAACCAACTAAATATATCCTCCCAAGACCACCTTTCCTGCCCTCCGCTCCTTCTTTTCTTCCTCCCTCATCCCCCCCTCTCGATCTGCCCCGCTCTCTTGACCTCCGTGCCTCTCACGCTCGTCATTCAGGCTCTGTCGCACACTATCTGTTGCATGACAGCTTTCCTCCCTCTCTCCAACTCCCCAATTCTTCCCCTCCCTGTAAATCTCTCTCTCTACCTCCCTCCCTCCCTCGCTCTCTCTCTCTGTCTCTCTCTCCCTCTCTCCCTCCCACCCCCCCCCCCCCCCCCTCTCTCTCTCTCTCTCTCTCTCTCTCTCTGTGATAGGGGTGCCTCCACCCAGTCCCCTGAGGCAGACTCAACGTGTCACTAAGTGTAAGTGCAGCCAGCAGAGATAATGAGGGCAGGTTGGGAACACTCTGCACCGATTAGTCTCCTCTCTCTTTCTTTCTTTCTTTCTTTCTTTCTTTCTTTCTTTCTTTCTTTCTTTCTTTCTTTCTCTCTCTCTCTCTCTCTCTCTCTCTCTCTCTCTCTCTCTCTCTCTCTCTCTCTCTCTCTCTCTCTCTCTCTCTCTCTCTCTCTCTCTCTCTCTCTCTCTCTCTCTCTCTCTCTTCTCTCTCTCTCACTTTCCTTCTGTCTCTCACCCGACACCCAAATAGAGAGGGTGTGAGGGAGGATTCTCCTGAGATGAGGTCATCGGCTGGATGATCTGGATATGTGGCGGTAGGTGTCTGAGAGAAAAAAGGGTGGATAGCGGGGTGGGGCTGGCAGGGGAAAAAGGGGGGATAGTTTATGAATTGTTAATATGTCATCACAACTACAATAATGTGTGTAGTCTTTGTTTTCAGAATATATCACGGTTCTGGCACGTATGCTGGGATATGAAGTACCTAAAACGAGTCCTCTGGTGTCCCTTGTTAACATAAAAGTTTTTTTTACCAGTAGGTCTACTCTGGGAGTTTGTAATTTCCAAAGACAGAAGAATTTTAGTGAAATACTTGATCTTTAGTTTTATTCACAAGACTGGGAAAAATTTGCACAACAGGATAAACATAATATCCTGTTTATAAATGAGAAAAACAACATAACGATGATGACGATATTTACAAGAACCACGGTTACTAATGTAATGATAAAAGTGAGTGGTAGACTATCTGAGACAGCATCTCAGAGTGACTGTGTAACTGGGACTACGCAAGCATTGATAGAGTGGACAGGGAGTGTGGTTAGCTAATAGGTGACCGAGGGGATCTCAACACAACGCTCCCTTAACTGACCTGCTGACTTTATCTGTCACATCATCTGATCAGTCTACTTCCTTGAACTCACTAATAAAATCATGCTTGCCCTCTGTCACACAGGCACACGCGAACACACACAATTTGATCTCTGGCTCCCGGGGGCAGTGCATCTGGACTGTAACTTACAGTCAGGCTGTTTCTAACTATTCACCTGCTCATGTGAGGAGGAACATTCACATGTTACACAACCAACATGTAACAAACCTTTCATAACAAAGATCGCGACCCAGTATTCCCAAGGGGCCCTTTTACACCACCAGGCTGACAATGATAATGTTATCTTTACATTACATTTAGTCATTTAGCAGACGCTCTTATCCAGAGCGACTTACAGTAAATACAGGGACAATCTCCCCGAGGCAAGTAGGGTGAAGTGCCTTGCCCAAGGACACAACGTCATTTGGCAGAGCCGGGAATCGAACCGGTAACCTTCAGATTACTAGCCCGACTCCCTAACCGCTCAGCCACCTGACTCCCTCAGACAGATTGATCTGTGAGCTCAGAAGGCACAGCAGGACACCAGGGTCAGTGTGAGTGATGTTTATGATGCAGAGTGATGAGTACTGGGAGTATATCACTGCTTTTATGATGTAGTAAAAACAAAGATTTTGGTGTATAGAGAGTAGAGGGCTACTGTTTGGTGTGGTCTCTGTCTACTATTCTGTTTCACACACACACACACACACACGCACACACACACATTCAATGAGAGTGTGAGCAGTCTTTCCGCTTGAGATTTGCTTCTAGACAAGCAAGTCCCAATGGTTCAAGGTCAATGAACATAAACAACGAGACATGGTGGGTAGCCAAAACATGGAGCATACATTGTGAAAAGCAAATAAGTGCCAATGGGTAGGACCAGAAGAGCATGTAGTTAAGCAAATTACAATTAAATGACTGACAGTTGACTGACAACTGACAATTAACACATTACACAGAGAAGGAAGAAACACCCTAATTCCTCCCAAAAGTACAGTATCCAGATACATGTGTCAATTCTCACACACACACCCACACAAACGCGCACACACCCACACACACGCACACACACAGCCACTCAGCCAAGCCAGTGGCAGCCAAATCACACATTAAGTGAATGGGTGGGGATGAGCAGTGGGTCTGTGGGGAGTGTGTACAAACCTCATCAGATACACACATGAAGCCCTGGAGCCCTAGAGTAAATAGAACCCACCGTGTTAACCCTGCCACAGGCTCCTCCACTCAAACAGCCAGCTGTGGGAAAATAAACTGCAGAAAGGGGCTCAAGATGACAACGACTACTAGGCCTGCACACAGACCACACGCGGTATGAGTGAAACCAGGGCCGTCAGTCAAGGAGCCCTTCAATGCACAAGGGTGGGGCCTTTTCTATATAATGTGTAGGCGTTATCTTGGAATAGATATGCTTAGTGTTACTGTAATAAGGTGAGGTGTGTGTACCAACTAGGTGTGTCCGTTTCCTCCCCCACCCATGTAAACGCTGCTCATGGGAGTGGGCATGTGCCCGCGATCCTGCCCTCTTTCCTTGCTCCCCCTCCTTCCCTCTTTGTGTGCTCTTGTCATCAAAGCTCTCTCGTTCTCTGTCTGCCTCCCTCAGCAGACTCTCTTATCGGCAAATTATTTATTTGTCTTCCTTTTCACTTCTCTTTCTTTGACGTTTACATTTAGTCATTTAGCAGACGCTCTTATCCAGAGCGACTTAGAGTAAGTACAGGGACATTCCCCCGAGGCAAGCAGGGTGAAGTGCCTTGCCCAAGGACACAACGTCAGTTTGCATGACCGGGAATCGAACTGGCAACCTTCGGATTACTAGCCCGATTCCCTCACCGCTCAGCCACCTGACTCCCCTACGTTAATCTCGGCCCCAACTTGCCTTCCTTCTTTTCCTGTCTCTCCTATTCACCGGACTTTTCTTCTCTCTGTCTCTTGGTCTCTCTCTCTCTCAGGCTGTATGTTGGTATAGTTGTCCTTATTTGGCTCCCCCTGAGAAAGTGAGAGAGAGAGAGGGAGTGCATGCATGTGAGTGTCCCAGTGTGTGTGTGTGTGTGTGTGTGAGTGTGCCTGTGTGAAGTGACTCAGTGTGTGTTTCCTCCTGACTGTGACTCATCGCTAGCCTGACTCACGCGCGCTAACAAAACACACCGTCACCATGGAGACTCTCGCCCTTCCCCCTCTCCCCCTGTGTTTCCGTGGCAAACTCTGGTCTGACCTGTCTGACACTGACTGTACCAGGACTGGCCAATAGGTGGCACTCCAACCTGGGCTGTGGCAGGGCTGGTGGCGGTGTGTGTGTTGGGGAGAGGGGGGGGGGGAGCAATACAGTTTAGTACAGAGAGTACTGAGAGGGAGAGAGAAATATATGACAACAAAGCCAGAAACAGAGAGAGAGTGCCCATCAAACACCACAATGAGAGTGGAAAATGCCTGTGTGCACACACACACACACACACACACACCTATACACACATAGCATGAATAGAGAATAGAGATGCCCACCTGTGGATCCATTCTCCTCTCTGCTGCTCTGAAATTGTAGCTAGCTTTGAACCTGCCTGGTCCTTTGAAGTGCTGGCGTCACGGCGCTGCTCGTCTGGCCCTGCCAGCAGGTTCTGATGTGGTCACGTGTGCTGTTTCATTTCCACAAAGAATAGATAGGCCTCTGGATGCAACCACTGCCCACACTTCTCACTGCTGCTGCACCTCCCCCTAGCGATGGCAACCAGTACTGATACTGCTGAACCACTGATACTGTTGAACCAGTACTGCTGAACCAGTAGTGTTACTGCTGAACCAGTACTGCTGAACCAGTACTGAGGCTGCTGAACCAGTACTGTTACTGTTGAACCAGTACTGAAACTGCTGAACCAGTACTGCTGAACCAGTTCTGTTACTGCTGAAACAGACTATTGAAACAATACTGTTACTATTGAACCAAAACTATGACTCTTGAACCAGTACTGTTGCTGCTAAACCAGTATTGTTACTAATAAACCAGAGCTATTACTATTGAACCAGTACTGCTATTGCTAAACCAGTACGGTTACGGGTAAGCCAGTACTTTAACTGCTGAATCATCATTGCTACTGCAATGTGTGTCAACTGGCAGTACTTCTCCTGAAACTATTATGACTGTGAACAAGCACCTCAAGAGGAGATCGTCCTTCTCTGTCGATGTGGTGCAAGACGTGCTGTCACTGACGGCTCTCTGTCGAGAGTATGAGCTCACTGCTCTGAGTCTGCACCGCCACAATAGGCCACTGTGACATGCAGATGTTGTTGCTCATGTCACGTTGGGCTGCGTGTTTGCGTATCTTTCCCACACTTCATACATACGTCAAGTGTTTCCATGGCTGCTGACAGCAAGTCTGACCTCACCTTTCCTCGGACAAAACCTCAACAGTGACACTTTATGTAGACATGTCACCACTGCATTCCTGTCTCACACCAACCTGACCTGTCAGTGACACGGATGAGGACATGCACACACTTGCACATACACACACACATAGACATACCCAAAAGCACACACAGGCATGCACGCTCACATCTTTTACCAGTTGGAAGACTTCTATTCAGTATGAAGCCAGTGCAAACAGGCTTCCTGTCAGGTCAAGCATAGTGTTAGGTAATAATGAACACACACACACACACGCCTGGCTGGACATACTCTCACACAATCCTGTGACCTCTAGTTGACCTCTAACCGAACTGACAACGCACGGCAGCTGGGAGGTAGAGAATTCTGGGAACAAACTGAAACCATACGCCAATTCTCTTATAATCCACAGGGATGGAGGGATGACGGAGGACAGGAGAGAGAGATACTATGCCTGTTCCTCAGACAGAGAACAGTGTCACAGCTGTGGGCAGATTAGCTCACTGAACAGATGACTTAAAGAGAAGAACGAACCACATGCGAAAAACATGTGTATCAAAGAAAGAGAAAGTTAGAGAACGAGAGTAAGTGTCAGAGGAAGAAGACACACAGGGACACAATGTCATATTGTATATTCAAGAATGAGATTGTCACACTTTATTGGAAAAAAAATGCAACCTGACGCATATATTCTGTCATATATACACATCATTCCTTACATTCACCTCAAGGTCAACAGCCATCATCGTATGCAATAGTAACACAACCTACTGCAAAGCTGAGAATGCTAGACCTCTAAACATTGAGAAGAGTACATAAAAACAATGTGCAGTACTATTAGGAGTAATAGTAAAGATAGACATTACTCAGATTACTGTGCTATAAATGTTAACAGATATTCTCTCCCTGTCCTATAAGTGTGTCGTTGGCGCCACATAACACTGGGGACCCAGCCCGGTTCTTTCAACCTATCTGAACCAGGGACTGGCATAGCTTGCATAACGGGCCGTACCACCCGCCCAGCATTCAGGGGTCAGGGCGGTCCCCTCTAAAGGCAACCCCTGACCCCCTTCCAGGGTTTGATGGTGGCATGTTCCGGGATGTGTCTGTGTGTATGACAGCTGGCCCAATGCTACCCCTAATCCCATTTAAGCCCTGTGGCTCCCCTGGTCTCATTCATTTTTACACACACACACACACACACACACACACACACACACACACTCACACACATCATCTCTCTCTCTCTCTGACCTCCATGCCTCTTCTACCCCCTCTATCCCAGACCCGAGTCATCTGCCCCCTTACTCCCGCAGCCACAGTAGCTACAGTGACTTCAAGGCTATACGAAGGATACTTTTCACAGACATTCAGTATACTCACTTTCTGTTCACGACTGACCTGCTCCACCAACCTCTTCTGCTCTCCAGCCATCTACGCCCCCCTCCCCCCCCCCCCCCCCCCCCAACAATCCGACCAACTTACTGCTGTCAGTTTGTAGCTCTGATGTGCTATCATGTGATGGTAATGATGAACCATATCTTATAAAGCTGAAATACAAACAGCACAGGGTGGGTAGTAGTGATATGTCTCCTCTACCTTGCTTTAAGGTGTCACCTTTTTCAATTGAAGATTGAAGCAGTCTAAGCTCTGTGGAATGAGTATGAGGAAATGTATTTTTTTTTATATTTAGTGGTGGGTTGTTATTTCTCTAAACATTGTTTACTTCACTCAACCTAGGCATGAGGTCATTCATCTGTCTCCAACCCACCTAGAAACACTTCCAATACAAACAGTTAAATGTCACATGTAGCAACAGCATTATATTACTCATAGCAATGCTAAACATCACATTAAATGTTAACCATCTTTTCCACTTCCACATTCTTTATCCATTAGGGTCTAACAGTGTCGTCATGGACTGGTTATCTCACATAACACTCACATTCTCCTTTCAGGTTATTTATATTTCATGAAATTTTCCATAAGATCCATTGGCCAGAATAAAAAACGGCACTGGGGTTAAATTATTCCTAGATGATCCCTACTACTCAACACAAACTCTTTCTTGTCTATCTTAAAAATCCTGGTCGTCTGGGGAGTCGGTACAATGTGGATAAAGAGCGCCCCCTGGGGGACACAGCTTTCATCTTTTCACTGTCCAACATCTCTTCTGCCTTCTCACTGTCCAGTCTCTACCTCTGACCAGGGAAGGTTTTCTTTGATTGGATGACAGACAATTCTGGGCTTTTATGAGGTGCGAAATTACTACAATTAAATAAAAAAACGATTTGAAATAGATTGGGCTGGGCAACATTTATGTTTCGGTGGCTTGAGACTCATGGAGACAACCCCAGTGATGCATTACGTGAGTGGCCATTCCCTTTAATGGACTTGAGAGAAAAATAAAGGTTTGTTTCAGCAGACAGTAGTGGCTTTCTGACTTTGATAGTTGAGTTAAAAGGCATATCCAGGTGATGAGATGGTTAAAAGCTTCCTAGCTCTATACAAAAATATAGAAAAAAGTAGAGATACAAATTCAATGACGACAAAACGTAACAATTAGCAAAAACAACTCTATTCTGCTTCATTTTGTGCTTCTTTCTGACGAGTCAACACTTGCAGTCTGAGATCATGTCACAATAACAACAACATAGAACACTACAGAAAGCAACAATGAGGGGAGGATGGGGTCTTCCATTTGAAGGTGTTCATATAAAATAACACAAAGAAAAGGAGCTTCCCTCGAAATGTCCATGCTCATAAAAGTCACAGTGTTCTTTCTCCTCCACACGTCCATGTTCTGTCAGTGGGGTAATACTTCATCTAAATGGTTATTTTATACCTTTAAATACAAAAATAACAGCCTTGTCTGACCAAAGCCAAAGTCTTGAGCGGTTAGGGTTACGGTCTAGTGGTTGAAGGGTGAAAAAGTTCAACAGGTGGATAAAGGCTTCCAGAGCTTGATCCAAACTTGCACCTCTTTCTTCCAGCCCTGCATATAAGTCTACGTACGACTCTGTGTTGGAAGAGAGGGAATAATAAAAGTTTTTTGGGGGGGAGATTTCAAAAGTTGACACAAAGCTTATATCCACTCTCCCCATTGACCCTGTCCTTTGACAAAGGGCTGGAATTCCGGCTAACCCCATTACCACAGAGAAGCACATCCTTCCAAGTCTCTCTCCGTGCATGAGGTTAGCAGTGAGTGTGCTGTGTGGGAGCGTGCGCGTGCGTAAAAAGACGGATCGTTTGGGTCGACGGCGCCAAGGCTTCAGAAGTTGCTGAAGAGCTCGTGTTTTTTGCTCCAGTCCATCTGCGGTGCCCTCTTCCTGGCCCGCTTGGCGTGGGCCTTCTCCTTGGCCTCGGCCGCCGTGGGACTCAGACGCAGGCCCAGCTCTGCGAACGGGTCCAGCAGATGGCCCGGCTCATCCTCACACAGCTGGACAGAACCGGGAGAGAGAACATGTCAAATGTAGGTATTCCAACACTGGCTGGAACACACGCTACTCTGACGTCATAGCGACGTATCGCGAAACATGCATCCATTCGCACGCACGCGCGCGCACACTCTGGTACACACACTGGGCTGAGAGCATACCAAGTTAACGGCAACGTATCACGAGCACGCATCCACACAACACGCGCACCCCCTACCTGTGTGCTGTTGCCCTGGCTGCTCAGGTCTGAGTGTGTGGACTTGATGGACTGGGTGGAGGAGCTGCCGTTTATCTGAGGGCTGGGTGAGGAGCCGTTGGTTATGGACGGACCGGAGTAGTCTGTCAGAGACACACACTCATTAGGATCGGGTCGGAATGTACCAGACATGCCACACACACACGCCACAGGCATACAGAATCCAGCAGAAGGAGCTGAAAGCACTACAATGGCTAGAGTTTATCATTAAAAACACTTTTGAAACTGTTCAATGTTACTTGGTACAACAGAGTTGTGCGATGCACTGAACGGGAGCAAAGTAGTATGCAGTGACGAGGTACATTTGGTCTTGTTGGACCGCAGTGCAGTCTGGGCGGCGTAGTCCTGCCTCTTACCTCTGACATGGCTGACATTGGGGATGACGCCCATCCTCTTGAAGTGGTCATCTGTGTCGGGGTCCACTACCAGCAGCCTGGTCTCATCTCCTCCGCTCTTGATGAAGGCCACCACCTCGCCGTGGCGCATGCCCTCGATGTTCACCCCATTCACCTGGACATGATTGAGAAATGGAGAAAAGAAGAAAGAAATAATGATATATCAAACTTAGTACACACACAGAGCAATGACATTTGCAACAACACAATTCCTAAGGTTATGAGACACAGTAACAACAGTGACAATCACAATGTCAAGGCTCTAGGTCTAGAAGGGCAATTATTTTTTAGGAGCAAACACTAGCTACATTATTATCACTAGGGGGTGCTATGGACCATTGTAGCCAAAATACATCGGACCCAGAAGAGGAGAAAAACCTTTTGGGATATCAATCGCACATCTTAGCTTGAAGCTGTCTATCAGCAGTTTGTCCTAAATGCTTCGTTCACCGAGGTACAAGCTCAACGTAGTGTTGTCTTAATTCTCAAGTGTTCATACCTACGGCTATCAGAATAGACCATTAACTATTTCGACAGTAAAACGTCATGGCAGTGAGGGAAGATTTGAGAAACACGAAGTTGGGGTGCTGGCCAAGTTTTTGTAGCTTCTAATCTTTTATCTTTATTTTTTTCAGCTAGAGAGCCATCCTCTAGCTCAAAACAGGAAAAGTGTATGTCTTGTGTCTGAGTGATCTGTGTACGAAGAACCATTGTAAGGCCCAGTGAGACTCAGAGTTAGTCCTTCTACTGTCTAGATGCAGTATTGTTTGACTTGAGTCCTTGTCTCTCAGGACTGCTGGAGTTAGGAAGCTAGGTAGCTGTAGCTTCGCTAGGCGCTGGCTGGATTAACATTGGTGCACCATCAAATATTGATGGCAGGCCTCTGCTCCAGCACTAGTGTGGGTTTCAGGTATCCTGTACACAGGGGAAATTTGTTGAAAATTCACCCTACTTATGAAATGAGGGGCTAAGGTGGAGGAGGTGGAGGAAGAGGAGGATGACTCTTTAGGGGAGTCCTCTCTCATAACCTCTCAGAAGGGAAAAAGGAAGGGCCCGGTAATGACAAAGAAATCGAGAGGGCTTGTCTGTGAAAAAGAGATAAAGGAAGAGAGAGAGTGTGAGAGAGAGAGAGAGAGAGAGAGAGAGAGAGAGAGAGAGAGAGAGATGAACCCAAACCATGACTGAACAGGGTCGAGTCAGAGTCAGAAATCGAGACATGGGCAAAAAGTAAAAAGGCCGTGAGAGTGGGTACGGGCGGGAGAGTATGTGAGAGAACAGCAGCGCAGCAATGTCTCAGTGGGAGGAAGAAAGACATATCAGCAGATGGAAACCGGCAGCAGCTGCGGAACCCCCCCGCCCTCCCCTCCTCTATTTCTCTCTCTCCATCCCAAATCTCTCCCCCCTTTCCCTACATTAGCTGGGGTGTGAGAAGCCAGCAGGGAGTCAGACAGATTGGCCTGCTCTGGGGGCGACGCAGCACCGAGTCGGGAACAACAAGTGGCTTTTGTGTTAGGGTTAGCCGGCAGGTGTTGTGTCAGGTTTCATTGGCTAACCATCCCAAACACCAAAACAGGCCACTCAGCTAATGAATAGTACAGTAGAGCACTACAGTAGGGACACTGAGCTAATCACACCATAGCTGCAACAGAAGTACCATTCATTATCATGGTGTTTTCCTCCACAAAGTGTACGTGCGTGTTTTGATGCCATGGCTGTATCGGAGCACCTGGGGACTGTGTGTGTGTGTGGCTGCGATTATCACGATGTGAACAGTATGTGGGAGGAGACAGCTGATTATCACACTGATGTGACTGGCTCATTGTCACCGGTCATGGAACACAGGGCTTCGAAAGTATCAAAAGAAAGGAAAAGAATGTAGATGTACAGTAGGTCATTCATGAAACCAGAAATGGGCCGACACGCATGTCTGGGTGTGTGGACGCTCTTTTGCTTTAAAGGTGTAATACGCCTTTAAACAGGTACGGGTCCCTCTCCTGGCCCAGTCTCTACAGAAACACATCTCTGTACTCATCTTTCTCCTGACAGTAATGATGATGATACCACAACCCCAGCAGCACCAGTCTACTGGAGCGTGGAGAGAGAGGGAGGGAGGGGAGAGAGAGAGGAAGGGGTGGAGGGAGGGAGGTAGAGAGGGGGGTGTGGGAAGTCAGCGAGGCTGAAAGGTCTGTCATGGGTCCTCACCTCCATAACAAGCTGCTGACAGACAATGAAAGCGGGGTGGTTGGTCGGAGACGGCTGCAATTAACCCTAACACACACATACACACACACACACACACACTCACACACACAAAGTGACTTGCAGCCAGCCACCCAAGGTTACAGGCGTGAAAGCCTAGGGGCTCAGAGTGGCTCAGCTCGGTTCTATGATGACCTACTGTACAAGCAACAAGCAGTTTTGTTTCTAAAGAACAGACTGTGGTTATTAGAAATCCCTCTCTATGTGCCCTGTTCAAACAATGCTAACAAGGCTAAGCTAACACTGGTGGGATACACGCGTCTCCACAGGGAATAGGTCCAATGCTTTGACTGGGGGTTCACAAGAGGCCATTAACACAAAGGTGATTGACCCAAGGTTCCAGAACTAAGAGAACATTTTATTTTGGGTTCTGCATACAGGATGCACTGTACAGTGAGTGATGTTTGTGTGGTCAGGGCCAGATTCTCTCTGTCTCTATAAACTTGGCTAAGTCTATTGACAAGCCCGAAGAGGGATAGGGATGGGCCTGCTATTGTCATCAACTACCCAAACCACAGGAAGTTCCCATGCACTCTCTCTAGCTTCCTGTTATCAGTTGGACATCAAAGCAGCTGGTACATTAATGTCAATTTGGTGCCACCCTGTAATACTCACAAAGGCAGAAAACATTACTCTCTAAACCAATAATGGATTTGCTGGGTACTTTCCAACCTTTGGTTTAGCTCTGTTTGGACACTACTGAATGTGCTTAAACTCTTATTGGCCTTGTTCAACCGTTCTATGACCCTGTGAGGTTATATGACCCAGTTGGGTCCTGTTTGACATGGTGTAGTTGGTTTGGTGGGGTCTATGGGCCTCTTTAGCCTGGTTTGGTTTTACCTGCTGCTCTAATGTTAGAGCTCACGAGAACATGCCTCCAGACCTGAATATACACACACACACACATACACACACACACACACACACACTACATCTGGAGTTTGTAGAGATGAGCGATTACAGGGTGTCTGAACACAGTATGTGGTAATGATGATAAAGTGGGTGAGTGTGCATGCGCGCGTCCTGAGCCATCATACTTTATCGAACCATCCTTCCATGCTTAGTGTGTGTGTCCCACCCCGGCTACAACCCTCCCTCCTCTCCTCTCCTCGCCCCCTATCCTATTTTCCCTTCTCTTTCCAACCTATCCCGGGCTCATGGGCATCTGCTGTCTGACTAATAACCTGTCGTCTTCACCAGCAGCTGTGGAGGGTCTGGGGTGCGGACGGTGTTATTGTAAGGGGGGGGGGGAAAGCAGGCACACGTGTGTGGCCCCGCACACACTGGCTGTGATAGGTGTGACTGGTGGGTCTGCTACTACACAGGCATGTGCACGCACACACCTTGATTTTATGACATGATAAATGCATACTAACGGGTGTCGGAGAACACAGGCATGCATTCAGTCCATAAACATGCATGGGGGTGACAGGTGGAGACCAGGGAGGAATAAACCACTCTCTCATTATAATACCCTCGCTGTCGTTCATCCCCAGTGTGCCTGATGTAAACAGTCCTCTCCTGGGGGTCCCTGTGGCCTGGCTTTGACCCCCATCCATCAATAAGCGCCTCATTAGCTAAGGGTCTCATCATGTCTGCCAGCCACCCAATGGGAAACTGTCCCTCCGCCATGACTCCCACCAGTTTATCTTTCACTCGTTGTGATCAGCCAAAACCAGGTGATTTTAGTTTCTGAAATTGAGTCGCCCCCGCTCCCCTCATCCATCCTCCCACCGCTTAGTAACCCCCGCCATGCCTCACCTCTCTGGTCATGCCCCCCCCCCCCCCTCACCATCTACAGCCCCCTCTCCCTCACCTCTACCAGTCTGTCCTGAGGTTGGAGCCCAGCGAGGTCGGCCGGCGAGCCACGGTCCAGGGAGCGGATGTACTGGCCGGGCCGGGACCTCTCGCTGTGCAGGTTGAAGCCGTAGCCCGTCTCAGCCCGCACCAGGTGGCACAGCCGGGGGAACAGCTCCGAGGGGTCGACCGGGGGAAGTGCCTTGGCCTTGGCTTCTGCTTCGGCCTGGATGTGAGCCAGGGCCTCCTAGAGGAATCAGACAGCCATATTAATACTGTTCCTAGAGTTCACTTGAATGTGTGTATCCACTATCCAGTGCTGTAGGTAAACTACAGTATAACGGATGTAATTTGACCAGTTATCAATGTAATTTGACTGGTAAAATCTCATCTGTTGGTAGCCACATTACAACATCTGAACTGAATGTTGTTCTTAATTGTACGGAATGCTTGAACAACAGAATGATCTCAGAAGATTCCCATTAAAGTAGACAGGCTGATTAACACTGACAGGATATGCTGATGGCATCACAAAGGCTGTCACACGAACAAAGCACCAAAACGCTTAACCACGCAAAAAACCTTGTTCAGTCGCCATGCAGTCTGACAGGTTCTACACCAGCACTCCTTCTCAGTTAGAAGTTATATCTGTAAACAGTTTAAATGGGCTACCACTATTATCAGGCACATAATACATACAGCACAGTGCTTGCAGTTTATGGGAATTCCTAAACTAGCGTAGGTCATTTCTATTTATGAGAGTTACAAAAGGAAACCAGAAAACGTCAAGGCAATATTGACATTATGAATCCCTTGCATGTAAATGTTTGTGTGTGTGTGTGTGAGGAAGGGACAACTACTGTTGAGCAGCAGTGTAACCCTACCTCATAATGAGCAGTCACATACAGGTGAAGCCAGTGTACAGTGTACAGTGACAGGAGGCGAGGCTTATCAGGACTGCCTGTACTATGAGTGGACAAACAGGAAGTCCAGCCTGCCACATATTATCAACATCACATCGCGCAACGTTAATGTTCAGATGGAAAACTCAAGCTATTGTTCACACTCCACCCTGTGTGTGTGGGTGCTAAAAATACACACACTGGGACTGAGGGGGCAGAGAAAATAACTGAGAGATAGAGAAAAAGAGAGAGAAAGGAGGGAGGTGGAATAAAAAGGAAAACTGATAAATTATGAAAATGTATTCAGTCTTTCCCTCTCCTCTATGCATCACCTACCCTGAGTCGTCAGAGAAAAAGCTTAGTGACTATAAATGCTTTCGTAACAGCCATAAATAAAGTAAAAAACGGGCTAAAAAAATAACGGCATCAAGAAACATGGCCTAGTTTAAGCACATAATGTATTAAACCAACAGTGAACTGGGGAGCTTGCCCTGCCAAAGCTAGCTGGGCCGAGTCGGGCCAAGCCAGACGAGGTCCAGGTCCAAAGCACAATGGAATCATTCAGCCTAATTTCATTCCCATCACTCCCAATCCACACAGGGGGGACTTCCTGCCAGGCCCCAGGAAGGGGAGGGGGCTCCTGGAGAGAGGTAACTTAGCTATTAGCACTCTGAACAGTGGGAGAGACAGGGAGAGAGGGATACACAGAAAGAGGGAGAGAGTGACAAAGAGAAACAGAGAGACAAAGAGACAGAGAGAGAAAGAGACAGACAGAGATAGAGAGAGACAGACAGACATACAGACAGACAGACAGAGAGAAAAGACAGAGAGAGAAAAAGAGAGACAGAGACAGACAGATAGAGAACGAGCTCTTGATAGAAAAGCTGGAGTAAGATAAACAGAGGAAGCACAGAGCAGCACAGCTGGTAGACATTAGTGTGGGGAGATGGCCTTCTCTCCCAGGCTAAGCTCTGACTGCCTCTACATACCTGTCTACCCGAACCTAGCGACATGTCTGTCTACCCTAGCCTAACTACATGTCTGTCTACCCTAGCCTAACTACATGTCTGTCTACCCTAGTCTAGCTACATGTCTGTCTACCCTAGTCTAGCTACATGTCTGTCTACCTTAGTCTAGCTACATGTCTGTCTACCCTAGTCTAGCTACATGTGTCTATGTTCGCCTAGCCGTCTGTCTACCCTTGCCTGGCTACCTGTCTGTCTGCCATAGACTGGCCACCCTAACCTAGTGTAACAGACGTGGCCTTGCTCCATCAGAGGTACACTGGCTGATGTTCGCCTTTCACTGGGATCGAACCCGCCACCTCTGACATACCAAGCACGACCACTACCAGCTACGCCAACGAAAAGCTAGCTATTCGCTGGCGCGGGTGGCCTTTTACATACCTGAGGAGTTTAACCGATCAACACCAGCTAAACTAGCAACATGTCCATCCCCGTCAGAGCCCTATGTTTTGTGTGGAACAATACCCTGCCGCCCCACATTAATCAGCGCCAATCGATACACACAGATCCATACTGAAGTGTTGCCAATTGGAGAGTGAGATCTTCATTAAAGACACCTAACAGGGTTCTCACAGGAGAAACACAGTTCAGGTTTACAAAAACAGATCACACGGGTTGCTCAGCAATAGAGCCATCTCTAGTGGTCCCAGTAAAATGCTGTCACAGTGAAAAGCTAAATGGGACTGCTGCCAGCCAAAGGAAGATAATCAAATGGTGTTCCCAGGGAAACCAGGATGTGCTTGTAAGACTGTTTGAATGCTGCGTGACTGTTTCCCCAATAGTTTCTCATTACTGAGGAAATATGAGAGATGCAAAATAAACAAATAAAAAGGTACAAATGAAATCATTGGTAAACAACTGTCATATCATATCCCACACAGCGTTTTGGGTATATTTAGATTATCATTGAACTATTTACATAGCAATACCTATAGTAACGACACTGTAGCTACATGGGAACTGCAATATAATCACACTTTGTTTAGTGATACAAGTTATGATGGTGGAAGATTGGGATTTACAGGGGTATGAGGCTGTTAACATTGATCTTGTTTTGGTAAAGCAACATTCAACTGCCCCTTTACAACATCCACTCACCCCTTACACCCCTCCCCCATGTCGTGCCTTCTTACACTTTTATAATAACCTATACAGCTAACACGTAAAACGATTTTATTTACACAGCAATTCCCATATACCTAGAATATTTTTACTATAGATATTCCCCAGGGTGTCTCCATCCCTGTGTTGAAGTTAAGGATGGAACGATTTAGAACTAAAGCTTCTTAAGACTGAATCATTTTATCGTGAGGGGGTGGATTAATGACCTGTGGTTTTTGACAAAATGTTTAGCTGAAGAACAGATGCAGTCCAGTATGATTTTTCCACATTTGTCAGCAAACTAGCCTATAATCAGGAAATCTGAGTTATGTTCTGGAAAACATAGTCCTGTTTGGGTACAGGAACAGCAAGGTCTGAACGAGAACAGAATTCCATGGTCTGGCGGTGGTGCCATGTGAGTACTGTTTTGGTCCATGGAGTTAGGCCATAGGAAAGTTCTGGAAATAAATCAGGATCATTCCTATAGGGAGGCAGATATGGAATGCAGGTTTTTTCTCTCCAGGCTATCCACACCCATTATAGTACATGCTGTCCTGTGGCCCACACACCCTGGTCCTCATGGCCCCATAGCTGACCCACCCTGCCCCACTGGCACAGCCCTGTTTATCAGGACCGGATGGTCTGTCAATGGACATGTGACCTGACATGCATTCCTCCAATTTCCTGTCACAATCAGCCATTGTGCTGTCTGTCTCTCCATCTCTGTCTATCAATGGGGAAGTGTCAGAGACTGTTTGTCTTGAGTGTGTGTGTGTGTGTGTGTGCAAGTGAGCGTGTGTGTGTACAGTATGAGCAAGAATATATCTGTGTGTCTATGTGTTTTCTCCAATGCCACCACTGGTCATGGTGTTTGTGGTGAAACCAGATCTCCTGCTGTTGAATTATTCACAGTGAGACTGCTGGAATAGCTAGATCATGACCACTGTTAACCCTTTCACAGCCAGGGATCACTGGCTGTCTTTGCACCACCGGACTGTGGCAGCCATTGTGTGTGTACTGCACTGTATGTGTGTATTATAAGTGTATGTGTGTCTGTAAACACATGAGTGAATGTGTTTATGTGTGGAGTTCTCAACCTAGGGGGATTCCCTAACCCTGTGTGTGTGTGTCTTCTATGTATTCTTCCTATAGGGGATTATAGCTACCTCAATATGCCTGGCCCACTCGGTCAGGGATCAGGTGTCTTATGAGGCTTCTATGTAGTGTGTCCTCACAAACTCATACACAAGGATATGATTTCATGATCATCGCTCCTGAGGTTAATATCAAGTTTGTCAACACTGTGTTGATGATGTGAGTGTTTTCCCGTGTGAAAAAAACCTCCAGTAAAACACAACTGAAAGAGTAGCTAGATGAAACACATCCACCTGAAATATTTCCCCTCTTTAACAAGTGAGGTAAGCTGTAGCTCTCCTTTTCATCCTGAAACCTCACACGCACACACACACACTCACTCAAAGAAGCACATGGACAGACTGCAGATGTCATCAACACTAGCCGTTGTCGTGCAGATGGCTGTGTTACTGTAACCGGCTCAGCCTGTTGAGTCTGTTGTCTCAGGGTCTGAGAGGGGTGTGGCTTACAGGTGAAGGAAGACAAAATTACCAACTGTTCAAAATAAAACCCCTCAGAGTAAAAATGATTGCCACATATCATGTCAATAACATACAACTTAGAGTTGCATGTCTACACATGATACACAAAACACATGTCAACATGTGTATTTTAAAGAGCTCTAGGAAGGTTAACAATTAGGATTGTTTGATGGAACAATTTCCGCCCACAGACGGAAAGCATGCTGCGTGTGTGTTTTCGTGTGTGTGTGTTTATGCTCAATCTGAGAGGATATGAAGCTAAGAACTCTCAGTGGGGTTGCTGAAAGAGAAAGAGAAAATGAGGAAGAGGAAGAGAGAAAAAGCAAGGGCCAGTGACCAAATCCTTCTCTGGGGAAACCAGAGAGGGATTAGGCAAACGAACATAAGACAGAAAGAAGGGCAGACATGGTGAGATAAAGAGATAGGCTGGGAGAAAGTGGAAACAAATGCATGAGGAAAGAGAGATGGAGAACACAGAGGGGTATGGGGAAAGGAAAGGATGAAGGTAATATAGAAAGTAAATACCAGTGCCTAAGGTCCAAGAGACAGAAAGAAAGACAGAAAGAAAGAGAGAGATGGGTTGGCTCAATCGGCTGCATTGCCAAAGCCTTTTCCCCCCCTGGGGTTAGTGTGTGCTGAGGGAAGGCCTGTTTGTAATGTGTGACTGATCCAGCGGTTCCACCGCCTGGGAAACACTGCTGGGGTGAGGGTAGGGAGAGAGGAGGAGAAGGGGGGGGGAGAAGAGAAGAGGAGGGAAACAGTGAAACCTGCTGACCGTGTGGCACTCTCCCCCCGCTTCAGAGTTCACAGCACTGCAGAGATGAAGGGGAGTGGAAGAGATAAGGAGTCGACAGGAAAAGAAAGAGAAGAGGCTAAACCAGAGAGAGACAAGGGAGGGAGGGAGGCAGAGAGGAAGAGAAAAGGAAGGAGGAGTTTTGTGGGAGGACAGGGGGTTATGAAGGCGATGGAGATGAAAGGTGCTACTGTTGCTCCTGTGATGACCTCTGATTGAACCCCTTATCAGTCTGCATGTAGACGAAACACTACAGGGCCACTTATGACTGCACAGCACAGGGCACAGCGCAGAGAACAGCACAGCACACTGCACTGCGCGCACTGCGCTGCAGGAAATTGGTAGATCTAAAAAGATCAGATAGATCTAAATCTATAGATGGAGACACCAGGACGTCTACACCATCTACACCCATCCCACACTTTAAGATCAAAAGTGATCTTAAAGTGATCTTTTTCACCGCCAAACATTGCATAGAAACTTTAGAAATGTGAACTATTAAACAACGATACCAAATTGTATTTCTTGTCATTATCCCCCTGTTGTTATCTCATGATAGAACAGTTGACATGTTGACAGCTTCTGTCAACTTCAACCTGGAATCCCATTCAATGTCTCCCTTTTCAAAGCCCTGTCTCTTGTCCATCTTTATAGCGTCTACGTGTGTGTGTGCATGAGGGAGATAGATAAAGAGATTGGGAATGCCCACACGTGTATGTCCTTGTGAAGTTATTTACAGCCTTCCAGGTGTTTTTATTGTGAAGTGAGTTCAACCATGTGCTTTCTTTGGAGCCCAGACCCTATCCATAGAGGCTGTGATGTATTCTCTGTGGAGCATAAATGTAGACTAGTCTCACTTGAACTCTAGTTTCCTCCATTCACCCCTGGTTTGGGCGGGAGATGAATAAAATAAGAAATGAGAAGATGGACTGGTTGAACAAAATCTTTGGTTTCCAAAATAACAAAAGCTTGAAAAACCACCAGACTGAGTTTGACTGCAGATGGCCTGGGATGTCTTGAAGCCTGAGGCTGTCACTGACCAAACACACACACATTCACACAAAAACAAGGGGATTAAGGTGACACTCTCTTCCTGTATAACAGCCACACATATATTATCCACGTCCTTCCCAAATCCCAACACACAAAAAACACTAGTCTGTCTAGCAACTTGAGAGCCCTTCGAGTCTGTGACTGAGGAAAGTCAAACAGGTCTCAAAGCAGCCACAGTGACCTGGCAGGACATTCTGGCCATGTCACAGTTGTCCCCTAATTCAGGGTCCAGTTGCTCAGATCCGTGAGACAGGCTATTGAATCCCAAACATAACCTGGGGAGCAGGCAACAATAGAAGCTAGTGCATGGTTGTTTACTAGCGCTAGTGAGCTGGCCCATTAATCCACCTCTGGCTGGGTGACTCAGCGGGTCAGAGAAGCTATTCCAACTGAAATTGAGTTTGAGAAAATCCAGATGTATGGGCATTGATCGACCTTAAATCCCTGAACTGAGTCAAAGTCAAGCAAAATAAAGGAGTCCTGTGTATACCTGGCAAAACCTGGAAATCCTTCCTATCTCCTCTTCATACACCCATTCAGTCCTCCTCAGATCCCCCCTTTTGCACAATATTCAAAGCTATCTTTTTCTACATCCATTTTCTCCTCCTTTGCCTCTCCTCCATGCCCTCTCTCCCTCCATTCTAACAGTTCCCAGGTGCCAGGGCAGCTCATCTGGTGAGAGTTACATCCATAATCTCCCTTCATGTTGAGCATAGCCCTGTAAAATCCCACAGGTAAAGATTCAGGAAGTCTTATCGCTGGCCATGACCAATTGCAACCAGCAGTTCACCTGACCATCAATCATTTTGTGCTGCTGATTTCTTGCAGCATGATTTATTGCAGCCAAAGTATAACCGACATTGCTTTGGTGTGACAAGGCAGAGAAAAGGTGTAAAAAAGGTTCAACTGTAATTATGGCCCCCGGAATGTTCCACAAATGTGTGTGTCATCGGGTCTCATGCGTGCTGTCACGTTTGCTGTCACTTGGCACAGTACATCCTATGTCAAACTTAACCTCTCCACAATAATGTCAGAACACTGAATATGCAACTCTAAAGAATAAAAAAATGAAAGCCATAGCATGTAATTGAAGAAAGCTGCTTTTGTCATGGTTTCCAGTCTTTGCTCACAGCCCAGGGGGTAACTTAGACCAAACTACATTAAGGCATTGAAGCACAGCCCACCTCGGAGACACACAATCGCATTGTGTAATAAGGGACTAGCACATTGAGTCATCTTCCTACCCTGAAAATCTTCACTGGGTTCACACAGCAAGCACATGCAACTCAGTTGCAACAGGCAAACTGCTTTGTTTCCATGAGAACATACTGTACAATTATACATCTATGAAGCGTTAAGGAGTGTGTGTGCACACGGGGACACACACACGCAGGGGCAAATGACTGCACATCCTTGCAATCCGTGAGAACTTATCGTGTAGCCTACTGCACATCTCAGATGTGTGAAGGAGAGTACTAAACTATACGCACACACACACACTCAAACAGACACACTTTATCTAAGAAACATGCTGGATGCGTTTTCATGGTCATTGTAAAGGACTGGAGTGGAAATGGATGCCATGCACGCGCTATGTTAAATCAAGAGGAACAGGGGTCCCACATGTCTGTCGTCTTTTCTGTCGGTGTGAAGATTCACGATAAAAATCTTTAACTGGAAACGGACAGTCTGAACTCAATCATTTAGTCAAGATTATTTGGGATTACTCGGTTCATCAGCAGTGATAAGAGGTCCACACCTTTCCCCTTCATTTCCCAATGTCTATTTTCCCTTTAGTACCTATGTCTATTTTTCGTTCAACATTTTCATCAGCTCCCCCCATCCTTCCTTCGCTACCCCTCATTCTCTCCCATGTACTGTGTTTCTCAATTTCTCTTACTCTCCATCTCTCCGTGTGCCAATGTGCTGTGTTTATGTGACATGCAGTTGAGGGTGATGACAAACGTAGGACCCCGCCCCTGTTATCAGTCAGAAGCAGACAGGGTAATGTGTGCGTGTGTACTGTATACATGGGGGACCTCTGAGGGTTGATTGGGCCATAGGACCCCCCCCCCCCCCAGCCATCTATTAAGACACAGGCCCAGACATTTATGTAGTGCACGTCTGAACGCTGCTGTGTGTATCCCACCCCCCTCCCCCCCCCCCGCCCCAACCAGGAAACATGAGGCCCAACAGGATGTACAGTGATGGGAGATGAGAGGGGAAAGAGTGAGGGAGTGAGGGCATGAAGGCGATTATATCAACCCCAGCAAACTGCTGCTCAGAATTTCAACATCATTACCCCATGCATATTTTGACAGCCCATGGACGAAGCTCGACAGATTCCAGCAAATAATTACATTCTTTCACAAACACATAAACCAGGATTCCAGCCCTTCTCGGATTCTCAAAGCATGCTGAATCAATTAGATGGAATTTTTTCTCAGTGTACAACATGGCCTCCCATCTACATAGCATGGAGACGTTCTCTATGCTTGGCACCTCAACACTTGGCACCTTAACACTTTGAAACAAGGAACCGGTTCAAGGAACAAAAAAGAAAACCATAAAAAATGGATATTTTGCAAGGAACAAAAACGAAGCAAGAATAAAAAATGTCAGTTCTGTGACTGACCAAAATTGCAAATCAATCAATTGACCTGGACGCCACTGTGGACTTCTGCCAAAGACAGGCATAGGAAACTCCTACTTTGTAATGCAAATTGTGCGGTCTTGTAATGTTTCGTGACATTGATAGATATTTTACTCTATAGGCTATAGTCTCAATCAAAATAGCATCTAAAAGATTCAGAGCCTACATATCTCACATCCCTAGTAACCGGTACTGGCAGGGCTGGACTGGGACCCTGGCATGGCATTTTTGCTCAGACCGGCCACCACAATCGGTCCGACCGGGACGGGACGGGGGGTGGAGAATGTTAAGAAATGTGATTGGAACAGCCCAGTGTCAGTATGGAAAATGAACCAATGGGCCGCTGTCCCTGCTTTATGGGCCGGTCGTTGGCCAATTTAAAGTAAAACAATAATTATAATTGTATGCCAGACTACCAGTCCAGGCCTGGGTACTGGTGTCATTTTGGCTCTAACCGGTTCGGGAACGATAATTTGAAGGTGGAACGTAAAACCGGAGATGTTAAAATACAGATTCGGCACGGAACGAACTGATTGAAAAAACAATTCTGGTTTGAAGCCCTGCTTACTGTAACACACAAACACACACACGCCATACAGTTTTACACCAAGGGGTTTAGAAAAGCCACAGAGTGACCATGGCCACAACCCACCGATCCCAGCAGTCCTTCAGAGGGCTGAGAGTGACCAGGGTATGCAGGGAATCTGGTCCAAGGTCAGGGAGAGTCCGTATGAGATAAGAAGCGTGTGTGTGTGTGTGTGTCAGTGTGTGACAGTGAGAGAAAGAGAGTGCAAGAAGGAGAGACAGAATAAAGGAAGAGAGAGGGTGAAAGAGCGAGACAGAGAGAGCAGAATCGGATAAAGTGAGAGAGAGAGTGGGTTGGGTAGAGTGGGGTGAGTAGTATGGAAGACTGTAGGAAGTTCCTTCTGGTTAGGAGGTGCTTGTGTGGGGGGCTATGAAACAAGGACTGCAGCTACACAGCTGGACTCAGCATTCCAGTGAACTGCCGACCTCCCTGCCTGCCTACATGTCTGTCTGTCTGTCTGTCTGCCTACCTGTCTCTCTCTCTCTTTATATCTGCAGTGTTGCTGTGTGTGAACATTCATCTCCTCAATCAGTTCAGGACCACAGCATGAACAGACAACTCTCCAAATGTGCACTTTTGATGGCTTCTTTCACTGAAAGACACTGTCATATCCAATACACTGAATATTGGATATGAATATTGGAATACAATGAATATTGGAATATCTTCTCTCTCCTCTCTCTCCCACCTATTTTCTATCTATATTCCTCTCAACCACTCCTGCTGTTTCTCTCTCTCTCTCCCTCCAACTCACTCTATCCTCGTTTCTTTCTCCCACTCACACTCTCGGTCCTTACAAAACTCTCCTCTCTCCCTCTAACTAAATGCCCCTCCCCCTACTCAGCTAGTGTGGTTGCGAGTGGGCAGTGTATTGATCTCTTGTCTATCTACAATTTGTTCTGATAGCACACTGTTCCAGCACCACCACAGTCCTGTGAAGAAGTGGGTGTGGGTGTGCGTGGGAGGGGTTGGGGGTTACTGGATGAGAGAAATATTCAACTTTCCAACATGGATTGGAAATTCTGCTTTCTTATTTGTCCAAAGGCGCTGGTTAAAGATTTCAGTGCCAGAAAGCGCTTCCTGCTTCAGCCATGAGCAGGGTCCAAGGTGGACAGACGTTCTGCTCCAGCAGAGCCTCCCCTGGTGTGTGTGTCAGATCTCTGTGTGCAGGGTCAGCAGGGGGAACGACCCCAGCACTGACCACGCGGTCACGCCTGGGGGGGATAAGAGACATACACACGCGGTCCTCTCTTTCCCACAAGTTTGGCTCGTTCACTCTTATCACACACACACACACACGGTTCTTTTTAACTCACACATATGGTTCTCTCTCTCTCTCTAACACACAAACACACACACACACACACACACACAAATAGGTCAAATTCCACCAACACCCTCCGGCCCCCATTTCAACCCCACCACTCCCACCAAGAAGAACCCCATATCCCACATGCCAGCATTTTCTTCAGGCATTCCTCAGGCCTGACACCCCGCCACCCCCCAGAACCCTACATCTGGACAGAACACAGCTGGCATTCAGCACAAGCACACAGGGACGGGGGGAGGGGGAGACTAAAAACATGATTCTCATGATTTCTAGTCTTTAAAGGACCCTGAATGAATCGATTCCAGGGGACACCAAGAGACATTTTGAGAGATTATTACTGTAAATGCATGTGTTCTCTGTCCATATCGTTCGACTGTTTTGATGGAGCGGGTTTTAGGGCTAGCGTGCTGTGGATGAGAGCAGAAGAGACCAGTGTCACCCAGGGAAGACGGTAAGACAGGGGACAACAGCAAAAAACAGGGGAAGACAGGAAGACAAGGGCGGAAGGAAGACAGGGGAAGACACCTCTGCTGGCAGTCCCTCTCTCCCCAGACCCGGGCGTGTGTTCCTCTGGACCGGAGTTGACGTTTTTTTCCATTATTCTGCAGAGAAGAATCTGGGACAGGGAGGACACTGGAGGACAGCAGGGCACAGCGGAGCGGAGATTAGGCTACAGCACAGTGCAAACAGACAGTCAGAACAGGACACGAGGCACCAGTGAGGCCACAGAACCACACTGACAACCGAGACCGAGACAAAAACAACATCTGCGGACAGAAGAATGGAAAAGCGGTTGGGGGGGGGGGGATCAAGAGTTTGAAAACTTGATGTGTATATAAAGCCGTATTGTAGAACATAGGATAGAGGCCTGTGAACATGTGTCTCTGTGTGTGTACCTCTCTTTTGACGGCTGTGCACGACCAGCTGTCCACAGAACAAACTCCATTTCTTTCTCTCTCTCCATCGCCTCTCATCGCCCTCTTTCCACCTCTGCCCTTCCTCTACCGCCTCCTCACGTCCATCTCTCTCTCCCTCTCTCAAATCCAGGAGCTGTCCCTGTGTTTACACAAACGTGACCTTTGACCCCACCAGCCCTGACCACTGTGTACTCTCGGTCCACCCCCACATCCCCCCCCCCAACGCAGATTCCTTTGTGGTGCTCAGCCAAGCTCAGCAGGGACCATGACTATAGATCATTTCATCCATCGTTTTGCTCCTAGCTGTTTTATCCTGCAGCACCCTAGAGGGTTTGTTGTGTGTAGAGAACGCTTCTTTGTGTCACTCTATCGATCTTTTTCGATCTATCCATCCCTCTCTCAGTCTCTCTTTCTTTCTAACTCCAGCTCCATTGCCGACATTGAGCAATGGCGTGTTTAGTCTGTGCTGCTGTTTAGAAGCAGACCAGTGCTGTGAGCCTGTGACACATTCATGCATGGGCTTACTGTACAAAAACCACATACACACACACCATACACACACTTACAGACACCACACACACAACACACACAAACACCACACAAACACTGAGATGTTTGAACTCATGTTTCGTAGGATCCAGGCAGGATGTTTTCAGGATGCCTTTCTGAACACCAAACATCATGTTTCAGGGAGATGCACACACTACAGGAAGTTATCTTAGTCTTAGCTGAACCACTCCTTCGTTTAACACAAACTTTAGAACTGCAAATGATGTTCTCGAACTGCCAGTGGTTCTGCGCCTGGTGAGGATATGGTCCCACTCTCACGAAGGAGGTGTTCCGACCCTCATCTAGTCCTTAACACTGAACTATATAATGTTTTGAAGCAACAACAAAACAAAGGCGTTCTGTAGTAAAGCTGTAGAATACCACCGAGTTGGAAGATAATGTGGGGTATGGTTTTGGTATTGAAGAGCGTGTTGAACGTTTACACGTGTGTGTTTGAGTCTCAATGAGTTATGGGTTGCAAGTGTACAAAGACTGGTAAATGGGACACATATGGCAGTTAGGGCTTGAGGAAACCCAGTGAGGAGACCATTAGAGGAACAACCTCATTCATTATTACTGAACCCTGCGGATGCTACGTGTATATGTGTGTGGGTGGTGACTGTTGGTTTGTGAACATTCTGCATGTGTATACACATGGACCTGCATACTATACATTCTATATTGCATCTGTATACACATGGGCACGCAATCTGTGTTTTTGTGTGTGTGACTGTGTAACCAATTCATGCGTTTCTGCAACTGTGCTGAAGTGTGCATGTATTTCCTATGAGTCACCCAAGACACATTTAGATCTTTGAAAATGCAACTCAGCACCCCTACTGAATTATAAGCACTGCAGCCAGTGTCTGTCTGTTTTTAATATTATTATTTCAAATCAACAACTGCAACACTGTAAATGTGACTCACCAGGAGAGAGGACAACAACAACCTACTTTGTTTTTATATTGCAGGCTAGATAACCCAACTAGGGTGGAGTTAATGTCTTTAGACCCACCAGTGAGAAAGAGAGAGAGAAATGGAGTGAGAAAGAAACAGACAGAGCAAGCAGAAAGCACCAGAAGGCAAGGAGCGAGAGATTGTCCAAAAATGTTGCCGTCTTCAAAACAACCCACAGAACACAAATATGTCCCCTGCTTTGACTGTGGGAGGAATGGCCACATCAATCCCAGCACGACTCTTTCCCGCCTCATCATGGAACAAACTGAGAGGGCAAGGTTGGAAATCATAGCAGTTTGTTCGTATGTCAGCTTTCTCTTTCTCTCTCGTCATGTCTAAACATACATCCCTCTAAACTCTCCCCTTCCCCCTATCTAACTCTTGGCCATCTACCATCCTGTCCCTTAACCGCTTTGTCCTGCTGTCTGTCTCACTCTTTCTGGTTCTTGCAGATCATTTCAAATATTCCTGACCTGTTGTGTCTCCCTTGCCCCTTGCCAGGCTCAGGTTAACCCGTGAGAAGTAGAAAGGCCTGGTGCTCTAGCAGTGTGTGGTGTGGGGATACCAGGGTCTTTAACTATGGAGCTACAGAGCTAGCCAGGGATGAAAGAAGTGTTTTGTCCGTCTCTTCGATAACCGAGTGACTACGTTCAGTTGAGTTCTAGGTTTTATAAGTATTAGCAATCTGTAGATTGGAGAGAGAGTTTAACCAACACCCCGACATAAATCGATCATTTCAGACACAACGGTACTAGCGGTCTGTTTCATACATGAAGGTCGAAGGATGGTGTTTATAGTGAATAGAGAAGAACAAAGATAACATACAGCCAATGGATGTTAGTTATTATAGGCAGGTGGATACAACATCATAAAACTGTGACTGTCTTCAGAACATAGTAGGTTACAGTAGGAAAACATATATATGAATGGATAATACGACAGAATGTATGAACAGATGATAAGGTAATAGCTGATTGGGATTAACATAAGCGCTTAGGAAATCATATTTCTTCCACTTCCAATTTCTTCTTGGAGAGGCTTCTCAATGTGGTCTGAATACATGGACAGATGATCCCTAAAGCCTGTTTAACAAGTGTTGCTCCACCTACACACACACACACACACACACTTCTGGGAGTGTGTGTGTGGGCTGCGTCAACCCACATACACACATGAAAGCAATCAAAGGTGCAAGAACACATGCTCCCACGTCAAAGTGATGGAGATAGTTCTGCGTTGCAACCTTCGACACACACAGCTGATGTCATCCACATGGGTAGTCGTCCAATCACATGCTTTGAAACAGACAAGGAATGAATGCCTGACTACATTACATCCTTGTGTGTGTTTATGTGTGTGTGTGTGTGTTTGTGTGTTGCTGAGGGTACCCTCTCTGTGGTGAGAAAGTGACACTGGACTCTTTGTCAAAGGGATCTGGTGACAATGGAGAATGAGACTGTACCCCTGACGGAATACCTTGAGGAGTGAGCCGTGTGTGTGTGTGTGCATGCGTGTGTGTGCGTGTGTGTGTGTGTGCATACATGTGTGTGTGTGTGCGCTCTCGCAATTAGGAGAAAAGAGAACATCCCCACGTGGTCTTCAGATGTATCCTCTTACCTCTCCGCACACCTTCGTGATGTCTGTCTCTCTCTCTCTCTCTCTCTCTCTCTCTCTCTCTCTCTCTCACACACACACACACACACACACACACACACTCACAAACAGACACCATTCACCCAGATTTCATAGCAGAACTTTACAACACAAAGGACTGGAGAGAAAAAAGAAACAAAGACAAAACCAAACTGACATTCAAGGCGATGTCCTCCGTCATCACCAGGCAAGGCAGAGTGAAACCAGCACCTTAAGAAGCCTGAGTCAAGGCCTTGTCGTTTTCTGGATCTCATTCTGAACGTAGCCTGTGAGAGCACAGAGCAGCCTTTAGCAAAACACAGGCTTGACTGCCTTACATAAGCCTTCCATTCACCACTCACTGTCCTGTCCTGTATTGTCATTTTCCATTAAAGCCCTCCAACATGAGCTCTTGAAAAGACTTGAATGACACATGGGTCATAGCCAGACTGACAGGGATGTTGAACAGTTAGAGACATATCTTTTAACATTTGGGGGTTTTGTCACTGTAATTACACCCACATAGACCCAGATAAGGGTTGTGTGCTGGTTTGTGAGAGTGTTTTGAGGTTGCGGTTTCTTTGTGATTTGGTGCTACTTCAGCTACACACACACACACACACACACCTACATACGCACACACACACACACACACACACACACACACACACACACACACACACACACACACACACACACACACACACAGAGTGAAGGCAGAGAGGTTTTGAGTTAGTTCGGTCCTTGGACACTCTTAGCTGTCCTACAAATCAACAGCAGAGTAAACATCAGAGGAATGTAGTGAAAAGGAGACCTGGGGAATGATAGGCCGTAAAACAGAACCTAAAAGAACAGTCAGTGTCATGTAACCTACACAAACAAACCCCCCCCCCTCCACACACACACACACGTGTTAGTGATTATGGCTGGTGACAGGGGTTTGACTGCAGAACATGAGCGGCCTGAAACTTCCCGACAGGAAGTTCTGGAATTCAGGTAACTCTAGGAGTCCTGCTACCATGGCAACGCTTGGGAGCCTACACTCACTTTGTGTAGCAACTAGAGGAGTTGAGGAGATGTGATTAGAAGGGAGGAGTCTGGAGGAGTCTGAAGAGATGGGGAGGAGAGGAGCAGAGGTGAGGGGATGAGAGTGGAGGAGAGGAGATGAAGAGTGGAGAGGGGTGTGGAATAGAAAATGTAAAAAAGAAAATGTAAGACTAGATCATCAGCCCCCACCTTTAGCAATGTCATGACAAGACATGACATAAAGACATGAGTGTCCAGGGATGAGATGCACACAGGAAGCCTGTCACTTCCTGTCCCCCTTTCCACCTGGCTGTTTGATGGCTGACTTTACAGCCCTCTGAGGAGACTGAGGACATAAAGCTGACACGTTTGGCTTAGAGGAGGTGTGAAACAGCCAGGGCTTAACACACACACAATGTGAGGAGCATTCTCATCCTACAGAGAACATTGCCATTTACTCTCACTTTCTCAAGTCTCATTGTCCCTCCGCTTTCTCCACATCAACCCCTCTCCCCTCAGTGACTCAGTCCCCCCATCCCCTCCCCCCACTTCTACACCCCATACACTGGGCCCCACTTCCTGACCCCCCTTCTGCCCCCCTCCAGTCTACTGCTGTCTGGACTACACAGAGCTGCAGTAGTCATGATTCTGAGGTAGTCAAATATTAAAAGACATACAGATTAAACGTTGTGTTCTTAGATATTTGGGTGGATTTTCTGTGGGATGTTGGTTAGTGTGGATGGTAAAACTAACTGATTAAGACGGCAGGAGAAACAAAGATGAAATACTATAATAAAATACACAGAGCGACAGATTCACTGCATGTGACATAATAGGTGGAATGTCAACAAATGAGTGAAACAGAAAAAAACACTTCTCTTACAGATGAGTGTAGGCCTTTCCAGCTGCAACAGGCCACACTTACTGCACACACACAAACACACACACACCTATCCAGTCAAACTAAGTTGATATACTGAGACATGGGGCAACATCTTTGACTCGTAAAACCTTCCTAAAATGCTACTTCATACAGCAAACAGGACTACAGATCCTTTTCAAACATCAGGCTTTGTATTTTGCATGCTGCTTAATGAGAGCCTGCCTAAAGCCCAGCTGATCTGGTCTTCTCCTCCCCTCCCCTTCTCGTCTCTCCTCCCCTCCTCTTTCTTCGTTTCTCCACCCCTTCTCATTCCTCTCCTATTTTCTCTCTCCCCTTCTATTTTCTTCTCCTTCAGATGAGATTGCCTTCAGAAGTGTCTCTGCATTCTGTCTGCCTCTTCTCATACTAACAAAAAGAGAGAGAGAGGCTTAGAATCAAAGATCCAAACATTTCCAGAGCTTAGCCGAGTCTTCTGACCCCATGGGCTGCAGGGGACTTGTCTCCATGGCTCACACAGACAGCATACAGTGTGTTCACATGTATGCATCCAAATGTGCATCTCCTTCTCTCCTTTTATCTCTCTTTCTTGCCACTTGGAACTGATTGGCCTTGTCAGTGCTCATGTAGAAACGAGGCTGGATCGAGCACAGATATTGGCAAGCGGAGCTTAAGTACAAACACATGTGTGAATGGAGAAAACAGCCCTCATTCTGCTGCACACAGCAGATGTAAAACTGAATCAGAGACGATCTCAGGAAAGCAGACGACCCAAAGGAAAACATATCCTGTTTTCCGAATCGAAAAACCCAAACAAAATCTGCAAGAAGAAAAACATGGAGTAAAACCAAAACATACCACTTTTTTTGTTTTGCAAACCCGGGTCATCTTTCAGTCTCGTAACTCAAATGACACTGCTCGCCATAAACGTAAGATATGACCACAAAGGGTCCAAGACTCAAGAAGCTTCTAGCTGTGTAGAACTCACTTCGCCCGGCCCACCGTGACCTTTCAGAGTGAGCTGCAACAGAATCAAATCACTGTCCCTGGTCAGAAGCCTGCCCGCCCGCCCAGAGGTCACGACCTTTGGCCTTTTGGTACCCTTTGGAATCTGGAACCAATTCATCCAGCCATGTTATGTATTCCCAGGAGATTGAGAATGAGTGGTCTCAGGGTCTGGGTTATGGTTAGAACTCTCTGCGACCCTAAATAGGCCTAATCTATCTCATCTCATCTACACCATCTGATCTGGGATCTACTGTATCTCTTGAAAAACATAATCTCCATATTCTCATGTGATCTATGAGGTGGAGGGGCGATCAGTCTTGGGAGTTGGGTGAAAAGAGGCTGAAGGTCTCTGAAGGTTGAAGGTTTGGGTGACGGTAATCTGATCTGTGATCTGTCTCTAAAACACCATGGTAACGTTGTTCATTGATAGAGCCATCGCTGACTGTTGAATGATGATCATTCAAGACCCGCTGACCAAGGGAGGCAAGATGGGTATACATGACAGATATATATTTAACTGACAGGGAGTCGCCCTCGATATCTGGCGTTTTTCTAAGAATTAACAAAGGTCTTATCGTCCTATTCCCAGTTTGATACAGTAGACAACTTCATCTAGCAGACGTCCCCCAGTGATGTGACCCATAGGAGCGATCCGTCCCCTGATGAGGACCACCACGGCTCTACGTACCTTCTTGGCAGCCCGGGACGGCGACCTGCGGGTGGGCTTGGGCATCTCGCTACTCAGGCCCAGGGGCAGCTTGGACACCGAGCCGTTCTCCCGCTTGGCGGGCGTGGCCGGGGGCGAGGAGGGGGCGGAGGAGCGGGTGGCGGGGCCAGGGGAGGAGGGCGAGGGGGATGGAGGGGTGGAGGAGGAGGGGGGGGGCTCGCCGGCCACGCGCTGGGCCATATCCTCCGTGCAGGTGAGGCGGAGGCTGCGCATGTACTCGTCCGTCTCCCGGTCCACGACTAGCAGCCTGGTCTCCTGCTCCAGCGCCTTGATGCGCTGCACCACCTAGGAGGGGGGGGCGGGGGGGTTCAGAGATGACAGAAGGACAGGATCAAAGAGGGAATGAGAAGGGGAAAAAGGGAAAGAGACGATGGAAAGATCCCACTTGGCAGTATGCTGGTTCTCAGCATAGTAAGACACCTTCTGTACATGAGACAGTCATCATGTCGCCACCCAGAGGCGTTGTTAGACATAAAACTCTACTGGGGCACAGGCCCCTATTCCTTTTTTCCATATATAGAAACTCCCCTTGCTTAACCTTTAGATGCGTGATTTCTAAATATTTCCGACGCTCCCACCATAGTGAGTTATTTTTCAGAAACGGAAGCTAGCTAGCTTTAGTTAGCTTCCGTTACCTAGCAACCTAGCATAATACTCGTAGCAATGCTACTACCTGCTAGTGTTACTTGTTAGCCTACTCATTGTAAATTTTGAAGCCATACTATAGCGTTTGTCATATTGTTTTTGTCTATCGGAAAATAGTAAGTTGGAATGTTCCAAATCGCACATGTGCAACGTTACGCTGTGAGACCAGCATTCGAACGATCACATATGTGCGACACTACTCCTTAACGGGTTAACAAACTATACAACAGTTCAACGACACAAGTTTGATATCAGCTTTGTCAGGGACATCAATAGTTAATGCGAGTGAGCATGTTTTAGTCAAAATAAGATGATCGGTAGGTCTATCATTTCGAAACGATATTTAGTTTTGTAATGTTTTATTAGCCTACCTCAATTCTGACTTGTGTGCCAAGTCCGACACTTGGACTTGTGTGTGCATCCTGCAGTGGCTATTTGGCAAGCTCAGAAGAGCGCGCTGACATGGAATTCTGCGTGCATCGGTTTGTGTTTTCGGTTAAACACTTTTACAAGCCTTGATTGGGATACTGCGTTAATTTTTTTATGCTAAATATCTAAATTAATGCACTGACTATTAAAGTAAATTGTTAAAACTCAAACTTTAGATTTTACTGGGGCACAGCAGATTTATACTGGGGCACGTGCCCCAGTAAAAAGGGTCTAACGACGCCCCTGTCGCCACCACCGGAATTTGATCATTTGGAACCTTCGGATTGTCTTGTCTGTTTGTCGAAGTTTGTTTATGCATGCATGCATTTTTTCTGCCTGCCTCTTTTTCTTGCACTATGCAGATGACTAAAACTACAGGAGTGTAGGCAGACGGGAGGCAGGGGGTTGCAGAGTAAACACTGACAGACCCTAGAGTGATTGCACGCAGTAAGGTAAGTTGTTAATGCCAACAAACTGACACTGCAATAGAAACAAAACAGCAAGCAGTCTATCTTTGCCCTGTGTTTTTTTGCCCATGTTAATATAGCTTCAGAAAGACGTTGTCTAACTGTCCTTCTGTATGTTCGTGATGCTGGGAAAATCATTATCTGAGCCTTCTGTCACCATTTGACAGCGCGCCAAGAGACGGCGCCTCCAAGATACCAAGAAACGTCCCTGAAAGTGAAACGCCAAACACAGATTAGCTGTTGAAACAGCAGTTTGATGCGGTTTGTTTAATGTCTGTTGCTGGGTTGTCATGTCTGCGCACAACTAAAGTGATGTTGAGGTGGACTTTCGTTGGGTGTGTTTGTCGCTCGAGAGTCACTGTTCAATGAAAGTAAAGAGTTGAGAGCTGACGTTTTTTCTGTAACCGGCTGCTATCAATTTATCTCTAGCAGAAAATAATGTCAGACTGGCTGCTTCTAGGCATATAACACTCTTGACTCAACAAAATGAAATGTTCACACGTGGGATGACTCGTTTCAGTCTCCCTTAAAACGATTTGGCCCTGTGATAAAAGTTCTCACCTGGATTTGGAACATGCATGTCATTCAAAGTAACTCAATTTATGAAGGCTCTCAGTATATGATGGCTATAATAGAGGGTAAAAAGTTTAAGTTGTCCATTCAGGTGAAGTTCGGGCTACTCACTTGGTGGTGCGTTTCTCTTTCCACATTTTCACCGTTCACCTCAATGACACGGTCTCCAGCGTGCAGCCCCGAAGCCTCAGCGGGCGACGCGGGCTCAACTTTGCGTATGTACTGTCCACTCTTTCCTTTCTCGCCGTGCAAGTGAAACCCATACCCACTCTCCCCCTTTAACATGAAACAAAGCCGCGGTTTCAAATCGCTGGACATTTCACAGTCCTGGACTGCCTATTTGTTTATATGAAGAACAGTGCTAGTTTCCAAAGTAGAGACGCCTGTTAAAAATGGTTTAGTTTTTTTTTTACTGCTACTCAACTCTCACAATAAAATAACATATTGTCTTCTTGTTCATGTCCTGCGAACTTCCAAACGTAAATCCTCGCGCTGACAAATCACTCTCACAATACACATCCACGTTTGGAGAAATTCCACCACAGAACTTTAAATGTTCACAAATACAACCCTTTAGAAAACACAGGAACGACCTCGCGCTATTGTGTTGCACGGTATCCAAGCCAAGCGCAATGGTGTCGGACACTCCAAAATGTATTATTCGTAGCGGCGCGCGGTTATTAGTCCATCATCACGATTAAAGCGAGTGACCCAACATTCTGCACTGCAAAAAGCAACAAGCGCTAACCACTCTCTGGACCTTCATCCATAACAACTGGTTGGGGAATAAGGATTCAATTACAGCATAAGCAGGCTTTCAGGCATATTGGATGAAGGTATAGCACCACCTGGCGACTTCCAACTATTTAGACGCTTGTTCACTTGACTTTTGTCAAAGTGTAACTATGACGCCCACAAGCGGCACACATACACTTACGCACACACATTAGATAGAACATAATTGATTGATTTCGCTCTTGGCATCGTATAGAGAGTCATTATACAAAGGACTTACAATAAGATTTTAAATGTGAAATACTTCATGTGTCGGTAGTAGTAGCCTAGTATAGTTATTGTTTATGTGATAATCATTGTTACTCAACGTGTTTGATTTCCTTACATATACAACAGGTGGCAGTAGAGCAATGTCAAAGTGTTGCTTTCCATAGTTTAGGCAACACTTCCCATTTGTAATTATGTTATTACTTGATATTTTCTGTAGCCTTTGCATGTGTGACAAAATGTAAGCCCTATGCTTGGAATCACTGGGGGGGAGGGGGGGAGGTGCAAACTGGGGCAAGTTGTAATTAGAGGGGCCATTTACGTTAAACATTATTGTTGCCATATAGTTTTCTTCACATTAACAGGCAAAATACCATGTTGATAATTATTCAGACTCTACATTTAGGGGGGGCACAAGGGGGTCCCCCTTTTATATATACAGTACCAGTCAAAAGTTTGGACACATTTTCCCTTGAAGATGTGTCCAAACTTTCGACTGGTACTGTAAATGTTAATAATTTAATAATTTAAAGTTAAATACATGGAAGAGGTATACTATAGGAAAATCCCTATCAATTATGACATCCATCACATTGAAGGATTAGGATACAATTACAATCAATCCAAGACCACAAATCACACCAATGTCGAATATGATTACATCTAATTCCACCGACAATCCATCATCATAATCAACAATGACAGTCGCCCCCCCCCCCCCCCCCACCCTCCCAGCGTTTCCTTGTCTAAGGGCTTAAGTGGGCTTAAACCTAATGTCAAGGACAATGACAAGGAACAGTCCTGACCATTTGGCTCAAACATCAATTAAGCCTCCCCGAATTATTCCATGGACAATGTCATTAAAAGAGGAATTTCCGGGTACTCTGGTCAGCATGGTTTACCTAGAGGCCATTTAATAAATGTAATTTGTTTCAGCAAGGAAGACTGTCAATGGTAAATTGATATTCTTAACATCTTATCTTTAGTGAGGGACTGTCTCTCTCTCTCCCCCCCCCCCTCTCTTTCTTTCTTTCTTTCTTTCTCTATCTATCTATCTATCTCTCTCTCTCTCTCTCTCTCTCTCTCTCTCTCTCTCTCTCTCTCTCTCTCTCTCTCTCTCTCTCTCTCTCTCTCTCTCTCTCTCTCTCTCTCTCTCTCTCACTCTGTCATTCTTTCTTTCTGTCTCCCTCTCCCCCATCTGACTAACATGTGATTTATAGTCTTAAGTGTCCTTGTTTTCATAAATGTCTTTCTCTTCCTAAACTATGATTATAAGAAGTATTCCACTACAAGAAATATTGTCTTCCAATCTGAAGCCAAGACCTGCTTATGAACAAACTGTGAGTTAAAATTAGACTTCAAATAAACACTCATCTTTTGCAAAGGGGGTGGTGGGACCAATTGCTCCCAACGTGTTTGACAAAGAAAATCAAAGTGGCAGCTTGACATTTGGAGAGTGTCACTTAATCTGTGGAGCGGGCATCCGTAAAATTATATATTTTTAGAGGAGGATGCCTGCTGTGTTTCTTCTGAAAAGTTTACGTTAATAGTGAGAGATTGATATCGATTCAGCACATGGATTGAGAGAGACATTGAGCAGAGTCAAGGTTGTCAAATATTGACCCTAAGGTTGGAAAGGTCAGATTTATGACTCATAGACATGCAGATAAAGACACAGAATCATAAACTCTCAAGTCTGAAAGCCTCACTGGGCTGTCAGCCAGCCCTGTGACAGAGTAGCACACTACCAGGACACAGCATGAGGGCAGAGAGCTGTCAACAGTTCTTCCATTATCCTCTCCAACCCCGTTCTTCTGTTCTCATCCATTGGTGGAAAGTTGCCTGAGAGAAAGTGTCTGTTACTAAAGCCCCTCTCCTCCTTCAGAGTAGCTATCCAATCTCTCCATACCCTCAATGAGGGGAGCCATGGAGGAACTAGAGAGGGAAGTACCCTGAGTGTCAACACTGGCTGTCCCCGCAGCACAGCTTTGTAGGAAATTGACAGGAGTACAGATGATGACTAGGAACTAGGTACTTGGCATGTCATTCAACACAATGTTTTTAATTAAAAAAAACATAGTCTGCAGCTCTGTATGTGCTGTTCAGAGCTGGTGACTTCTGCATGGAGCTACCAGTGCTCGATTACAGTAAGATATCAAGTTATTCACACTATGAGGGCTGATGTGTTCAGTTTCAATAAAATAACCAGCTAATTGATGAAAAGCCTAATATGTCACAGAAGTTGTGGGATGTTAGAGGCAACTCCGAGTTTGGAGCTGGACACCCTGCTGTATGTATACTACGAAACAGTACAATCTGGTATTTCTTTCTCAGAACAGTCACATATTTCAGACTGCTGTCCTAGGAGTGATTCTATATGTATGCCATTTCTAAGGTAATGTACATGTGAAGGAGCTTTTTCTCTCTGTCTTCTTTCGAGACACACATCTTCAAGAGTGTCAGATAGATTACGTTTTGAAGAGCTGTTACTCCCTCCCTTCTCCTTACTAAAACACCCCTGTTGCGAAGAGAGAAGGTTCGGAGGAAATGTCAGCCTAGGAACGCTGAAGGCTTTTGGAGTCTCTAATTCTCCCCTCCCTCATCTCGTCTCTGTGCACCACTTGTGTTTCTCCTCCAACAACCTTTTTTCTCCTCATTTTTATTCACCCTGTCAGATTGTCCTGTATCTTGCGGATAACAAATCCATGAAATAACAAGAGAGAAAATGAGACAGGTCTTCAGGGAGAGAGCTGGAGAAAGAAAGGTCTTTAATAAGAGTTACAGAAAGATATGGAGCTATACAGAGAGACCTAAACAAAGAGAGTCTAATCATTTTCAATAATATAATATACTGTAAATGATATATGTTCATTTTAAAACATACATTTCTGTTCTTACTATATGTTTTAGCTCAGTAGTGGAGAAGCATCGTGGCGTGATTGTTAAGGTGGTTTTCACGTAAGCGTACCGGTTCTTGGCTGACCTACGCCACAACAAATGGGTGTGTCGTGAAGTTCTCCTCTGTCACCCATAAGGGGGGTAAGAGAGCTTAGAGGGTGGCGCCAATATTGGTACCACTCGCAAAACCACAGTGTCTACTTTTGTCATTGAGTGTTAATGAAACAAATCACATGGCATTCAGAAGTTACAGTGGCATTGTGTACTTTTTGTGACACTTTGAGTTGATTTGTCTTGTCTGACGCAATAAGTCAAACCCTCCCATCTAACACAGTGGGAGGATTCAAGTCAACTCTCACGGAACATGAGAGGATTTGAAACAGTGTTATGCTCTGGGTGTCAGTTCAGTGTCTTGCAGCTCCATCTACAGGCCCCCCTATGGTCCATTAATTCTGCTCTGCCTGCAGACAGGTGCATCTGTACACCGATGGAAAGATAGACACTATAAACACACAGTCATGACATCAGCAGTGCAGGAAAAACACACATACACACATAGACAAAATAGGGGGGAGAGGAGACTAAACTGCTGACTTGACTGATTGTTGGTCTTTGATGTGTGTGTGCATGTGTGTTTGTGTATGCTTGGGGTCAAGGCGGTTGTGTGTGGGTATGGCAATATGTGCTAATAGGGGATAGTTTCAGGTATGTGTGTGAGTGTATTTTGATATGGGTGAATCTGTTTGGTTTTGCAGTGAGATGGAACTGATGTGTGGTAAATTAGTGTGTAAAGTGGCCAGGTGATCAGATGATTAGCACCTTAATTATCCATTATTGCATCCTGTGTCCTCTATGTGACCTCTCTCTATCTCTCTCTCAGTTTTGTTCATTTCTAGATGCTGAGAATGTAGCTTTACAAGAATGTAGATACAGCTTTACATGATGTGGCAAAAGTCTATCTTCAGAAATAGATCGCAAAAGAAAGCGAGGAAGAGAGAAAGAGAGAAGAAGAGTGAGAAAGAAGAAACATCGTATATATAATATAAATCATAGCACATAATGCGTGACATTAGACTGGTCATCCAGTTTGGTCATGCTCTCTGTCCCTCTGTTGGTTAGCCAAGTCTTCTCTGGGGTTAGTGAATTGTTTCCAGTTTACACTGAATGTGCGTACAAGAATGCAGGGATGCAGCTATGGTAAACGGGATAGGACAGAGGCTAGACTGAGGCCCACCTGACTCAGTGACACACACACACACGCACACGCACACACACTCACAGGCAAACACAGTCAAAGTCAAAGACAAATCCGTACACATACCATTAAAGTCATACGCCCCACACACATGAACACACACACACACATCTTGCTGAGGGAGTAATTCTCTCTGCCTGACTCCATGAATAAATCTTTGACCTATTCATCAAAAAAGGGTCCAGCTCATTTTCAAAGAGATTCGGGAACATAGATAATAGAGAATAGAGACATGCAGTGCCTGTGGGTACCTATAGGTAATTAAGGGTACTCAGTGCATAGTGCCTGTGATGCAGTCGGTGATTGTCTTTGCATACTGGACGCGTTTTTTTTCGCGCAATTAATTCGCAAATTAATAATTATTTTCGAACCCGTATCTAGTTAATGCAAGCTTTCACACTAGAGAAGTTATTTCTCTGAGCGATTTTGCGGCATTTATTTTTTCGAATAAAGGTCGATTTTTCTGAGGTTTCGCGTCGACATGTACACATCTGACCAATCAAAACGCATATTGTTGATTACGTCACATAGTCACCCAGCTAGCATGTGACCGACGGGTAGTGATGGGCATTCCGGCTCTTTTTCATGAGCCCGCTCGTATGGCTCAGCTCACCAAAAAGAGCCGGCTCTTTTGGCTCCCGAACGGCTCTTTAAAAAATACATGTTTTAACTATGAATTTGACTATGATGGGTGTAAAAACAATTTGAATTAAATTATGAAATGAAATCATACTCGACCGTAACCACATATCTTTAAAAATGCATTGATTTGTCATGGCTCTCCTCCGAGTTTTGACTACTCTGACTGTGTGTGAATTGGCTCGGCCCTCCCTCATGCAGGATTGACAGGAACAGAATGTGAGGATGATCGTGTGCGCCTTTAAGCCTACAAGTATTTTTTTGTTGTTCTTTGAATTAGTCAATTATTTTAAATACAATTAAAATTCATTATTTCATAATACATTTAGTTTTTATAGGCTGTAATCTATTAAAAATAGAGTCGGCTCTTCAGATATGCAAGCCAGCTCCCGACGTTCACCTTCAAGAGCCGGCTCTTAGAGCCGGATCGTTCGCGAACGACCCATCACTACCGACGGGCCACCAGCGTTTTTTGGGTGGCACGCCGTAACGCTGCGTTCACACTGCAGCGTTTTTTAACGCTCTGCATCGCTTGCCTTCCCACAGTACACCACACTCGGGGGCGTGTTAGACAAGTTAATACAGAGTTGTAGTTCTCTAAGGTCACTGTTGTAGTCATGGCTAAGCGTGCAGATTTGGGTTCATGTACTCACAATATCGATCAAAATACCACTTTTACACAACATTTATGTAAGTGCAAGATTTTACTAGTGCAAGATTACAGTAGAATACATGTTACGCCACCGGTCACTCAACCAGTCGTTTGTAGGCTGGGCTAGCGAGCTAGCAGTGGCACAGAACAGTCACGTAATGTGACGAGACTAAATTTAAAAGTAGGCTATAAAAACACACTAGGAACAATGACGACATCGGCAACCATGCACCATGCATTATTAGTTTCATGTATTCTTTAAATTCAGGCTCGTCACATTAGTAACTTTGTTCTGAACAGAACTGGGTTTGCAGACACATACGAAAAGTTTCTCCTCCATCTTGAAATTGTCAAACCTAGAAATGTTTACCATGACGAACAGTTGCTACGTTACAAGAAACCAATCCGATTAGCCAACGCTAGCGTTTTCACGCTCCTCCTTTACATAGAGTTGAGAAAATCCAACAACGCTCCGCTCCGCTCGCCTTCCCACAATGCCCTATGCGAGCGTCAATGCCTGGTTTCATTGAAAATGAATTGGAAGCCGACGCCCCGCGCCGCCCGCTCCGCTGCAGTGTGAACGCAGCGTAAGTGGCTTGCAGCGGTCGGGCCTCCGTTGGCTGACCATCCTCAAGCCGATAGTCGGCAATTACTCAGTGGTCCGCCAGTGTTTCTTGGGCGGCATGCCGATAGTCGTAACGTCACCTTAAGCTGTTTTCTGTCTCTTTTTGTTGTTGATATTATTGATAGTGAATAACAACAACAAATTACACTCAACGTTACATCAATACACGTATTTACATGAGCTTTTACGCAAGACCAATAAACAATACAACATATCACCTTTCTCGTGCTGGAATTATTTGAAGATACACTTGCGCGTGAACACGAATCTAACTACAACTGCCAACGTCTTGATGACCAGTACAGTCGAAATCAAGGTGAGTGAAACACGTACACTGTACTAACTAACGATATAATGATAAAAGGATTACATTAAGTTTGGATTAAACAATGTGTAGGCTATGGCTCTGTGTATGTTGTCAAATGTTTCCGAATGAGTTTCCGTTTTAGTTTTAACGTTACAATAATAGCTAGTCTTGTTGTAGGCTAGCTGTTACTGTATCATATTCGATATCCGCCTGTCAGACAGTTGTCAGCTGACTTCTAGCTAAATAAAAAAGTTGCTATCGGTAATTAAGTAGCTAGACGTTGCCAACCTACGGTAACCAACTACTGGGCAAATAGTTATAGATAGTCTAGCTAGTATAGCCAACCGTCGTACTGTACAGTCGTAGCTATATAGCCAGATAGATTGCGAGATGTTCCTGTAATGGCTAAAACTTTGCTAATCTGTTTGACCACTTCTTGGAGTCCCGGTGATTGTATCTTGATGCGTGATATGAATAAAGTCCAGGAGACGTGGATTTAGTGAACTTGATTCCATTTATTTCGCAAGCTCCATCAAAACTAAAGTAAAGTATTGTCTTGTTTCGTTATAATCAGTTCACTGCTCCGCACGTTTCCCGCTTACGCTTCCCGATCACGGTCAATGATGGTATGCGCAGGCCGGAACCCTCCCCTCTCCTTGGCCTGTCACACCTTTATCCTGATGGCAGTAAATGTCTGACCTATAGGGGGCACACACTCATAGGGGACACACACTCAGAAACAACTACAACGTCCTAATTCAGGCTAATTCGATACAAATTAAATCATTACTAGTAACAGTCACACAAACTGGAATGTCAACTCAAATACGCAAAAGGACCCAATTGGCTCCTACAGTTCCTGTCAAGTGACAGTTGGAGTTGGCTAGATTACCTCAGTGGTTCTCAAACTATGGTAAGTCACTGGTGGTACGCCTTGATCGTTTTGGTTGGAAGAAAAGAAGAAACATTTGTGTTAACAATCCAGTCATGACTTGCACTACTCTTTATTTTAATCAGTGACATTCCTATGAAATAATCTTAGATATGCTGTTAACGTTTCACAACATTAAAATAAGTTGCCTATGCGCACGCTAAAAACACAGTTGAAGGAAGCAGGACTTTTCAGAAGAAAAAACCAATAGTCCACAACAGAAGAACGAAATGCCACAATGACAGAGTTACGTGGACCAGGATAATTGTTTGGATATCGATTTTTGAACTACTTACCAAATGACTCGCCATTGAAATCATCAGCATTCTAGTTTTGTTCTTATTCGCTGATGTTCTTTGTGTGATAGACAGACGAAAATGTCCAATGATACTAGACACAGAAATGGCTATATTTGATTGGCTTAGATGGTTTTGGGAGCAGTGTTCCCGCCTTCTTCTACGGAGACACAAAACTTTTTTTTATAAGTACACGAATCTTTTTCTTCTACGGAGACACAAAACCTTTTTTTTACAAGTACACGAATCTTTTTTGCAAGTTACGATTTTTTTTAGCAAGTACACAAATCTTGCCTTCTTCTACGGAGACACAAAACCTTTTTTTGCAAGTACACAAATCATTTTCTACAGAGACAAATCTTTTTTGCAAGTTACAAATCGTTTTTACAGAGCTCGCTCTCCTGGCACTAATTTCACGCCATACACCTAAGTCGATCCTGTTTGCTTCGACAACAGAAGTGGAAACAACTAACGTAATAATTTCAAATGATATCTAGTCAAACTGTTGAAAACAGTGTTGTGTAGACAAAATAGATTTATTTGTACGTTTTTATTTCAAGTCTCCACTTTCGATGTTTCAGTGAGTGTTGGCCATGTTCCGTCTTTGCTCCGCAGGCAGCTTCACTCGTTGTAGACCAACCAATCAGCGCGCAGCTCATCTATATATTCATGGGCATACCATAAAAGGAGAAAACCTAGCGTTTTTTCCCGGGAAAATTTCACTGGATGTATAAGGGGGCATAGAACAGCACCCGGGCCATTTTTAGCCCAACCAATGTTGCATACCCTATTCGGAGACCTTAAGGAACAGTGTTAAATACCCCAAAAACCCAGTCAATCGCCCCTTTAAGTAAAAACCCAAAAGCCATAAGTAACATAACATTCTCTCTGGTTAATTACATGTCAGCTGGTAACAAGGAAAAGACTAGAAGATTATTAGACACACTTCCCTCAAATATAACCTGCATGGCAAACACTGTCTCTGAAAAAGAGGGTTGATTAAATCAGATGACATCTCCATGAACTAGTAGGCTACCCCATGGAACATAATGGAAAGGTTTTGTGAGGACAGGGGGTCTCTGAATAGATTAGTGTATCAGAAAAGAACAGTGATACCGAGTTTCAGATCAGCTGTTGAAATTCCTTTGGGGAGAAACAATATTCAGTATAAATATCGGACTGTATTGCCTTGTCTTTGCCTCAGAGCGCCTCTCTGCCATGCGCTCGGCCAGGCACTCTGCCATGCTTTTTCTGTGTACCCTGTATTGAGTAATAAAGCCACCTTGTACTTTGATTCAACCATGACTGAGCGTCCTTTCGATTTCTAAGAAAACAGATCCACGACACTGGACACACTATAACAATCTTTTCTTCTTCATTACAAAAAAGGTCTTTGGAAAACTGTTTTCATATTATGTTTGTTTTCTGTCTCAGTCTCAGATTCTATTAATTACAGTTTTTCTCAATTGCTAAGACACATTTCTTGAATGTGTACTGTGTTTTCTCCAAACTCTAAACACTCATCTTCATACTTACACTGTTTTGGCCAAACCCTTGACTTTTGACCCAAAATCAAACACTGTAGTCAAAACCATATTATCTGTCGTGTAAACCTAACTTTGCATTCAAAATACACACAAAGCCCTCAAATAAATTCAACCTTCTGAATACCCTTTAGACACTGCTGGGAGGAATTGAAAACACTATTATAAAAAGGTTTTCAAGAACCATTGACTATAACGTGTCCTTGAATTTTAGATATGTTCCACCTCATGAGTTTGACATGATGTAAATCATAAAACTCACAATTACTGCAATTGTCCTTCTTACAGGCTGTTTATTTCCTTTTATACAGCAATTGCATTTTGAGCTCTTGTTACTGTAGTAGTCACAGTATACAAATAGTAGTACTGTTAGTCAACAACACAAATGTATTGCTGTAAATTGTAATTTGGGGAACAAAGGCTCAGAAAACAAGGAAATAAACAAATCATCATAGGGATTTCTGTCATAGTGTGGCATGGATCTCATTTGAGATTGTTGTTCTTCTTCCTCTTCCTCTGCCTCTTCCTCTCCCTTGTCCACCTCCTCTCATTTGGACAATTCTTCCTTTTCTTCTGATATTTTAATCCATGATTTCAAAGTACAGATGAGCTTACCTTTGTATTCATTCCAAACCCCTGATTGCTTGTTGAGTATATTTGCTTGTTAGTGCTTACACATGGATAATTGGTTGGTAAGGGTGTTTGAATTGCGCTGTTTTGGATTTACTTATCAAATGGCAGTGTTTTCTGAATGACATAATGGTGATAATTGTGTCTTAAAGTAAGAGGTGTGTTTAGACTTTTGCAAAGAAGTGTGAATGAACCTGAGAAATGTGTCAAAAAGGGTAAATTGTGTTTAAAGATTGGGGTACATGGTCTTTCTGCTGGGATTTGGCAAAATGGTTTTGTGGGGATGGCTTACACATACCATTTTTGTGTGTTAGCAATCGAGAAAAACTGTAAAAGAAGCACCAGCTCATCATCGCTGGATGTTGAGTCCATTGTTGTTTTTTCCTTAGAACCTTAATAATTCATTCGCAAAATCGAATGTGCATCGAATTGTTTGATGTGCATGATAAGGCACATCATAAATTTTCCGAAATATTCATTCAAATTATTATTTTGTGCAGTTTATTCGTGTCTCGTCCAGTGTGCAAAGACCTTCATTGAAACACACAAATACAGATTACTTGAACTACAGTGCACAGTGCCATGATAAAATTGGTAGCACAGACACACAGATTCCTGAAATTGTAAATAGGGCACAGAGCCCGCGATGATGTTCAGAATCAGAATGGGTTTTATTCATCATGAAAATTTGCACAGACAAAGGAATTTGCTTTGGCAGGAAGGTGCAAACATTAAACATATAGGAATCTAAAATGTATATATGAGGACTAACTATACTAAGGGTACATAACTATCAATACTAAGTGGAATTAAATTAAAATAAACTATACAATAAAATATAAACTAAAATATAAGTTGCATTAATTTACAATATAAAAATACAAAAAATACAAATATTACAAAAAATACAAATGGTACAAGATTGTATTGTGCAGTGCAAAAAGCATTGAGTCATGAAGTCAGTGTGAACCCTTGGCCTTGTTGAAGAGGCCAACAGCGGAAGGGAAGAAACTGTTTTTGTGGCGTGTGGTATTGGTCCTGATGGACCGCAGCCTTCTGCCGGAGGGGAGTGACTGAAACAGGGAGTGACCAGGGTGGGGGAGTCGGCCACAATCTTCCTCGCTCTCCTCAGAGTCCTCGAGGTGTGCAGGTCCTGGAGGACAGGCAGATTGCAGCCAATCACCTTCTCAGCAGTGCGGATGATACGCTGCAGTCTGCTCTTGTCCTTGGCAGTGGCAGCAGCGTACCAGATGGTGATGGAGGAGGTGAGGATGGACTCAATGATGGCTGTGTAGAAGTGCACCATCATTGTCTTTGGCAGGTTGAATTTCTTCAGCTGCCGTAGGAAGTACATCCTCTGTTGTGCTTTCTTGGTGAGGGAGCTGATGTTCAGGTCCCACTTGAGGTCCTGGGAGAGGAGAGTGCCCAGGAAGCGGAAGGACTCCACAGTGTTGACTGGGGAGTCACACAGGGTGATGGGGGTGAGTGGGGCTGTATTCTTCCTGAAGTCCACAACCATCTCCACTGTCTTAAGAGCATTGAGCTCTAGGTTGTTCTGGCTGCACCAGGTCAACAGGTTGGCCGCTTCCCACCTATAATCAGACTCGTCTCCACCAGAGATGAGCCCAATGAGGGTGGTGTCGTCCGCAAACTTCAGGAGTTTGACGGACGGATGACTAGAGGTGCAGCTGTTGGTGACACACATAGATTTCTGGAATTATAGCTAGATAGTGCAGTGCCCGTGATGCAGCTGGTGATAACAGTTCTTATCAGTGTCTTATATTTCTCACATCACAATTGAAATTCTCTGTCATCTCTGAAGTAGGCCTACTTGTTCAACCTCCACATCATCTTTTCTAGTCACTTATGCACATCATAAAATCAATTTCTCATTATTTTAAACAACTTGCCAATGCTCTCATTTCGTTCTCATTTCGTACTCATTTCGTTCATACATGCACAATGCAGGGCTCTCAAGTCTCAGAGACTGAAGCATTTCAACCATTTCTCACACTGAGAAGTAAGGGATGACCCGCTATATACAATGAATGGACGAGGTGCAGGCATACTGAGATGATAGTGTTATACAGAGTAAAAATCCCATCAGAAAACATCACCAGCAACCCCCCCCCCCCCCCCCCCCCCCCCACCCGCCCAAACGTTGACAGGTATGGGAATCGCACGCTAAACTTTGGATAAAACTTGAGAGCTCTGCACACACATGCACACTCACAGATTTCTGGCATTATTAAAGAGATGTATGTGTGTGTGTGTGTGAGAGCAAGAGGATTATAGTCTGTGACATCTATAGCAAGGCAAGACATATCCTTATTCTGTTAAATTCATCTTGACAAGAACATTCCCCCTAAAATAGAAAAAGTGTACAGTACTTTGCAAGGTAAAATAACATGGATAATGCAGAGTAAATTGGAGAGTCATACAGTCAGTAAGCTAGCTGTTTTAGGTCCAGTTCAGTTCTGAACTTGGAAGCTTATTCTGGTCTTAGATGTGCCGATGCTGTGCATGTTTCTTTGTTGATATTGTGAGGCAGTTTACCACAGATATATTTGTCCTCTCCCTCCTCCCCTCACTGTGTGTTGCTTGTTCTTTATGTTTGTTGACTGGTCAGTGAACGTGATGTGATCTCGAGCAAGAGACATAAAGAGACTTCACATCTGTGGTTCAATGATTACGAGGAGAATTATGCTGTTGACTTGACGCGCTGATCCTGTTAAATGCATGTGAGACATACTGTACAATTTGAATTATTGCTGGATGATGTTAGACATACCATTTCATCATGTTTATGTAAATGAGGATGCACGGCCGGAATCGAACTGGCAGCCTTCTGATTAATAGCCCGATTCCCTAACCGCTCAGCCATCTGACCCCTTATCTGTACCTTATCTTTCCTTAATGACTCATCTCTGACTTAACCGTTGCTAATCAACCTGCAGCTCCAATGATTACGTAAATGTTATGGGTCAGACTCCTCAGTATGTGTGCACCTTGATATCAGAGAGATACTAAATGATAAAACAGAGATGTGTATCTTGAACACATCATACACACTTTAGTATGTCTGACATACTGTATATAAAGACGGGGAGAACACACAGAGGGATTTCATCCATCCTTTCTTACACACACACACACACACGCACACACACACACGAGGATGCAAATATATAAGCGCATACTTGTGTGCTCACACATGTACTGCACACACAAGCTGACATATCCACCCCCCCCCCCACACACACACACACACATACATAGACAAACACACCCGTTTGAGGAAGAAGGGTTGATAAGAAAACACTAAACACAATTCTCTGCATTTGGCACAATTTTCATGAAGAAAATCTTTTGCCCTCATTGTTAGACCATGGTTGACCATGGTCCATGGTCAACCATGGTCTAACAATGAGGGAGGCTGGGCCAAGAGTACAGCCAAATTTGAGCAGGTACACTGTAGCATCCATAATCCGGACTTTCCGAAATGAGAATAGGTAAGAAATCTACTCTCACTACAAAATTGCAGCAGGCCTACTGCATATCAATACAGTACTCAATGAGTACAGTAGTACAGTATTGCCTGTGGACTGTTCTGTAGGACTGTAAAAATAAAGTATGTTTCAAGTATTTGGAAAATGTATTCCTACTTTGTATTCCTACACAGTATTTACAGTGTTTTACTATTTGTTTGGCAGAACTGAAAGATTACCAACACAAGGTGGTCGGGAACGTCCTCATCATGAACATGGTCCTAGAAAATAACACCATAACATTACGGCAAATACAAAGAAAAATAATAATAATGTAATTGTATACACAATACAGTAAATTATTCTGTTGTTTTGTATGTAGACCACTGTATGTGCAACTTTGTGTTGGTTGGGATGTACACTGTGTACATTGTTTTTCTGGGAAAAATACGTAAAATATATTTTTTACTGTGTATTTCTGTCTTCTGAGTATAAAAACAATATTCTCAAATATTTTACAACACACTTACGTATGTACTGTCTGTGGTACAGTAAGTGTAACACTGAACAAAAAAAGGCCAAACTCACTATGATTAATGAAGAAGTGTTTTCCATTCATCATAGTGTTTTACATTGAGCACATCAGTGTTCAAATGGTTCTTATAAATGTCTATTCATATGATGGTTTGTGTTTGTCATTTGAAAACAAAATACAATTTTGAGATTAAATAACATTGTTTTGAATGTAAAGTTTAATTTTGCAGGAGAAGTGAGTGGTTTTGCCCATTGTGTGTGTGTTTTTTTTATTTGTGTGTAGAGTTCTGAGAGTATGAGGTATGCATTCAGAAAATGTGTGTAACCAATCGAGAAAAACTGCAAATGTTATGGGTCAGACTCCCCAGTATGTGTGCACTTTGATATCAGAGAGATACTAAATGATAAAACAGAGATGTGTATCTTGAACACATCATACACACTTTAGTATGTCTGACATACTGTATATAAAGACGGGGAGAACACACACACACATGCACACACACACACACGAGGATGCAAATATATAAGCGCATACTTGTGTGCTCACACGTACTGCACACACAAGCTGACATATCCACCCCCCCCCCCCTCACACACACACATACATAGACGAACACACCCGTTTGAGGAAGAAGGGTTGATAAGAGACTTTGGGAGCGGCAAGAGTTTACAACGCCCTGCTCTCAGTTCCTGTGCCTTTGACTACGACATCACAAACACACAACCATACCACCGTGGACAGGCTGAGGAGTGTCAAGAGAGAGCAGACACAGAGAGAGCCCTGTCGGACAGAGATTCAGCTAATTGCAGGTGTGAAACCCCCCCCCCCCCCAAAGGGAAACAACAATTTGTCAACAACAGTGAAACCGTTGGAGCTGGAGAGCTTTCTGGGACCAGTGGTTAAAAAAACTTAATTTGGTCGAGTGACCCCGGGTCTGACCACCGAACCAGCATCGCCATGGTGACCCTTGACGTGCGGACCCTGACGGTGCCGGTGGGTGCGTTGCGGATGCTGGAGGTGGTGCTCACCTGCATCTCCTTCAGCCTGGTGGCCTCGTTGGGCCACAACAGCAGCTCCTACTGGGCCTGGAGCATGTTCACCTGGTGCTTCTGCTGCTTCTTCACCCTCTTCATCCTCATCATGGAGTTCACCAGCCTCAACGCCAAGGTGCCCATCTCCTGGGACGACTTCACCACCGCCTTCGCCATGCTCGCCACGCTCATGGTGGGTGATTCATTCCTGTCAGACAGCTTTTTTTCTATTTTTTTTCAGGCAGCCCTTTATATAATGTGTTGGGCTTCTAAAGAAATCATATAGTCAGTTTCAATCAGTTTCTACTGTATGCATAACATGGTGTGTACAGGAACCACAGAGGGACGTGGGGAAATTGACGTAATGAGGTCGTAAGTTGAGCCGACGCAGAAAAACAGAGTGGATGAAATGAAATATTCACGATCGCTAATTATATATGATTACCATGATTGAGCGAGAGTAGTATGAATAATATGCAACAGATCTGTCCAGTGTAAGAACTTATGGAGTGCACAGAGACAAGGGGAGAATACAAATGCCGTCTGTTGAACAGCCAGCAGCTTTAATAATGCAAATTTGTGTTTTGTATAAAAATTTGGATGTTTATACATTCTACAAGTACAAAATGCCAAAATGCAAAGATTTGCCTCCCGGTTGGTCTTGAAATGTAACTTGCTTCATATGTAACCTGTATTTCAAACGTTACCTGTGTTTCCTCATCAGGTATTGGCAGCCTCCATTATCTACCCCACTTTCTTCTCCTGCTCAAACTGTGGAAAGGCGATTGGCGCCACAGTCACTTCCTGTATCGCCTTTATCCTGTATGCCGTGGAAGTGGGCCTGACCCGCGCCAAGCCTGGCGAGATCAGTGGCTTCCTGTCCACCGTCCCAGGCCTGCTGAAGGTTCTAGAAGCCTTCGTGGCGTGCATCATCTTCATCTCGCTGGACTCTGGATTCTCCAGGTTTCCCGGTCTCCAGTGGTGCGTGGCCGTCTACTCCCTGTGCTTCATATTCGCCCTCCTCATCATCCTCTTCACCATCTGCCGTGTCCTGGCCCTCGTTCCCATCCCCTTGGACAAGGTGTTGACCGGCTACAACGTGCTGGCGGTCTTGATGTATATGACCGCTGTGGTCATCTGGCCCCTCTACAGCTTTCAGAACAACAGCAGGCCCCCCAACTGCATCCACTGCAGCTGGGACAGCCAGGTGGTGGTCTCCTTCATGACCTGTGTCAACCTCATTGTCTACATCGTGGACACGATCTACTCTGTCAAGCTGGTCTTCTTCCTCACTCCAGTTTAGGGCTTGACAGTTCCCTGACAGGCGAGAGAAACAGCCTCTACATGCAGGATTGGATTTGTATTTTGTCTTTTTGGCCTCTTTCTAGCAGGTTTAAATTTTGATGTGCTTTTCTATGATGTAGTATTCATTTTGTTCAAATGTTGAGGTGAAAAGTTAAAACTACGGGCTAGATTCTTGATTGATGTCCCTCTGTCTATTTCTTTCTCTCTCTAGATAGACATTCATATCACCAAACTCTTCCCCCTCTCATGTCTCAACTGTGTTGCTCCAAAGGAATAAAACAGTCCAATTTAATAGAAACAGACTGAACCCTTCTGTCTCCTTATTTTCCTAACCCAGTCCACTCTCTTTATCGTGCTTGTGAAGCAATGCCTATTATTCAAATTTCCCGGAAACAAAAGTCTGACTAAAAAAGAAAGTCAGGTGGTTACACATTAACCACCCTCCCTCCCCGCTCCTTTCCTCCCTCCCTCCCTGCATGCCTGTGTTGCTAAGGCATGGCTGATAATACAGTTCCGAGGATGGAAGGTGTGGGATGTTGGGTTGAGTCAAGGGGCGGTCCATGAGAAGCTTTTTTGTTCCTATATGTGTTTACTGTGTCACCGAGAGATAAGAGATAACCCCACTCAGTATCACCGGGATGACATCACTGCCTACACAGGTGTTCGAAAAAGACTCCCCCTGATGGAAAATGAGAGGAGTAGTGCTGAGGCCACTGGTGGACGAATAAAGAACACTTCTCGAATTGGTGGGGCAGACTGTGGGTTTTGATCTGCGTATGATGGCATTAATAGGACAAGCATCTTGGGCTTGAGCTGTGTTTAGGCTTCTGTAACCCTTGACAAGGGAATGCTGCTCTGTCTTCCTAAGAATGAAGGACAGATCTGTAGTGATTTGAGAGGATGTCCTACGGGCAAAGATCAAGAGGATGGAGGGAGGAGATGGAACAGGGAGAAAAAGAAAGAGAGGTGAAAGGAAGATTTGAGTGGAAGGCAATGAACCACATTTATTTTGTAAGGGCTGTGGCAAATATTTGTTTTATGGTATTCTATGCAACCCAAGAATGAACTAGAGTTCATTCTGAAAACCGATTCCCACAGTGACCACGCAGACTGCCTTGATGAAAATTGATTCTTTCAATCATTATTCCGATATTCGTTATCTTTACACAACACTATGGTTCTATTTCCCTTAACAACTAGTATGCTGTATCCTTTTTTTAATAAGAACTACAGCCCTACCTTCTTCACAACCACATTTTCATTAAACACTTCTCCCCCCTCTCTCATTCTCTCCCCATTCCTGGACACACACTGAGCTGAGCTTTCATGTTAATTATGTGCGATCCTCCACGTGCGTGGGATCAGAGAGGAGATTCAGCTCCAGACCAGAGTCCGCCATGAGTTTTGACTGCTGATGTGATAAGATCGAGCCTACAGCCAATTGAGACCTTGAAGACGAGTTGTAAAGCGTGCAGATAAGGTGAAAGAGAGACACCCACACATTTTCTGACTGCCTCCACATACACCACTGTTCAGGCTCACGGAACGAGGAGTGAAACCTTTGGAGAAATCTTAATTTCTTTTGACCTAATCGCTCAGGAACTTCACAACTCTTCAGCCGACAGGGACACCTGAGGAAATGAGAGAGAGGAGGATAGGAGATGTGTAGGTGAAATATCGGAAAGAGTGAAATAGTGAAAAGCGATAGTGAAAAAATTTTTTGGTGGGCATGGAGAGGACTATCTGGAACTTTTAGAGAGAGTGAAACACAGTCGGGATTCCGTACATGGGAGCAATTCAACTGTAAAACAGGTTTGTTTACTGACAGTGATAGAATTAAAAAGAGAGAGAGAGAGAGAAAGAAGGGAAGAGAGAGACAACCAGAAGACCTCAAACCGTTGGCCGATTAAATTAGTTACACTTTCTAACCGGGGAGAGCTTTCCTGTTGTGACCATGGTAACCCTGAACCTAAGGTCCCTCACCCAACCGGTGGGTGTGTTGCGGATTCTGGAGGTGGTGCTCACCTGCATCTCCTTCAGCCTGGTGGCCTCGGTGGGCCACAACAGCAGCTCCTACTGGGCCTGGAGCATGTTCACCTGGTGCTTCTGCTGCTTCTTCACCCTCTTCATCCTCATCATGGAGTTCACCAGCCTCAACGCCAAGGTGCCCATCTCCTGGGACGACTTCACCACCGCCTTTGCCATGCTCGCCACGCTCATGTGTCTGGCCGCCTCCGTCATCTACCCCACCTTCTTCACCTGTCCCACCTGCTCCCGCCAGATCTCCGCGACCGTCGTCTCGTTGCTCTGCTTCGGCGCCTACGTCGGAGAAGTGGCGTTGACCCGCTTCCGGGCTGGCGAGGTCAGCGGGTTCCTGTCCACAGTCCCGGGCCTGCTGAAGATCCTGGAGACCTTCGTGGCATGCATCATCTTCACCTCCCTAGACCCAGGACAGTATCACTCCCCCGGACTCCAGTGGTGCGTGGCCGCGTACTCCCTCTGCTTCATCTTTGCCCTCCTCATCATCCTCCTCACCATTGGCCAGCTCCTCTCCATCTTACCGTTCGGCTTTGAGAAGATGGTCATCGTCTACAACGGGCTGGCGGCATTTATGTACCTGACGGCCACGGTCATCTGGCCTCTGTACAGCTTTGAGAACAACCCACGGCCCAGCCCTTGCGTTGGACGGCCTTGCCTGTGGGACAACCTGGTTGTGGTGTCCTTCATGACTGCCATCAATACTGCCGTCTATATCATGGACACTGTCTATTCTGTTAACGTGGTCTTCTTTACACCGATTGAGTGAGGGTGAGCCTTGACCTCGATTGTCCCTGCCCCGCCAACACACACACTTGTTTTTTTAAGAGCGCAGAAAAGGGCAGTCATTGCTCAATGCCTTAGAAGATGTGTGGGCCTGATTCTCTGTAAGATGGCTCTGTAAAATCGGACTCTACAGACTACTACCAGGGCTACCAGGGCTGTGCCATTCAGAGCATGGAGAGGGAACCTTGGTAAATGATTGATATAATTGCAGCTGTATAAATAACAAATTACCTGACTGAATGATCGAACTTTGGATCCTCATGCAAACATCTCACAATAGGAATGTATCTCCATTATTATTTGATTACCGGTCAAAACGTCTGTCCATTGTTTAATACTTAACCCTTGTGCTGCCTTCGGGTCACATGACCCAAAGGTTCATAACGAACCATCATTGTGTTTACCCAATTTTACCCAATACAAAAACAAATAAAAATATTTTTCTTTTAACCTTTGCAATGTGGGGGGTCTGAGACAGCCCAACGGTTAAAAGAAAATGCTTCACTTTGTTTTTGTATGCGTTAAAGTTGCCGCAATACGACGGTGGGTCACAATGACTGATGGGTCAGAATGACCCGAAGATAACAAGGGTTAAAGTGTAACCCCTGAGAGAACAAAATACGTAAATGAAATGAATTACAAAAGGACTGAAAATGTGATGTTCATGTTAATTTTGTGGCTGTCTGACGTGTACTTTTGATAGGATTAGTTGTTGTCAGACCCCTGCAAGTATTCCACGAGAACAGACACAGTATGCCTCCAGTTGCAGAGGACTGTCTCTTAGACACACACACACACACACAGACAGACGAAGAGACAGAAGTGGGCTCTGAGCTGGGCATCGCTCAATTGACAGGCATCTTGGTGACCAGTCATCAGTCAGGGCTGTATTACCTCTCAATCTCACTGCCACATGAAATACAATGATCTCGTATCAACACTTAAAATGGGAAAGTTCACTTGTTTTGAGGGGATGGCGTCAGTATCGTCTTCTCTGTCCAGCTTGTGCAGTCCTTTGAATGCAGACTACACAGTGAAGTTTTTTTTCCCCCTTTTTTTCGGACAGAACACCACAGTGTAAGGGTGTAGGTTTCCTATTACATTGGTTGAAAACTGTAAATCTGTCCCCCCCCCACTTTTTATTGCGAAAGTTATATTTAACATCCGTATCCTCAGCTATTGAAAAAAGCTGTCCCACCCACATTTACTGGAACACAGAGAAGAGTAGAATTGACGTTTACGACGGGAAGATTAGATGAGAAAAATTCATGGGAAGAGATCTCCCGTGCGCTCTCGTCAGATGTTACACATGAACATCTTGTCGAACTGTTGTACAATATTGGACATTGTAGAGTGGCTAGGAGCATACCATAGGACAGCACAACACAACTTAATATGACACAGAATACAGTATAAATTACAGTGAGTTGGGATCTTTTTCTTAACAGCAATATCTCAGAAATGTAGTTACAAAATAAGGAAATTGTTTCTTTTCAATATGATTGCAATGGACGTGTCCTCCCTCTGTCAATCACCTCAGGGAAGGGGTTGCTAAGTTGCATATGTGTTCATGACAAACCATTCAAAAATACTTGATCACCCTCTAACCCAACATATTGACTTTCATAGGTACTATACAGCTAAAGTGTAACCTGTTGTAAATTCAATATAGCAATAAAATGCTGTATGCTACAGTAGTAACTTGTATCTGGTGTTTGGTACTGTGTTTGAACTAGAACAGAAAGTAAACAGTCTGAGTTGACAGTTTATGGACACAGTTTTCACTTCTGAGAGCTAGGAACATTCACTCACAATAATGTTTGAAGTACTGGAAACCTACAAACTTATTTGTATTTTTTTCAGACTGATACTGAAATATTTAGGTTGTAACAAGGACGTTGCCCATTTCAAAAGAAACAGAGAGAGGATAACTTACCTGGTTCTTTTTTATGGAAGGAATATTTCAAGGTGGTCTGGAGATGACTAGCATGTCTTAAAATAGCTGTGAAATAGTTCTGCAGCCGAGAACAAGGTTCACTGGAATCTAAGAAACAGATATTTTACTTGAACAGACTTGCAAAAAACGGATAAGTGGTTGAGGATGGATGGACTCGAAAAACTCCAATATCCAAATAAAAAATGTGATGTCTTATTACCCTTGTCCTCTCCTTTGGTCCCCTTCGGTCATTCATGAATTTTAAAAGCATGTGTCAGAGCTCATGTTGACTCAACAGTAAAGGATGCTGGGAGTTTGCTGCTGCTTCCTTCATGTTGCAAATTTGTAGAGAAATAACCTGGTTTACAGACTAAAGACCATGATGTTACTGTCTGTCTGCAGATGGCATTACTGTTTGCATAGGGAACCTTGCACATGAAACCTGCACTCATGTACTGTAAGTACATATCTAAACATACACACACAAATGAAAACCAAGGTTTTAATCAAGTTAAAATCACCGCAGGTAAAGGAAAGCATCTCTCTTTCTCATATCCACAACATTATAACTGAGGATGGCATAATGATAAACAACTCCAATAATCTCACCAAAGATGGATATCTAACCCCATACCAACACCCTTAAATTCACGAGTTCAGTAATCACACCATAGATTGAATAGATAGCTTTTATTGAAGCAGAGCTGGTAGTAGAGCCAAGCCCGATGGTGGAAGAGGCTGGTAGCAGAGCCGGGCCTGGTGTCCGGGCATGGACTCGGGGTGTGGCGGAGAGTCCTAATGGGTCACGGCCGAGCAGCAGCTCAAGCAGATCCCCAAAAGGAACAGACTCACCTACGGGCTGCAGCGAGGCTGATGCAAGCCTGACTGTGGTGAAGGTCGGGGATGTTGGTCCTGACGTATGAGCGGTATGCCTGGGGAGGACCAGCGACCCAGGAGCTGGATGGTGTGGTCAGCAACGCCCTGGCTGGAAGCAGAGACCTGAATGAATGTGCGGAATAGTGTGAAGGGTCAATACCTGATTTGGTGAGGATGATGGTGGAACCAGAAGCGGGAGGCGACATGTCCTGATTCCGTGAGGAATGGTGGGCTGGAGGGGAGGGCATGGCTTCTTGATTTGGAGAGAGCCAGATTATCCAGGGACTCAGGGGCTGAGGGGAGAGTTAAGGCAGAAGATGATCGTAACAGCTGGCCTGTTCTGATTTGCTGCGTTTTCGGGTGAAGATGAATTTGTCTGGGGAATGTAGCGTGATGCCAGAGACGCATGGGTGAGCGTAGGGGTTGAAGGTGGACGTGAACTCAAGCACCTCAGGGAGCCAAAGAAGGCCAGGAGGAGCATGGCCTCTTGGGTGGAATCGGTGGAAGGGGAGGAGTAGCCAGTGCGCGGTGTCTATGCAGGCGGCTAGCAGGTTGGCAGTGAGGGGGAGCCGTGCAGAGGGAGAGCAACTTGCAGAAGAAGTTGATGAAGCCGATGCTGCCAAGGTACAGGATAGTGGAAGTGCGGATGGAAAGGTGTATGTGTGCGTGGAATGAAGCTTGGAGGATGGCCTCTTGGGTGTGGAGTGAAGGTTGAGGAGGGGTGCCATCATGGGAAGATGGTACAGGAAAACGAAGGATCCGGAAATAGGAAGTGGTCCATCTCTTGTGCCAAGAGGCAATTTCTGGATGGAGAGACGGGAGGGGGAGTTAGTGTAATAGCGAGGAGGGGCTGGTAGAGAACAGAGCCTGATGTGGTTGGTGTAGGCGGTTGGTGGAGGCTGGTAGCAGGCCAAGCCTGATGGTGGAGGAAGCTGGTAGCAGAGCCGAACATGATGCAGTGAGGTAGAGGCTGGTAGCAGGGCCGAGCCCGATGCAATGTGGTAGAGGCTGGTAGCAGAGCCAAGCCTAATGTAGTGTGGAGGCTGGTAGCAGAGCCAAGCCTAATGTAGTGTGGAGGCTGGTAGCAGAGCCAAGCCTGTTGCGGTTCATCAAGGCTGGTAGCAGAGCCAAGCCTAATGTAGTGTGGAGGCTGGTAGCAGAGCCAAGCCTGTTGCGGTTCATCAAGGCTGGTAGCAGAGCCAAGCCTGTTGCGGTTCATAAAGGCTGGTAGCAGAGCCAAGCCTGTTGCGGTTCATAGAGGCTGGTAGCAGAGCCAAGCCTGATGCAGTGTAGAGGCTGGTAGCAGAGCCAAACCTAATGCGGTGTGAAGGAGGCTGGTAGCAGAACCAAGCCTGTTGTGGTTCGTGGAGGCTGGTAGCAGAGTCAAGCCTGAGGCTAGTAGCAGAGCCAAGCCTAATTCAGTGTGGTGGAGGCCGGTAGCAGAGCCAAGCCTAATGCAGTGTGGTGTAGGCTGGTAGCAGAGCCAAGCCTGATGCAGTGTGGGGGCCTTGCGCCAGTGGAGATGAAGGGGGGCCGATAGTGAGGAAGTCGTCCAGGAGATGGAGGGGACTCATTGAGGAGGATCCAGCGGAGTGCTTCAAGAAACACGAAGATGCACGGCCTGCTTTTGCATCCAATGCCAGGCGGACAACAAGCAGTTTGAGTCCTGCCAGTGAACCCCAAGAAAACCCAGAAAGGCGGGTGGATGGGAGGGCCTCGAACGCGGTCCCAAGGCCCGCAGGCCGGCTGGGTCGAGGGAGCAGGAGGAGCGAGAGTGGGTCCCGCCGCAGAAGAGCATGCACGGAGGCTCCGGCAGGCAGACAAAGAGCAGCCATCGAAATCGCGACGGACCACCAGGGTCCGGACAGGAGGGGCTGCAGGGAGGGGCAGGGGAAGGAGGGCCGGAGGAGGAGAAAGGGGGCCAGGCAGGAGCCAGGGGCGGGGGCCGGGACCGAACACCCCAGGGCCGGACGGGAAGGAGAGCGGGTGAAGGGCGGACAGCGAAACCCGACAACAGAGGACAGGGCCACGGCGCACGGCCTTGGTGTGGGGGGCAGCAACCCGGGACGGGAGGAGAAGGACGCCAGGACCACGTAATCACCCTGGGGGATGGCCACCCGGAGGGAGGCAGACACGGGGGGGGGGGGGCCCGGAGGCAGAGGGGTCCACGGAGCGGGCAGCGCCGCTGGCAGCCGGGGCGGGCAGGATGGCCGGAGCGGAGCCACCTGCAGGACGGGAAGGCACAGGGCAAGGGCAGAGGGGCGCAGCCCGGAGGAGGCAGGGCCAGTCCAGAGCAAGCAGGGGCTGGGCCAGGCGCAGGGCAGAGGGGCGGTGGGGAGCCCATGGAGGCGACGAACACCACAAACAGGGCAGGAAGGTCAACGAGGGCAAGAGCCGGACCAGGGTAACAGGGGCCAGGAGCGAGGCAGCAATCCGCCAGGCACAGCCCAGCAGCGGGAGAGGCGGGGCGGGAGCAGGAGGCGGGAGCAGGCAGGGAGCCGACGGGAACGGCAGCAGCCGGAGCGGGCGGGTGGCCCGGAGCCACCTGCAGGAAGGAGACACAGGGCAAGGTTAAAGGGGCGCAGCCCTGAGGGGGCAGGGTCAGACCGTAGCGAGCAGAGGCAGGAACCTGCCAGCTGGAAGGGGCGGGCGGTCCAGAGTGGAGCCGCCCATGAGGATAGCGGCCCAGAGGGAGGGAGACACAGGGAAAGGCCAGGAGGCAGGAGCGAGTGGGGGGAGGCGCGTGGCCAGCGTGAAGGCGGAGGCAGGAGCGGGCAGGGACCCAATGGGAAAAGGGCAGCAGCCAGGGCAGGGGGGGCATCAGGGGGGGAGCCACCGGCAGGGGAAAAAGCACAGGACACGGACGGCGCGGCCCAGAGCAGGCGGGGCCGGGACAGAGCACGCAGGTGCGGGGCAGGGGGGCACCAAGAAGCCGAGGAACGCCGCGAACAGGGCCAAGAGGACAGTGAGGGCGAGAGCCAAAGCTGGGGCAGGAGAGGCAGGCGAGGCAGGGGGCGGGAACCCACGGGGCGCCACTCAGCGCCCGGTAGCAGGAGAGGGCGGAGCGGCGAGTGGGTAGGTGTGCCGGCCCCCCGGACTCCCCGGAGCAGAGGGCGAACAGCCTGGCCGTCAGACAGACCGGCGGAATGGATCCCCCCGAGCCCGGAGGCATGGAGCGGGCGGAGCCAGTCGCCGCGAAGCAGAAGACAGGGAGCAGCGTGAAGAGCCAGTGGAGGAGGCGAGGACGGGAACGCCGAGGAGAGGAGGAGAATCCGGGGCCAGCAAGGGCAGCCGACCGGCCCAGGAGCGACACCCGGAGCGATTCCAGGTAGAGGGCCTGGTAGGCGGAGACCACGGGGGACGGCCAGGCCAAGGCCCGGGACAAGGAGGTGGAACCGTGGGACCCAAGGAAGCAGAGGAGCCCGGAGCAGCACCACTCGGGTACGCGGCCAGAACGCCGTGGGCAGGACCGTCTCACCAGCCGGGAGGGAAACCCGTGGTCGGCCGGGTGGAGGTCCAGGACGTCCAGCCCCCACCGCAGAAGACGAGGCCGGGAGGCGAACAGCTGGAGCCGGGGCGAGCAGAACAGCAGCGGAGCGGGCAGGCAGGCAGGGTGATAGCAACAACAGGGTGCACGGAAGGTCGAAGTGACAACAACATGCTAGCACAGGGACCAGAGGAATGGAAGATACTTTATACAGAACTCTTAATTGACCTAAGGGAGTTTGGTCGCATTCTTCCGTGCTTTACTGGGCTGATGCGTATTAGTTTGATTGGAGAAGGAGGAGTCTTGGTGTGCCACCTTCCTCGCGAACTTTAGTTAACCCTTTCAGGCCTAACTCCATTTAAAGCATGAACGAAAAACCACCAAAAATGTCTGAAACAAAGTCTTCACAAAATCGAAAGGCTTTCAAAGGCCGCCAGTGGATGAGTCACTCCTCCTCCTTGCCTTGTCTTCTCATTAAGGTTTACGTCCCAAGGTGGTCATGTAAGGAGCTATACTCAGTATACCAGCCATGCTCTCAGGGCAGCTGCAGGATGAGACATCATTGTCCTCTGCTGGGAGTATGAATCACCACAGAAGGCTTGTCACGACCACTGGTAAACAACTAGCACCAAAAGAAGACAAAGACCTTCTGCACGCAAGAATTGTGTGAGGAAGGTCAGTGACCGTCTATGGGAAAATCTACATGCCAAAGCTCCTTTTTTTTTGCTAACCTTTCAACCATCCCCCAGCAAAGTACTGAAAGTTTTTTTCCGGTGGACTGGGTGCACTCAACAACACCTCTTATCTATGGTTTGGCTGTCATTCAGATGAAATATGTTGAAGGAAACCTGGACAGGTCAGCCTGCTAACGTAGCTCAGAACTGCAGTGGTGAAGAGGACACAGTAGAGGAAGGTTTGGAGGATGGACAAGCCTCAGGCAGTGTGTCGTTGACACACGGGAAAAGACGCCAACATTGCTGTGATGTTGCCTCACTGTCAAGAAATGTGTTCTTGCGAGGTAGCCGGACTGAGCAGGGGTGTGGATATGTGTTTGTTTACGTGTGTGAGGGATGGAGACAAGAAGGAGAGAGAGAGAAGCAGAGTAGGTGAGCATGTGCACTGGGAGTTAATATAAATTGGGGTCAGTCGTCTATGCTGGCTTAACGTATGCAGAGGTCCCCAGTCCCTTGGCATTTACATTTACATTTACATTTAGTCATTTAGCAGACGCTCTTATCCAGAGCGACTTACAGTAAGTACAGGGACACTCCCCCGAGGCAAGTAGGGTGAAGTGCCTTGCCCAAGGACACAACGTCAGTTGGCATGACGGGAATCGAACTGGCAACCTTCGGATTACTAGCCCGATTCCCTCACCACTCAGCCACCTGACTGTGCTTGGCAGGGTGGGTTTGGACTCCAGATGTGTTTCTGTCACCTGTCAGCCCTCCTGATATTGTTGGCCCCAGGCCATAGACTGCAGTCTACTAATGTAGTGCTGCACCTGGGAGCAGAGAGGGGGCAACAATGTGTCTGTTCAAAAAAGTCATATGTGCACATACAAATACATACAATACGGATACACACATGTGAGACAAAGATGGACACACACAAACACACACACCCACACACCAAAGGTTAAAGTTACCTGTCGTGTTTGAGGCTTGGTTTGATGAGGCAGCTCTGTCCATGCAATCAATTGCCTGGGACCCTGAAATGACCCAGAAAGAGAGAAGCAGGCTCTCCTGTAAGATCCTGTGTTTACCAGACCCCACGGTTGCTGTTTACCCATGCAGCATTAGAGCTGCAATAGCTATTTACAGAGGAGACCTTTGACAAGCTGAAATGAAATTCTACAACAGATGAAACATTTTCATTTAAATGGACACTTTGGATCAGACTGCACGGCGACAGACACCATCACGTGCTGTGAAACGTCAGTTCTTGGATGGGAGGTCAGATTTCACAGCTGTTTTCGGTGGCTCAGATCTTATGAAGACCTTCAAATTGGACCTTCCACCAAAAACACACACACTGTGACACTCACACACCTGTCCAATAAGGGGTTATTTTCAGCCTGTTTCCCTGGCAGCCTGTCTCCGCTGGCTGTACTATGCTGGAAGGCAAGGTAGCAGGCTAAATCAGAGGTGACATTGTTCATCATGAAAAAAGCTCCTGTGAAGTGTCAACTGCTAATGAGAGGGCCTTTTTTGGGCAACCCTTGTCACACCAACCCCATCATCATCGGTAATCCCACAGTACATCAAAGCCTTCTCACGGTAAAGTCAAATTCATATAATACCTGACGGATGGACTACTATGGGGTTTTCAAACAGCTCAGTCAATTATATGAAAAACAAACATATTGTTCAATAAGAACTGACTTCTAAAACAAATCTGCCAAGTTTGTGACTGAGGCTAACCATGATTTGATCCACATGAGAGTAGATGCTACATTATTGTGTAACTTGAAGCACACCACACAAACACATCCTTCAGTCTACATAGGAAATACCAATAGCAGGATATACTGTCGTTTTTTCTCATAAAATATTGACAGGAGCAGAATGCACGTCCCTGATTTCCACCTACTCAACAGTTGCTGCCTCCATATTTAATCAGTCAGATGTTTGTCTTTCGGAGGAGTTAGGGAGAAAAACATACAGGAAGAAATGAAAAGAAAGTTGCGATAAAAAAAAAAAAACGATTTAACTGACGCAAGTCTTTTCCCCAGCAACACGGCGTGTGTGATGAGATTACTGTCATTTTTATTCCTCCACACATCCCACCTCTAACCAGGAATAGCATTGAAATTAGTTTCTGTTTATTTGGCTGCTTTCACGTCGCTCACAACCTAGGTCAAATACAGTTTATTTTTCTTCAAGATATTTTTGTATATTTTAAATATGTTTTACTTACTTCAGAGACTTCACTATTGGGACTGCTACATTCATATAGGGCTACGTTAATGTATGTCTCCGGGTTATAATTAAACATTACATTACATTGGCGCAGGAGTATTTGATGTATGTCTATGAGGCTTTCTCTCTCTCTCTCTCTCTCTCTCTCTCTCTCTCTCTCTCTCTCTCTCTCTCTCTCTCTCTCTCTCTCTCTCTCTCTCTCTCTCTCTCTCTCTCTCTCTCTCTCTCTCTCTCTCTCTCTCTCTCTCTCTCTCTCCCTCTTCTTTCTTTCTTTCTCTCTCTCTCTCTCTCCACTTTTGACCCCATTTTCCCTCCCCTGACAAGCCCTGCATCCACACTCAACCATCCAGTTCATTCCATCGTCCACACTTTTTCGCCTTCCATATTTCCTGTGTCCAAGTCTCAAGTGTGTAATACAATAGAAAACATATGGAAATCCTTGCGCACAGTAAAAAAAAAACAAGGGCAAAAGTACAGGAAAAACCACGGAAGGTTTAGAGAAAGGAGCAGCACATCTACAAAGTTACGTAATGTAATATTTTGTGTGTTCATAGTGAATTCCGTAAGCTTTTAAATGATATTACCTAACATCACAAACACCAGATCAATGAGCGAATGACGCTGCAAAACTGGTACCAGTGTTTCTTTTGAGAGGAGAACATTATGCAATGGTGAGGGCTTGACGTAACTCGCCTAACACAGCCCTCTCGGAAGGTGACACAGTGTTGTCACATCAAGTTGAGCGTGTGTAGCTCCGCATCACTAGAAGCAGGTACAGTACACGTCAGGAGAGACTCCTACACCCTCACCCAAGTCGCAGACAGCCCAATTTCCTGTACAGTATGTGTCGGACTGCTCATCCCTCGTTGGATCCATCTCTCCCTCCATCCCTAAACGCCTTCCATGTCAGAGCAAGCTCCTGAGACCATTCAACTTGAGGCTGTCTGCATCTCTAATGTTCCTTCACGTTCAGAATTTCGACTGAGTTGAGGGTTTTCTTCTGACTTTGACGTGTGACGACAGTACAAGTTAACGGGGATACAGTTACTGAGCAAGTATGTACAAACATATACAAACTGTGGTACATGAGAGCTTATGAAGGATACTTGATGAAGTGTTGACCCTCTCCTTTTCTCTCCTTGAGGGGACTGATGATATGGGAGTATTGATTGAGCAGCTGGGATTTCCTTTCCCTCCACCAGAACTCAAAAGGAATCATTCACAGTCCACTTAGCTAGCACGACTCCCTGCATCGATCGGCATCAACTCTCTGACAGTCACAAGAGACGCCAAAGTCAAATTGGGCTTCCTGGAGAGAATGGGGGAGAGAGAGAGAGAGAGAGAGAGAGAGAGAGAGAGAGAGAGAGAGAGAGAGAGAGAGAGAGAGAGAGAGAGAGAGAGAGAGAGAGAGAGAGAGAGAGAGAGAGAGAGAGAGAGAGAGAGAGAGAGAGAGAGAGAGAGAGAGAGAGAGAGAGAGAGAGAGAGAGAGAGAGAGAGAGAGAGAGAGAGAAGAGAGAGAAAGAGGAAGCATGCCAGAACAGCATTTGGAGGACGATCCGTTTTTCAAAACATACAGCAGTACAAACATTATTTCACTGATTACTGTTTGTAAAAAGTAATTTGATACTTCATCTATACAGTGTATTTGTGTAGTTGTGCTTGTAATATTATTGAAAGAATGTTATTATTGTCATGTATTACCCCCGGCATTGACACCAGCCCCAGGACACACACACCCAGCATTGGTCCCTGCGTTTATTGTTCACACAAACGCACACATGGTTACTCTCACACATGTCATAAATCCTCTCAGTTGGGTTTGGCCAATGTGGGTCAAACCAGTTGACTCAATATGCGTCTGACCTGTATAAGATCAAATGACACTTTCTTAATCCACAGGCTGGGACATAAAAAAAAGAAGAAAAATCTATCTTAAAAGATTTTTGATATGAGGGGAATTTTGTTGTATTAGAATTTTGTGTAAACACATCTTGTGTTTGTACTGTTTGCAAAAACGTTGTAGTGCATGTAATGTGTGTGTTTCATGTCTAACCATGGTCAGTCAACCTTCTGTGAAACTGTGGAGGTCAGAAGTTGTCAAACTTCAAGTCAGCCTCAGAAAGGGTTTGGTACAGACTCCAGTTGTGCACCTGGTTCTGAGAGCCTACATACATGCATTAATGTATGAATGGACTGCACACACACATACTTTATGCATGCACTGACACACACATGCCTATACATATACGTACACACACAAACACACACAAACGCATGAATTGATGTTACACAAATGTACACGCATGTGCATGCACCCAAATGGAGGGCAAATGCATACGTACACACATTGTATCTACCCTTGCAGTATACACTGTGACCGTGATTTCACACACAACATCCCTGAGGCTGTACCCGGGCACTCTCCAATCTCCGGTCTCCTGCGGTCCGTCCCTGGGGTGTGGGCCTGCGGAGGGGAGGGCAGGGGAGGGCTGGAACGGTGGCAGTGTGGTGGCAGGAAGGTGTGGCCAGGCTGCTTGGCTTCCAGCTCTCAGGGAAATCAGTTCATCCATCAGGGTGACAGCTGCTGATGCAGTTGTGGCAGGAGTCCAGGTGACACCAAGAATGATTGCCCTCGGGTAGAGACCATTCCCAGGCAATCACCGTCAACGTCACTCCCCTCCATGTCTCCATCCCCCTCCTCCCCACCCCATTGGTTGTTGGTGTTCAGCGTCCATGGAGGTGACTGGGTCTGTGAGAGCGCTGTGAGAGTGAATTAGGAGGGATAACTGGGCCTATTGTTCACCACCGGCCACGTGGGTGTCACTCTATCTCCTGGGAAGACTCTCTCAATGGGACCTTTTAACCTACTTCCACTCCTGCTGACACTCATTTGCACCTCGTCTTAACCCAACAGCCTTTTCAATCAATTTCCTCTCTCTCTCTCTCTCTCTCTCTCTCTCTCTCTCTCTCTCTCTCTCTCTCTCTCTCTCTCTCTCTCTCTCTCTCTCTCTCTCTCTCTCTCTCTCTCTCTCTCTCTCTCTCTCTCTCTCTCTCTCTCTCTCTCTCTCTCTCTCTCTCTCTCTCTCTCTCTCTCTTTCTCTGTCTCTCTGTCTCTCTCTCTGCCTCTCTCTCACCCTCTTCCTCTTAAAATACCACCCGCTGCTGACACTTAATGTCGCTCCCTATGGGATAATGTGATGCCTTACTTCCCACACACACAAACACAGCCACACACAGCAGAATGACACACATCAGACAATAGACAACACTATACATCCTGGGCACTTCAAGGCTGGGTGGCCAAGCCTTGGTACAAGCTTTATGTGAATGAAACAGAGGACTACCAATTACCTGGTTAGTGTGCTTCTCTACTGTTGTATTTGTATGCCATTCATTATAGTCTTCTTTCCAAGTCACAATTAAAGTGCAAAGCATAAGTACCGGTATATCACACACAACAATTTAAATAGTTGCTTCAATTATCTGAAACTGTATCAAATGAATGTGTTTGAGGATACTGAATGTTACTGGAAGAAAACTTGTGGGATTATGCCTCGAGTCTATGAGCTTGTCTATCAGTATGTACCACTAGGGTAGCCTGGCTCTTCCCTCCTACGTACTTCCGCTCAATTTGGATTTTGCTTCTGTACTAGGTCTGGGATTTCAGTGCATCAGTAGGTTTTCAGAAACAATTTTTTTGTAGGTCCAATCAGCGAACAGAGGGAGTGGCTGAGAACGATGACATTGATGTTGTGCACTAGTTTTGAGTTGTAGTTCAGTAATGGCGGTAATGGTAATCTATTTTGCGGTTGTGGCAACGCTGTCGAATATCCATAAGTTAAAGCTGTAGCAAGAACAATCCTTGCTGAGTTTTGTTGAGTTTTGTTGAGGGCCACAACATGATGTTGTGGCCCTCCTCCCCACGGGGTTTGGGAAAAGTTTGATTTTCCAGCTACGGCAGCTAGCTCCGTGGTGAAGAAGTCAGATGGCTGAGTGGTGAGGGAATCGGGCCAGTAATCAGAAGGTTGCCAGATCAATTCTCGGCTGTGCCAAATTACGTTGTGTCCTTGGGCAAGGCACTTCACCCTACTTGCCTCGGGGGAATGTCCCTGTACTTACTGTAAGTCACTCTGGATAAGAGCGTCTGCTAAATGACTAAACTGTAAAATGTAAGGAGTTGGCTAAGGCGAACGCCAGAGATTGGTTATGGCAGATCAGAGTGGCTCTGGGCAGTATAGTTTTAAACTTCAACAGAGTACCCGCCTTCAAGGAAGTTAACGCCTGTCAATGGAGCGATCCCAAACGCTCTGTACAAATGAAATGTAGGAGGGTCTGGTTAGGACCAGGCTACCACTAGGGTGCAACAGAGAGACAGTCGTCAGTAGACAGCACTATGCAGTGTACCTCACTGAACCACAATGAGAACCAACTGTGTTTGTATTTACCTGGGGGACTACCTCAATAATCTCTCAAAATATAGTAGTGCTCAGATCAAGATCTGCCAAACTTTGTTCTGTCAAGAAGAGAGAGACCTACTGAGAGAACATCAAATCCAAACTACACAAAATTTCTCACAAAATTTAAAACCTGTATAAAATTGATTATTTCCATGACTGTCCTCACTCCAAGATCCCCAGTCCAGAATCAGAACTGAAGACGCTGACTGAATAAACCATCCTTTCAAGACTAGCGAAGATCATAATGCTAGAACAACATAATGCAATCTGGCCCGGACCTGGGATGCATTGTGTTACAGGTGAGTAAACTATGAGGTACTCAGGGATTGTATCGGGTAAGACCTGCACTGAAGCTTGATGACGTAGTGACGATTTTTTTATGCAAATAAATACGAACGCTCCCACCCTGCCTCTTGCATTAAAGGAACAAGACGATTGACTCGGACTTGCAATGCAGATGCGCATCGCAGAGGATTTTTACGCTCTGCGAAAAATCTTCACTTTAATTCCATTTGTATGCGAAATGGGAGACGTTCTGTTATTTGATCTTGGGAGAGATCCACGATAACTTTCCAGGCTTATGGCAATCTGATACTTTTTCAGTGTAAACGAAAGTTGATTTTAGTGAACCTTGAATGTGCATGTGGAGTAATTTTTGTATGCATGCGAAACAAATAGAATAACTTTTTTTATATACGGAGACTATAACGTTTTGGTCGCCAAATGTGGAGATTGTCGCACATTTTTGTGATACGAGTTTGTGCTTTAGGGTTTCTACAAAACATTCCCTGAATTGACATCGCCAGAGAGTAGAGACGCATCGTCGAATTGGTAGGACCATGGACAGCGTTGGAGCCGCGCAAGATCGCGAAGGTATGCTATATTCAATCTCTCTATTAAACAAGAGAACATTTAAATTATTGATTTATGAGAAAGCCTTTATAATAGACCTGGAACATGGTAGAAACTAGACATAAGTTTGCAAACTGTATCTTGAATATACATTCATTATGTAAATGATTTTTAGGAGTAACAGTGTTATAGGTCGAAGCATGTATGAAATGTCTGCGCTTATACGTAAATGCAATAACAATAAAGAAATTTGGGCGCATTTTAAAGTCGTCCCGGTTTGCATTCAGTATCAATTGGCCTACACTGCACATGCAGCGCGATGCAGACCGTTTACTCATAAACTGTAGCCTAATTGTGTAACTATACCTGGTATAGTTTTTCTTCTGTGTTTATTGATAAGAAAGTAAGGTTCAGCTGGTTCTCAGTATTGAAGGTGTTTGGACTCTCAACATGGCCTGAGGGTTGGACGTCATATTTGTGTTTTTGGACTGCGCTTCAGTGATTCTTTGCGTCAGCCCACTTATTTTCTCAACAGGTCTGGCAAGCTAAGGGTTTTCCTAAGATATAACTAACCAACTTGTCAACCGTAGGCAGGTGTGGGGATGCCAATATGCTTGATTCTAAGGTCAAAGATCACTGTTACTTGGTTTTCGGTAAACAGGAGGGGATTTATGGCTTTTCTTATTGCCCTAGACCTGGGTTGGACATATTATTGAAATATTGAAATATAATTTTATTTTATTTTATATTCAACACATTTGATTAATATTTCCTGGCATAAATGGAATCAATGTACAAGTTCCCCATCCATCACCCTCTCTCCAACAGAGCAGCTTGGCCATTCAAGCATATTTAATCTCAATACTGAGGCAGTTTTGGGCAATCATTTTATGGACACATGCCAAAATGGGGTTTCTAGAAATTCTTGGAACTACAATTAAAATACAGCAAACAGTCAATATGGGTTTCCTGCTCAAAGACGGTCAACGTGTTGTTATAAACGCAATGAAAATAATGGTAGCGTACAAGTGTAACTGCCACTCAGTCGAAATATAACAGAATACAAGACCAGTAACAGGGCATAGCACATATTCTTTGCCTTGAAGTATGCCAGAAGACTTTCTGTAGGATCCACACTTATCGTATGGATACATATCAAAGCCATTAAACAGTTGGGAGACTTCTTGCTTTATTATGGACCATCTCTTCCCCCAATAGCTTTCCTTAGACAGAAAAACCTAAACAACACAACCAAGCTGTTGTGATTGTTACCCTCCTACTGTATTATATTTACCAGGATCTTTGTTGTTTTTTCAGTCTGATAAACCTTGATCAGAAGGAGGTGCCGGACCTTCCCAAAAACCTCACAGATGAGTTTCTCCGATCCTCTAACAGAGGATCTCAACCTGTCCTCAGCCATGTACTCTCCCGTCACCAACATGTCCCTCAACTCCTCTGAGGTGGACAGTGAGCCCTTCTGGGGCGGCAGCACCGTGGTCACAGCCGTCATCTCGTTCATCGTCTTCATGGTGGGTCTCCTTGGCAACACGCTGGCCATCTACGTGGTTCTGCGTTACACCAAGATGAAAACTGTCACCAACATGTACATTCTCAACCTGGCCCTGGCTGACGAAATCTACATCTTGGGCATCCCCATGCTCACCACTCAAAACGTGCTCTCCTATTGGCCTTTTGGAGAGTTCCTATGCCGGGTAATCATGATATTGGACACCATGAGTCAGTTCACCAGCACGTTCTGTCTGACGGTGATGTCCATCGACCGTTATCTGGCGGTGGTGCATCCCATCCGGAGTGCCAAGTGGCGTCGTCCAAGGGTGGCCAAGGTGATCAACAGCATGGTGTGGGTGGTGTCCTTTCTGGTGGTGCTGCCCGTGACCATCTACTCAGGCGTACAGGACAAGTTCAAGTCCTGCAACATGAGCTGGCCTGATCCCCAGAAAGTGTGGTCCGCAGCCTTCATCCTCTACACGGCAATCTTGGGCTTCTTTGCCCCGCTGCTCATCATCTGCGTTTGCTACCTTCTCATCCTCCTTAAGGTAAGCTTCAGAGCACTGACGAGGCAGCTCCTGTTGTGTTCAAAGGCCAGTTCCATGTGAGTTTGTTGCTCCTTTCCAAATGTCTGTATTCAATCCTTAATCTCAGATCTTAATCTTGAATCTTAAAACTTCAAGAAAGTACTATTTTGGATCTGTTTCGATCAGGTCATCGGATCAGCTCTATCTGACTTGATTTCCATCTGACCGAACTGTGTCTGTTCACACATAATGGTGTCTCGTGCCTCCCACAGGTGCGGTCTGCGGGGGCGCGGGCCGGCCTGACCAAACGCAGGCGCTCTGAACGCAAGGTCACACGCATGGTGGTGATCATTGTGGTGGTGTTTGTGTTCTGCTGGCTCCCATTCTTCATCACCAACATAGTGAACTTGGTGGTCCCCATCCCCGAGACCAGCCTGATGGCGGGGGTCTACTTCTTCCAGGTCACCCTCACCTACGTCAACTCCTGTGCTAATCCCTTGCTCTACGGCTTCCTGTCCGACAACTTCAAGCAGAGCTTCCGAAAGGTCCTCTGCATCCACAAGGCTAACGGTGTGGCTTCTTTGGACACCAGTCGACCTCGCACTGAGCCTCTCTTCATGTCCAGGGACCATACCCAGGGGTTTAATGGCCACATGCAGATGAATCAGGTATGTCAGTCAATCATGGCACCAGCAAAGGCCAAGAATACCAACACCCCACACTTAGCACTTAACTGTAGGTATCTGGGAAACATTTACATTTAGTCATTTAGCAGACGCTCTTATCCAGAGCGACTTACAGTAAGTACAGGGACATTCCCCCCGAGGAAAGTAAAGTAAAGTGCCTTGCCCAAGGACACAACGTCATTTTGCACAGCCAGGAATCGAACCGGTAACTTTCAGATTACTAGCCCGAATGCCTAACCGCTCAGCCACCTGACTCCTTCACAGGTCGATCCAAATGATAGATATTTATTCTTCTCCCTCATATACACATACCTGCTGTGAAAGATGTCGTGAGACAAAATGATTCTTCAGTATAATCAGTGTCCTAGGTACAACAGTGATGTTTTCTTGTGTGTTCTTGAGTGTTTACTGACCCTTCTGACAATGTAAATAGGAAAGTCACATCCAGTGATGAAGCTTCAGGCTCTCTGTAACAGAAAACTGGTTCACTCACCTGTTGTGTTGTATGCACATGTGTGTGTGAGGAACTTTGTTCAGGCTCTCTTTCAGAGCCTTGTCTTTGCCGAATGTTAATTTAGTGTCAATTTGCTTTAGAGTCTGTAAAAATGACAATGTATGCAGCGTGAGAATGAAAGCGCTTTTAAAAGCAAGTTGGGCCACACAAAACACCATGAGGTTATGAGAAATGGGTTTCGTGTAACTAACTACCAGCCCAAATAAAGATTGATTTGTCATCTGTAAGAAGTTTGAAGAATTTAGTGAGGGACTTTGGTGTTCATATGTCAGAAGCCCTGCCCAGTCAAGCCATAAAAAATATTGTTGGTTTTGTGTTCAATGTTTAATCTCTACGTATCCATGTCTGTCTTTGCAGTGTGTCCAATTAAACACTTGCAACACTGTGAAGACCGAGCTGTTGCCCTTGGAAAGCCCAGTGATCGGCCAGTCTACTCTATGAAACCCTGTCTCTGCTGCCCTTTCACCATTAACACAGCCAGCATCTGGAACTCTTTTTTGTTGTTGTATCCATTAACCAAACAGACGTCTGACACCCCTGGAGACAGTTCAGGAGCAGACTGTCACCTCCACAGTTGGACTAAAAGAAGAACGAGTTAAGTGGGCCCAAGATACCTATCTGGTCTGTTTAGCCCCAAGCATTGATACACTACCTAGCACTACCAGCTGCCTTGGTGACGTTGAAGAGCCACTGAATTAATAGAAGACTTTTTTGCGAGGAGCAAATGTGCTACAAATGTGTGATTGACATTTCCGATACATCACATGGACCTATAAAAAGTTTTGTGCATGAAAATTTATAAAATGTATACTTTGCATCAGGAATGCTCTGTGTTTGAATATAGTATGTTGACTTTAAGTTGTATGAAACATGTGTATTGTTAAACATTTATAGGTGGAGCACAGTCAAAATTTGGGTGTTATTCCGTTAACATAGTCACAGAGGATTAGGTGACATAGGGCCAAAAACTGCCACCCGCTTAATGACGGGCCAAAACCATGACCGCTCAACCACAGGCTGTTTTCATGGACCGATTAGTGGGTTTGATGTTGGAATCTCTCCAACCAATCAGTGACAGTAAGACCCCCTGTTGGCAACAAGCTGGTGCTTTCCCTCCTATTGATGTTGATGGTGAATACCAGTCCTCTCAGGACAAACTTATGCCCAAGGCAAAGGCAGTCCAAGGTGAAGCAGGAATGGTATCGTATGAACTTTTACAAACAAGCACTGACATAACAAATCTGGTTACTGTCATTTATGAACAATTATGCTTTCTGTTTCAGTTTCATTTTCATTAGTGTGGTAAGCTTGTCTGGAGACATATATTTAGGAATCTCTGTCATCAGTGACGTATAACTTAATGTTCAAACTTGATTCATCAGTTCGAATTAAATGGGTGAAATAACTTTTGCATCTGTTATTGTGTAAATTACCTTATTATTTTAAAGTGCTTGCACTAATACTTTAGTACTACTTCATAGTACAATAGGCAAAGGGAATACCCTATATAAACATAGAAAATATTTGTTTTTGATGATTTACAGTATGGTTTGAAAGAACCTACAGTATGACTTTATTGCTTGAAGGCTATTGAGTCAACGTGTTCAAAAAGTTTTGTTCACAATTCACTGGTAAACTGTTTAATAAATAGCAAAACAAATCTGGAGTCATGCATGAATGCTTCTTTGATAATAATTGATTTTTACTCTGTACCTCTGTCCACACACACACACACGCACACAATCAGACAGACAAAATCTCTAACTCACTCCCAAATTTCTCCTATCTCACTTGTTACATCTCTCATCCTCTCTTATCATGCCAGTTATCATCTCTCTCTCTCTCTTTCTCCCTCCCCTTTCTCTCTCTCTACTACCCCTATCCTCGGTATGTTGACTGAAAACCTGTTACTCTGGCAGCCAACTGCAGGTGGGTGGAAACCCGGATTGCCCTTTACCCAGCACGCTGTGCTGATGGCCCTGAGTTGGACCGGCATGTTTGTGGTCATGCTGCCTTTGTTCCTACAGCTCAATGTCAGGATGAAGGACAGCAAGTAAGCAGGTCCACTATTACTGTAAACCTTTAAAAAAGAAAGAGGAAGGAGATTTTTCTTAGTAAGAAGCAGAAATTCTATGATTTTGTATTAATTTTGAAAAGATGTTCCAATTGTCAAAACCAAATTGGACGGTCTCCTTATTTCCTGCAGGTCAGATTGAAGGAGGTTGGGTTGAACAACATGGGGTATAATCCTTGGAAATTCACACACGCTTTACAGGGGAGATCTAAAAAAAAAAATTCAACATCATGTTTTTACTTTATATATTTTCTTCCTTAACTTGCAAGTGTACTGTAGCAAAAAATACATTTTACGCTTTCATAAGACATTAACACTTATAAAATATCAAATTATGCCATTCACAGCAGTGGAAGCCCTCTTGTTTGTCAGTTGGGCTCAGTGAGAATAAAATCTACATCAGGGTAAACACTATGCTCAACAAACTGACCCTCACAGGACCGCATGTGTTGAAGACGAGGACACCTTTCACAGAATCGAAGCGGCAGAAACCTGACATTGTCCCAAACAGCTCGTGTTTACCAGTTCCACTAATTACTATACTATTGTCCAATGGGGTAGGGGGAAGGAGGGGGGCTGGTGTCCTGGAATGGCTTTCCCGCTTAATCATTCATTCCTCTCAAAAAAAGCAATACTGGAAAAGCTGCCATTGCATTCTGTCTGGCGGGATAATCAACCTGATGCCGAGCGTGCAGTGGGACTGAAAAGCTCTTTGGGTGGACAGAGAAGAGAGCGGAGGATGAGAAGGGAAGAGCCACATCAGCGTTCCATACTGAGAGATTTCCAACTGGTTTTGGACGACTTCATACGTTCCATCTGGTCTATGTGATTTACCATACAGTCCATATTGCAGTTGTGTGCTGATGCTTGGAAAAGCTTTGACATGATTCTTGAAAGTCATCAAACCAAAGCCATAATCCTTACAAACATCAGATTTGTGTATCCAATTTGACAGGGTTTATCTCTGCCTTTGTATGTCCCAAACAGGCTTCCATTTCCCAGGAATAGTACATTCTGGGAAAACTTTAACTTGAACGCTGGTCTTTTGTTTCAAATGGCTACTCATATACAAACACACGCATGCAGTACCATTTCCTGGAAATCAATTCCCCCTTTTAAACTACTTGACAGTATTGTGTCTTCTTGCACCCTTTATATATGAACATTGTAGTTTTCACAGGGGGATGCATTTCAGACACAGCAAAACAATATCACACCATATATAGACGTAATAAATACTTCTGTCGATAGGACTGGGTTCATGGTAAAGTCCTTGAGGGGATGGCTCATGGAAGAAGACAGGATTCTTTATGAACTAGACTCCAATATTGTCAGTCTATAAAATCGAGGCATTAGTAACCATTCAGTGAGCTGCTACAGGTACATTGTATGTTCAGAGAGAGAACATTGAAGACAGTTTAAGTGGTTTTCTAGGAAAGGAAGCCCGAACAGTGGTGAAAAAGGAAGTTCATTAAGGTGTTATCACTGTAGCAGATGAACTACAGGGCACTTCTTTATTAAAGCAATAAAGATTATATTTATGGTTCACAGTTTAGATAGCCAGTGCATTTCTGTAATCTGTTTCGGTTTTAGAGGCTACATGTCAATTGTTTTGGCCAAATCTGGGTAAAGAAATTAAGTAAAATGAGCAATATAAGAGGAACCAGGGAGCGAATTACAGGGGGGTTTGGGGGGGGGGTCTGACCCCCCTAATTAAGACTTGGACCCCCCCAAAAGAGGTAAAAACAAAACAGGTCGGGGTGGTCGATACACGCCCTGGAGAAAAAGTTGACCCCCCCGATTGTCATTGTATAATTCGCACTCTGAGAGGAACCCAATTGGATTGGATAACAGAGGAAATGAAAGACAACCAATTACTTTAATCGGTAGCTTTTATGAATGATTGGATTTCTTTGTCTACCTTTGTCTACCTCTTAAATGAGCAAAGTACTCCATGAAATCATTTCGTTATCACCACATTTTTTATGAAGTGGAAAAGTCACTTCTTTTAACACTGTAGAACTTTCTCATTCAAACTGTTTTCCTTGTGAGAAAGCAGAAACTAATTAAGTTGTGCTCCAGGAGCATTACCCTAAAGCACCTTTGCTGGCATACAAGTTAAGGTTTGGGAAAAGTATGTACATTAACCAGGGGTTTCATGTACATTAAGTTTGAACTACAGAAGACCAACATAACTACAGCACTGTAACTGGTGGAACAGCTGTGTGGTGGAACAAACCTTGTAAGGTAATAAGTTGTGCAGGTAGGTGTGTAGCTACAGGAACATTGCTTGCCAGCTGTTAACAAACACACCTTCAGCACATGTTATTTCTCTCTGCCTCCAATAATGAGCAGCCTGTCTGGCAGAAGATGGAGAAGCCATCTTTATATCCATGGCAGAGGATAATGTCACTCACCATGTACTGATCTTGTTATCATATTAGATTAACCCCTCCACCCCCACCCCATGGCTGCACTCTTCCTTCTCCTTTCCTCCTTCCATCCCCCCTCTCTAGCTCTCCTGTAACTCGGACCCTTCGGAGGAGGGCACTTGAAAGCTATACTGTTGGATAAATCACAGGATCTCAGTGGAAGTAACAGTGGACGGTCAGGGTTCTTCAGGCAGATCAAACTCACATTGATCCACACAGTGTGGGGATTTACACCATCCTCATAAATAAAACAGCAACAGATATCCCAGATGGATCTGGGCTTTTAATGTTAAAACGGTACTCTCATTGGCTTCATAAAAGCTGTATTCATTAACCGCCTGTCAAGAATAGGTTTGGAATATATATGCACAGCATTTACAGGGCACCTACTTTCATATTCAGGTTATGATTTGCGGCTGACAGAAAGGACAGGGGAGATGGAGGAGCCGGTTCCTGATCTAATAAAAGGAAACACTTTGTACGTTGCTTCTCCGTCTTCCGCCTGTCAGTGTCATCGGGTTAGTTAGGCAGACAGACAAATGGATGGGGTGCAGGTGGACTGGTGTCATACTTTATAGGTAGCGAGCTACAGGAGGATGCAGCCCCTGCTGGTTGTTTTCTGTTGCAATACTAATAATCACTTTTTGTTGTATGTGGTTGATTGAATGGTATTTGCATTAGGAATGCAGCTGTATGTACTGTATGTATGGACTTTATGTATGTATGTACTCAGTTATGTACTGTACGTATGCCTGTCTGTATGTATGACTGAAAAACCATTAGGAACCTGAGGCACCCTCAGTAATTCTGGGACATTATTTAATTTCCGATCCCATTATTTAAAATGGGATCGTTTGAAATGACTGTTTACAAAAACCTTCACTGGGACTAGAACGTCAGATTCCCTAATGGATTTTTAATGGCAATGATTGCACAGGTTCAATGCCATGAATGACTGAAACGGCTAGTTAAAAAATACGTTGTATTATATGCTGAATTGCGTGTTTCATGTGATATTTAAAGGCATGACTGTTGCTGATTTTATGATAAAGGACCCTATTCTCAGTGGATCCGATGAGAAAACAGTAGTTAAACTGCATTTGTAAATCTCAGGAAAGACCTCTAGCCTGATTCTGTTATAGGTAACTAATTATACTTGTTTAACTAGCCTCTGTAGTGGGAAGGGTTTTATCTATCTTCTAAATCAGCAGTGACAAACGACTGGCAGAATGAGAGGATATGCAGGGGCACGACCGTCCGCTCCTCTGGCACCAAACCCAACCCACTGGTGTGTGCCCGCTGATATATTGAGTGGTGGTGATGCTGTGTCATGTCCAGTGAGCGGGTTGGCTGGCTCACCTCCACAGGGGGTGCCCGAGACTGGCGTTTGCCCACAGTGCCTCCGGTGCCTGGTTCTGGGGGTCGAGGAGCTGATCCGTGCTCAGGCTTGACAGGCCCGTCTGGGTGGAAGGTGTGATGGAGAACGATGACCTTTACCAGACCTGGAGCTCAGCAGCTCATCTGATGGATGTGGCTGTTCTGCCTCAGGTAGAGACGAGCCAGGGTACATGGATCTATGAACCTCACACATTTTCTTCCTTCTCAGTTGAACTTATTACAGTAATACAGAATGTGTCGTTACTAAACATAAAACGCACATCCCATATGCACCTATTACACTCTTCATACAGCACCAAATGTGACACCATGTTTGGTCTTCTGGCTGTACAAAACTGGAATTTGTGATCCAAGGTCACATTTAAAAAGATGTGCAGTCCAACAAGGCAGGCTTTATAATACATTTACATTACATTTATGCATTTAGCAGACACTTTTATCCAAAGCGACTTCCATGAGAGAGTTTTACAAAAGTGCATAGGTCACTGATCATAACAACGAGACATTGCGAGCAACCAAAACATGAAGCATACATTGTGAAAACCAAATAAGTGCCAAAGGGAAGAACCATAAGAGCATGCAGTTAAACGAGTCACAATTAAACAACATGAAACTCAAAAAAGTGCAAGAGTGTATCTGTAGAAAAACAATCAACAGTAAAATATTTCACAGCGAGTACAAGAATTTAAATCTTACAACTAACCAACAAGAGCATCAAGTCTCTCAATAAGAGTCATTGTGATCCTGGAGGAAACTAACATTAGGTCCAGCCAAGCATTCCTAAGTGCCGTTGTACTCCCGGAACAAGTGCGTCTTGAGCCTTTTCTTGAAGGTGGGGAGACAGTCAGTGTCCCTGATGGAGGTGGGGAGTTGATTCCACCATTGGGGGGCCAGACAGGAGAAGAGCTTGTGTTGGGACCGGGCGCTCGTGAGCGGTCTGGGTAGATTAAAGACCAGACGGGCCGCTGCGGACTGAATCCTCTGGAGAGGGCGGGTTGCGCATGCTGGGAGACCGGCGAGCAGCGAGTTGCAGTAGTCCAACTTTGAGAGGACAAGTGCTTGGACAAGCAGCTGGGTGGAATGCTCAGACAGGTATCTCCTGATCTTCCGGATGTTGTAGAGGGTGAATCTACACGACCGGGAGACCGCAGCAATGTGGGCTGTGAGGGAGAGCTCGTCATCCATGGTCACCCCGAGGTTCCTGGCAGAGGATGAAGGGGTCACCGTCGCAGATCCCAGGGGGATTGAGAGATCGTTGGAGATGGAGGGTTTGGCCGGGATGATGAGGAGTTCTGTTTTGAAGGGTTCAGCTGCAGGTGGTGCTTGGTCATCCAGGTGGATATGTCTGTGAGGCAGGCCTCGATCCTAGCTGAGATCCCCGGATCGGTCGGGGGGAACGACAGGTACAGCTGCGTGTCGTCAGCGTAGCAGTGGTAGGAGAAGCCATGGGAGGTGATGATTGGTCCAAGCGAGGTGGTGTACAGGGAGAAGAGGAGGGGTCCAAGGACGGAGCCCTGTGGGACACCAGTGGAGAGCTGGCGTGTGCCTGACACTTTGCCTCCCCAGGAGACCTGGTAGGATCTTCCCGGTAGGATGAGATCCACTGAAGTGCAGTGCCAGTGATGCCCATCTCAGAAAGTCTGGCGAGCAGGATTTGATGGTTAACCATATCAAACGCTGCAGAAAGGTCCAGCAGAATGATGACGGATGACCTTGAAGCCGCTCTGGCAGACTGGAGGGCAGTGGTGACTGACAGGAGGGCAGTTTCTGTTGAGTGGCCAGTCTTGAAGCCCGATTGGTTGGGGTCAAGCAGGTTGTTCTGAGAGAGAAAGTTTGAAAGTTGGTTACAGTGGCGTTTTTATATGTAACAAAATTGGTGGGGCAAGAACCATTTCAAAATATAGGATACATACCAGTAAAGCTACAAAACTCCCTCTTGCTACTGATGTGTTTATTTAACACATCAACAAACAGCTTGGCTCCACAAAACACTTTTAACGACAGAGCGGCTTGCTTCTACCAGGTGTTGTAGTACACAAACTGGAGAGAGAGACCTTCTTGTGTAATTGCTCTCCTTCTCTCTCACACACATGTAAAATTACTAGTGGTGGGCATAGATTTTTTTTTTTTATCTAGATTAATCTCACTGTAATCTTGGCGTTAATCTAGATTAAAATGGCTCATTTGAATTCCGCCGAAGTCATTCAGAATGTGTGCTACGCAAATAAGGACTAAAAGTAAGTCTTTGAGAAGGGGTTTCTCAAGCCAGGTGGCGCATTAGACCAGGAGCTCATCTCCTGTTTCCAAAATGCATCACAAACTGCTTGAGAAAGCAGTTCTACTATGATAATTGGTGATGAAAATAAATTATGTTCAATAAGATTTACTTGTGTTTACTAACTGTTTATTAGATTAGTTAGCTTGGCTGATAGAGCTGTGCTTACTTGCCTCGGTTGCACTCAAACATCGTAGTTTGACGACGACTCTTCCCCTGCGCTACATCAGTGCTTGGCCCGGCATCTTCCGCATTAGCTAAGGGATGCTTTGCGTTTAGGTGGTATTTGAGACTGGAAGAACTCCTACAGTAAACTAATTCCGCATAGCACAAGGTGCAAACAACCTTAGTCTTGTCGAGGTTTCCATTGGGAAGCTTCTTAAAAATACATTCTCCCTGAAGCAAACCAGGCGGCTTCATAGCTACATCCATGTTAGCACGTCACGTCTGATGTCCTAATTTCATACACAAGGCATACACACAGGTTCAAAGACTCGTTCTTGCCTCCTAGACTAGAGTGCACTTCGGCTAGGTATACATCCGCGCTAAAATATCAAGGTGAAAATCATCATAGCTTGCGTAGTATAGACCCAGCTCAATACCCAATTTTGAGAATAGATTAACGGCGATATTTTTTTTATCGCCGATAAGAGTCGCAGCGTGTTAACGCGCGTTAACGGCCCACCACTAAAAATTACCACTGTCATATTTACAAACCTAACGCTAAATTAAAAATGCAACCAAGCTCAGAACCAATTTGCATACAGAGCCATACGCGAACAGCAATGTGCTCAACACCACTTAAGGCTTAATTAAAAGACAACTTTTTAGGGATACAGATCCATTGTATGACAACAACCTTAATAGATAAGCATGGACACACTGACACTCGTCATTATCTATATGTATTGATCCAGCTCACAAATATGACCAATGCACGGACCAGCACCACAAAGGCAGGAGGATACAACATGCTTTCACTCACCAAGGCTGAGAGCTCACTTGAAGAGAAAGGTGCTTTATTTTGTATGCTAACCGTTAGCCAAAAACCACTCCACGTTAGCCAAAAACCACTCCACGTTAAACTAGCGGTTACTTTTACCAGCAGTTTGAGCGATGACAATATTGTGGCTAATGGGCACTACCAAGTCGCTTTACTTAAACTTTCTCCTCCAAATTAAGGGTTTATCGGGTATATATATAAGGGTATATAACTGGTGCTCGAGTATGAAATCCACTCTATTCATTTTCTCAACTTATCTGGAGTTTGTGAAGCTAACAAGCTAGCTAAGACAATCTACCCTCCTCGCTCTTCTTGCCGATTAATGTTGGCGCTAGACAGACAGACAGCCAATCAGAACTGAAATACAAAATGACGCTGTGGTGGGGCTACCGGCTCTCAGCCCGACTTGGCATCAAATTCGTTTGATCCACATTACATTCTGAGCATGCGTATTAATACTTTCCCACGTCCAATGTACATTGCATTGTGATAGAGGGGCTAGCCCCACCAGAGCCCGACCTTCACGATTAGCCTATTGACGACTACTGCGAACTCCAATCGGCAGAACGCAGTCTGAAGCAGCAAGGCAGGGACCAATGAACATGAAATAAAATAATAACACAAATGAATGATATGCAATTTAGGAAGATGCTATATTCATAGATAAGAAATTATACGAAGTAATCTTCGAGAAATAAAAAAGAACATTTTTTTGTTGCAGTTCTTTCTGTTGACAACAGGTGGGGCACTGCCCGACCTGCCCCTAATGTACAGTCGCCACTGGTTGGTTAGATACAGCGTGTTCAATTGTTTTAGAAAAGAAGGGTAGCAGTGATACTGGTCTGTAGTTCTGGAGGACGGCTGGGTTAAGTGATGGTTTTTTGAGTAGTGGGCTCACTCTGGCCTGTTTGAAGGCAGAGGGGAAAGTGCCGGTAGTAAGAGAAAAGTTAAGGACATGGAGAAGAAAAGTTATGATGGAGGGAGAGAATGTTTGAAAGAGAGGGGACTGGATCAAGGGGACAGGAGGTGTGGCGCTGAGAGAGAATGAGGTCAGAGATGTCTGCCTCGGACAGGGGAGAGAAAGAGTTTAGACATTTAGTAGGGTCAGTCATAGAGGGTGAGTGGATAGGAAAGGTGGATTCAGGGCTAATGTCCTTCTCAGAGAAGGAGGAGAAGTCGTCTGCTGTCAGGGTGGAGGGGGGGGGGGGAGGGGGGGTTAAGAAGGGTGGAGAAGGTAGAGAAAAGTTTGTCAGGGTTTGAGGCAGAGTTAATTTTGTTCAGGAAGTACTGGGTTTTAGCATCAGTTATGCGGGCAGAGAAGGATTTAAGGAGGAGTGATACTTATCAAGGTCCAGAATGTCTTTGGACTTGCGCCATCTCCTCTCAGCTGCCCGAAGGATGGACCGTTCTTTACGAACAACGTCCGTGAGTCACGGGCAGGAGGGAGAAGATCGTGCAGGCCTGGTTGACAGGGGTCAGAGTGTCCATTAATGCAGTTAAAGTGGAAAACAGGGTGTTGGTGGCAGTGTCAGTGGGGTGGGACATGAACTCGTTAATGGGAGGGAGGATGTGGAAGCGGAGGTTGCGGCGGAAAGTTACGAGGGGAGGGGAGGTAGGAGGAGTTGGAGGCAGAGAGACAGAGAATTGGATAAAGTAATGATCAGAGATGTGTAATGGGGTTACAGTCAGTGATACAGTTACGTGTCAGGATGAGGTCAAGCTGTTTGCCTGCCTTGTGGGTCGCCGGTGTGTTCAGCAGCGTCAGGTCGAAGGAAGTCAGAAGAGACTTGAAGTCGACGGCCTGCGTTCCTTCGAGGTGGATGTTGAATTCCCCAAGGACTATCAGCGGTGTTCCATCATCCGGGAGGACGCTGAGGAGCATGTCCAGCTCCTCCACAAAGTCGACTAGCGGCACTGGTGGGCGATAGAGGACAACTAAAAATGCTTTGATAGGATCAGTCGGCATCACATAATGGTGTTCAAATGATTTGACAGTAACAGAGAGTTGGGTGGATGTGTATTTAATGAGGGGAAAGAAGCAAACCTATCCCACCACCTCACCCGGTTGAGCGGGATGAGTGAGAGAGCAGCTGGAGTTGCAGTGTTCTCTGGGCGATCCATGTCTCTGTCAGCGCAAGGGCGTGCAGAGAAGCATTGGATGCAAACGCCGGGATGAAGTCTTCCTTGTTCACAGCAGACTGGCAGTTCCAGAGCCCTATAGAAAGAGAGAGGGCAAGTAGGTGGAGAAGATCTGGATAGGTGGCTAAGATTAGAAGTGGAACGTATATACTTTGTGACATATCTACGTCTACGTCTGCGAGTGTTGTAATGAACGGGAATGCTGAAGAAACACATGCTAGCTATCAATATGTTCAAGGTAGAATATAATACAAATAGGGTGATACTTAACAGAAGAGGTGATCCGCCTCGTCGGCCATCCTCTGTGGACTCCCGCAGGTAGACAGTCTTTGTTCGACCGAGTCTTCATGCACCAACGCTGCCTCTGCAGTGCTAGCCGCCTTAACCCTTGTGTTATCTTCGGGTCATTCTGACCCATCAGTCATTGTGACCCACCTTCGTATTGCGACAAATTTACCTCATACAAAAACAAAGTGAAGCATTTTCTTTTAACTGTTGGGCTGTCTTAGACCCCCCACATTGGAATGGTTAAAATAAAATTATTTTTATTTGTTTTTGTATTGGGTAAAATTGGGTAAACACAACGATGGTTCGTTATGAACCTTTGGGTCATGTGACCCGAAGGCAGCACGAGGGTTAAATATGCTAAAGTCGCAGCTGACAATGGCCCTAATTATGTAAACAAAGCCAGGCAGGGTCTCACTCGTCGGCAAGTAGCTACCCTGAAACTCGGTCTCAAGCTAGCTACTTATTGACCAATTTAGCTGCTATACCCTTACCCTCTGTCCTTGAGACAAAGTTTTAGCTAAACACAAATGAATGAAACAAACTGATTACTTACAGTCAAGATGATATAGGTAATAGTTCTCATAACAAAGTATAACATTATAAGTATATCCAAGCCTGCTTGTGTATCAGTTTGGAAACAAGGGTAAACAGACACAGGGGGAGGGTGTTGCAGGTGAGTCAGTTTCAATACGAGCAGAAAGCAACGTTTGACATTTCCTGTGTGACTCTAAGCGTTTCAAGACCTTGTTCAGTTACCAGGAGATCGAGCTCTGATTTGAGCCATTCTTCGGGAAGAGGAGGAAGAACATGGGGAGAGATTGGAAGGAAAAGAGGGAATGGTCATCATTGTAATGTAAATGCAACAGACACATTTTCTGCATACAGTACCTCATACGGATCACCCAGACATGCTGGTTTTCACTAAGACACTGACAGCTGTGTTCATTTCTTGGTAACCGGGAGCAAAGGGCTGAATATTGGATTGGGGGGGAGGGGGGGTGGGCATTTAGCAGTTACATGGGGCATAATCCCTGGAAATTCACACACACTTTACAGGGGAGATCTTTGAAATGTTTTGAATTCAACATCATGTTTTTACTTTATATATTTTCTTCCTTAACTTGCTGTGTACTGTAGCAAAAAATATCTTCACAATTTGTTCACGCTTTCATGAGACATCAACATGTACTGTAATTGACTGTGGTAATGCAGGCCTGTCTTCTAGTCAACACATACTATAATAACAATAATGTTTCAGGACAGCCTCCTAGAATAGCAGACTGTGTGTGTCTGAGACAGATGTGCTAATTATACACACGCTCAGTATGTTTCCATCAGTTTCAAAGTGTCTTATAGCAGTTATTTGCAAAGAATTTTGTTTAATTCAGCTTGACTGGAAGCAGTGTGAGGTGGTGCAGCTCATGTCAAAAGTTAAGCGGAGAACAAGAGGAGTTGTCAAAGATACATGGAGAGGGGATCGAGTTTTGGAGGAAATACATTTGGGTTGATAGTTTTCTCTCTTCAGAGGATGGAGAGAAGGTGGTTGGAGGGTGGACAGCAGGAGAGAAGGGACAGTGAAGGAGAGATAACAACGCCAGACAGGTTGCAGGATAATGAGTGGAGAGAAGAGACTAGAAGAGACCCACAAGAAAGGTATGTCCTCAAATGGCAGTTCAAATTAACTTTGGTTTGGGAGAAAACCACACCACAACTCCCATCTAGCACCTTGTCTACCCGTCGTATTACCTTATTCCCACACCTGGTACTCGTCAGCTTATTCAATGTATAACTCAGGCTAGTCAGCAGCCTACTAACAATGCACAAAAAGTTTGTTGGTTTGGTTATTGAATTTGTGAATACGTTTTGATGCTCCAGACTATTCTTCAAACAGACGTATTTCTTGTAGCTGTACCTGACTCTGACCTGATAAGAGAGAATGTCAAGGTTTTGGAGGTAGGGCTGAGAAGGGTGGTTGAGGCGAGGAGGGGGTGAGGTATAATATCAAACAAATTATTCGACATTGATGAAGGAGAAAAGAGAGGATACAAACCATTATTACCGTTAATGGTCTTCCAAAGGCTTCTCCACATAAGAGCATGCATCGTGGTTCCTGACCCACAAGGACCAACAGGCAGGGGTGACCCATGAGCTTTCTTTTATTCCAATTGTGGAGGCTTCTCCAAGTGTTCCAGGATAGGTGGGTCTTTTCCCTGACTGCCTGGCTTCTCTGTCTTTCCCTTGACCCACTTGATTCATTTCACTCTGTTGGTGTTGTTGATGTCAGATCAGGGGACTCTTATTCCTGTTTCAGCCAGTAAGTGAAGTTTCCTGCCAGTGGTGGTCCAGCTCTCCCTGGTTCGGCAACATCAGTCAATAAAAGAGTCAGTTGGCTTCATAAACAACAGTAGACAGACTTGTTCATGGACAGGGGTCCAGCCCCCAAAAAGGACAAGTCAGTTTTAATGGTTATGCTCTCTCTCTCTGAGTGCACATGATTTAGTACAACACCAAACACAGCATCAGCCACAAACTGATTATTGGCTTTCCCTTATAGGACCAAGAGTTTGCAAAGCTTTTGATGTAATCATCCTTAACCAAATAGTGCTAGTCAGTACCACCGTCTTATCAAACACATAGATAATATGTGTTAGCATTTTCAATAAACTGTGTTATAACTTACTACTGAGTGTTCCTGTCTGAACCTGGAATTTCATTTCAGTATGGATTTATTTATTTATTGAAAATCAAATGAAAATGAAGAAAACTGGTTCTCAGGAACATGAAATCCTGATGCCTCCTTGGTAAGTCATCAAAATGATTAGATCAAAGAATCTGAAGAATCCATGAATGTATCAAGGCATTAAGGTCAAGGCGGAGGACATTTCATTTAATTGGTCAGTGTCCAAGGAGAAAGGCTGTGAGGAACCCTGGCTGAGAACCGTGTTGTGGTAACTACCATCACACAGGTCTGCACTCAGACAATGATCAAAGCCTGCCCTCACCCCATCCATCTTCTGTTCTGCAAAGCAACTCCACTAGCTCCTTCTTTTATCCTCCTGTTAAAGAAGGACAGTGCACAATAAAAAAAACGGGAACAGAGGGTGGACTCCCCACTTTGCTTTTGATGCAAATGGCGTTTCTGGTTGGGTCTGAGGCTACATGATGACACCAGCAGCTGGGTGTTCTCACACCTATCTGCCCAAGGAGGGAGTCTCCACTGGGGCATCTCAGACAGAGTTTAGCAGGAGGGCGGAGAAGGAAGAGGGCACAGGAGGAGGAAGGAAGGAAGGAAGGTAAGGGAGGAAGGGAGGGAGGGAGGGAGGGAGGGAGGGAGGGAGGGAGGGAGGGAGGAAGGAAGGAAGGAAGGAAGGAAGGAAGGAAGGAAGGGAAGGAAGGAAAGGTAGGAAGGAAGGAAGGAAGGAAGGAAGGAAGGAAGGAAGGAAGGAAGGAAGGAAGGAAGGAAGGAAGGAGAGGAGTGCAGTGAAGATGACGCATGATAGGGTAGGGAAAACAGATGACATGATTGGATGAGGAGAGGAGAGGACAGAAGGAGAGGGAATGGCAAAAAAGAAGTGAGGAAAGGGAGAGAGAGAGAGAAAGAGAGAGAGAGAGAGAGAGAGAGAGAGAGAGAGAGAGAGAGAGAGAGAGAGAGAGGAGAGCCCTAAATGGCTAATTAAAGCTGAAAGCCATGCCCTTCTGCCTTCCACATTGCCTTTTCATCATATGTACCATGGAGAGAAGGCCTACACCCAACTAAAAAATATATCACAGACAGCTAGAGGGGCATACACCCACTCACCCCCCCCCCCCCTCCACACACACACATTCACATTTTCACTTTATCCGCTAGATCTGACATGACTCGCTATATCTTCAACTCTAAGTTAAAATCTCTGAGAATAAATGCAATCTCACTGGAGCTTTCGGACTAAATCCCGACAACAATTTTCACAGATTTTCTCCTGGGACCAAACTGACTGATGTTAAAGAGGGCAGAAGAAAGGCAGAAGGAGAGAGACAGAGTAAGGTACAGCAGGGAAAAGAGAACAAAAGAAAGAGTGCAAGAGCCAGGGAGACTTTCGATCGTTGCCAGTGGGGGAAAGGCATGTGTGCGTCTCTAAGCAGTTGTAAGCTGTGAGGTTTTTTTCCACTCTGCCACACACTTGTCATCTTTCTGTCGGAAGCAATCGATGGGACCTTGATGGGGGATGTGGTCCTTTCCACGGGGAGGAGCAGTCTGTTTGAAACCCCTAACACTCCCAGAGCAGCCTGTGGACACAGCTTCCCTGCTTTGTCCCCAGCACACCAGCCCTCCTTGCCCTGTCTTTGCCTTCCAAGCCTCTCCACGGACTGTTTACTTCCTTATTTCTCCACACACCTTTCCCTTCAAGCCATTAAAAGTCAGAGACCCACACACGCACATCTCTTCCACAGGACCAAGCGTCGCCATGCCCGTTTCTCTCTCTGCCCTTTCAAGACCTCTCTCCCTTCTTTCTACGCCTCCCTTGCCTCCTATTTTCATTTTTTTTAACAATTTTGTTTCACGTCAACTTAATGACAAAGATAAAGAGTCAGTTGTTAATGGTTTTCCTCCAGTCTCCAGAGAACCAGATCTGTGCTCGGTCTTACCCAGTGCAATGAAACCAGTAGATCAATGTCTATTGAAGTAAGCCTGGGAGTGAGGTGAAATGAAAAACGCGGAAGCAGATTTTGAAAGATGATCTTTTTTGATAGATGGTATTCTTACTAGTCTTATCCAACAGGGAATTATTCACACAGAGACCAGGGCATGGTTACTCACTGCCTTCATTGCCGTTGTTGCTTTCATGAGTCGAAATATCAAAAACCAGAACCACATCACACTCAACCAGGTTCCTGTACATTAACACAAAATTCCAATCTGCCTCTCTCCAGCTCTCTGACCTGTCTGTTGATTTATCCTTCCCTGAACGTGAGATAGTGACATTGAGACTAAACTGGGTTTGCTCCAGGGGTCCTCATGAGGCCTGCTGTCTGACTCAGTATAAACACAGGTCAAATGCTAAGTCGCTGACAGTAAACAATACTGTCTCCTCTTTTATAAGAGGTTGTGGAATGTGTACATGGACAATGTGTGCATTTGTTTGTATACTGCAGGTTTTGAAGGAGTGTTCATTGTCTCTGAGTGAATTTGTGTGTGAAAGACCTTGACAAGGATATCTATTACCAGTGGTGGGTCAGTCGGATCAGGTCAGTTGGATGCGAGCCGTATCTCCATATGGCATGCTGTTACAGAACTCAACAGTTTCAAATACCGCTTTCACCCACTCAGGCTCTTTAAACCTTTCCACGTTTTTTTGTGACCACTGGAGTTTCTCAGAAAAGTATTATCGCTTCTCAGTGAGGTTTCTCATCTGAGTGACTGCCGGTTGATGAGTTAATGAGTGTGTGTGCTTTGTCTGGAAAAAACAGGCCCAATGGTTCATGAAGGGCTGAAAGTGTTGATTTAAATATAATTGGATTGTAAATACAAGAGTTATGTAGATGCTTTCATCTCTGTCTGTTACTGTCTGTCTCTCTGTCTCTTCACTTAAAATACTTGTAACAGAGGGGCAATGCGAGTTTCTTTCTGGCCTGGTCGTAATGAGGCATTACGACCCCCATTGAGGCAAATTTTCTTTTTACAATAGGTCTGTTGCTTTCATTTTAACACACACACACACAAACCACTCCTCCACCAGCTTCAAAATGTAGTGAACTCCGAACTGTTCTGATTGACACTCCTACTTTACGGTACCACTGCTAATGCACTTATACTGTACTTACAGGTCTTCAAAGTAATGGACATATTTTAACTAGATTGTCACCATCGGGTATAAAACTGAAACAAACTGCTGCAATGGCACATTAGATGGTGTGGTCAAAGTTAGGTGTTATACTGACAACGTTGGATTGAGATGGCTTTGATAGAAATGACACCTGCATAACTTAGTTTTTGTGTCCTTCTTTCTAACTCTACTGTATGAATTTCGTGACTCTAAGAGAGAAATAAATCAAATTGATTCACTTGACCACTTTTTTTCCCCCTTCAACATATTTTAATATTTCACCTTGTATTCTGCCCTTATCAAGGTTCTCCTGATGGCTGGCCCGCTCAGCATGTTCCATCTGTACAATGGGGACCCCTGGTGGTCAGAGAGCACAGAAAAATGACCACAGAACTCCTTGCATTTGCATCTACAAACCACATGCAGCCCTGACAGCTCACTCTCTCCACAGATGACGACCTGGTCATGTGTTTATGCATCACATCCTGTTCTGGGACATGGGAGAACCACATTATCAGTCATATAGGGGGAGGGGTCTGGGGTCTTTATGTAAACAATCCAAATTGTTTGCTCTGAGAGGCACTGGAGGCTCACCTTCCAGGAAGTTTTAAGGCAAACCAGGAAATGAGAGGAAACCAGGAAACAATATGCCCTTCATTAGCATTCAACATGTAGTTCAATGATACTACTTTAATACACATAACCATATTTTTTGTTGAAGAACCACAAGCACATATTTTATTTTCCTGAAACTAATACTGGTAATTACTATACCTTTAGAAGGTATTTTAGTTAAACATTGGCCCATCATCTTTAGTATCAGAATCAGAATTCGGTTTATTCGCCATGTATGTGCATAGAGTTTTATTGCATAGAGTTAGAAATGTGATTGTGAAAAACGATGTTAGGTCAGCTGGTCCCTTGGTCAACATTGCACAATGTGGTAAATGTATTAGTTAGTCAGATGAGTTAGTGAGGGCTGGGTGAGGACAAAGGACTTCTGTAAATCCAATCTGCTTGGTACACTGACAGCTCACTGAGTCTGTACTTTGTCCTCTCTCTCTCTCTCTCTCTCTCTCTCTCTCTCTCTCTCTCTCTCTCTCTCTCTCTCTCTCTCTCTCTCTCTCTCTCTCTCTCTCTCTCTCTCTCCTCCTCTCTTTCTCTCTCTCTCTCTCTCTCTCTCTCTCTCTCTCTCTCTCTCTCTCTCTCTCTCTCTCTCTCTCTCTCTCTCCCTCTCTGTCTTATTGTGCCTCTCTCTCTCTCTTTACTTCTGTTTTTCTCTCCTTTTCTCTATTTCATTCTCTCTTTCTTTATCTATCTGTCAGAGGGTATTTAAACACAAATATTTGCAGAATTTGTCTTTTGCCACATTATTATTGTTCTTACTAAACACTTTTCACAACTTGGGGTGGTTTAGAAAACTTAGAAAACGTTGATTTCCTCAGTCATACAGTTGACGTGGGTGGAAATCTAGCTGAGTCTCCTCCCACCAACTCTCTCCTCCCTCTTCTTCAGACTTTCAGATCGGTCAGACATTCTCTGCCTGTCTCACAGGATTAAGCAGCTCCAGGCCAGTCCCAGCTCCAGGCCAGTTTATCCCCACGAGGCTTCAGGTAAGTGGGTAAGGGATGACCACTGGCCACCCTCCCCCCCTTGTGGGCCCCATGGGTGTTGTGAGTGGCAGGCACTGGAGGGACATGATGTGGACTGATCTTGTTATTTCCTAGCTCTGTTACACTGCAGAGCTAGCAGACGTTAGCATTTCCGTTATCTTCATTAGTGTGTTTTGCTGTCTACAGATGGGCTGCCCATCTCTAGACAGCTCCTCTGGCCAGCTGGCCCCTGACAGGATGTGTGCTGTATTTTTCACCTTGTTGGAATTTTACTGATCGAGGATACTAGCAGGACTGTGTGAGTCTTCCAAATTTCCTGTCATTAGCAGATTTCCGGTCATTATATTCTTGGGATTCCGCCAAAAGAGATTGTGTGTTCAAAAACTGCTGGGAGTGTTTGTGATGAACGACAGGGAGATAGCTTTTGTGTGTTACACAATCATGTGAGTGTGTATGTTTGTGTGAGTGTCTGTTTGAGTCCATCTGTGAGTAGATAACACAGGAACAGAACCAGGGTGGGGCTGGGGTCATGTTGCACTAATTCAGTTAGTGACCAGAACAGAATGGAGTTCTCTGAGAAGACTGTGATTCTATTCACTCTGGTCAGAAAGCACATCAGTGCAGGGTTACAACACACACACACATCATCCATGGATGATAGTGTGTGTACAGGACAGAGGGTTTAGTAGCATATTCACCACCTCTTCTACAGAGCTTGTCAGGAAGCTGTGCTGGAAGGCACTCCTGGAAGAATGTGGGAGGGGAATGAGGGGAAACAGAGAGAGAGAGAGCCAGTGAGAGAGAGGGAGAGTAAAAGAAAAAAAGAAATGTGTGTGGGAGTACCATGCTGTGCCAGGACACCAGAATACTCAGGTTCCTGACTGAGGATTGGATACTGCACTGAAAGGATGAGAACAGCAACAAACCCGTATTCGATTCTGGTGTGGATGTGCTGTGTCCTAGCAGAGTGCACAGAGATTTACTCTTTTGAAGATTCAGTTAAACCACTGTTTGTGTTTTTGAGTTAACCTGGTTGTTCCTGGCCCTAGCGTTCTGTGTCTCCATGGGCGTGTTCTGGACACGAACACACTTGTCTTGTCTTTATCTCCAAATGACTACACCCTCAGTTTCCCATCACCAAACATGTCTAACAGGAACAAAGAAGAGGACGTGGAAGAACAGACCACAAGGACTTCTCTCTTATGAGGATAATGCCTTGCTTAGTCATGTGCCATTAGGGTGACTTTACTTAATGGAAGGGCTGGATGGTGAAAGGTCAGTTCCTCAGCTTGTCTTTATAGGGGCTTGGAAAAGTGAAGCTTTGTTTGTACACTGCACTTCACCCTCACCTACGTACAGCAAATAGCAACTTGCCATAGCAACGACAAACCTGTCAGGTTATAGAAATATATCATAAAAAGGTTGAATCGTCCTCAAAGGTGATTTGTTTTCACTTGTTCCTCATCACAGCTTAGACAACCATCAAGATGGAGAAAGGACACGCCCCAGATGAGTCAGCCCCCCCCTATCCCGGACCCCCAGTCAACTACGGGGGTATGGCTCCGGGCTCACACCCAGGAATGTACCCCCAGCCTGGCTACCCCCCGGCACCCGGCCCACCCTCCCAGCCTGGGTTCCAGCCAGGTCCCTATCAGGGAGGTGAGTGTCTGGTTTTGCACATGGTGTCCTATAAACACACCCACAACCTTTATAGGCTATTACGGAGAGAGCGTTCCAACAAAGGACTGAGACATTTCAGCACACTTGAGCAATGAGCTTTACTGGTGTTCAAACACATAATGATTAATCAGAAACTATATACTGAAAAGGAATGACTGCGGATGACTTACGGTCAAAGTAATTGTTCCCACCCCATCCTCTCTCCACTCCTCTTTCTATCAAGGTGTGTACCCCCCTGCCCCCCAGTACCCTGTTGGAGTACCTACACCAGTCACTACAGGTGAGGTGGCGCAACCTTCACACCCCTAGGTGATTGAGAGGTGACACACACAAGTACAAAAAACATACACATGCACACACTCATCTCACAATGAAGGATGTCAATACAAATGTCCGTGCAGTTCAGCTTAGGCTTAAAGGAACAAATGGACAACGTTCTGTTTGACTTCCAGACCATGTGGTAAGCTTGAATCATAGCAGTTCTTGTATGCGCGTGAAACTTGCCAGTTTCTATGAGAGGCCGTATAGGACTTAATTCATACTTGATCTCACATACACGCTATGACCTCACATATATACCATTATACTCTCACATATATACCATTATACTCTCACATATATACCATTATACTCTCACGTATACACCATTATACTCTCACGTATACACCATTATACTCTCACATACACACCATGACCTCACATATATACCATTATACTCTCACATATATACCATTATACTCTCACATATACACCATTATACTCTCACATATACACTATTATACTCTCACATATACACCATTATACTCTCACATATACACCATTAGACTCTCACATATACACCATTATACTGTCACATATACACTATTATACTCTCACATATACACCATTATACTCTTGCACATAAACTGGCATACTCTCTTACACACACAAAAATACCGTCTTATATGCACCATCATACTAAAGTATGACAATATATGTAAGAGACAAATAGTATGTGTGAAACAGAATGTTACTATATGTAAGAGAATAACAGGATGTGTAAGAGAGAATACTTATCTATGTGAGAGAGAATACTTGTCTATGTGAGAGAGAATACTTGTCTATGTGAGAGAGAATACTTGTCTATATGAGAGAGAATACTTGTCTATGTGAGAGAGTTTGATTGAAACGGAAGGCAGTTTGATTGAAAAGGAAGTAGTACTGAATTCTCAGTTCCTGATTGGCTTACAGATGAAGAAGAAGGATTTGGGGTAGATGTAGCTAACGCCCACCTTCCCTATCAAGACGAGACTGAGTGACATGGCAAGATGGCAGAGAGTGGGCGGCTTAATGAAGCCATTGGACTTATTAATAAAATTTTGAATACTCCAAATGCTGCGGCGTTATTGTAGGGAGGACAGACCCGTTCCTGAAATACGTTTTTACAGTTATTCCTGGGGAAATTATGGAATTAAATTACATATTAACTATACTAAAATAATTGTGCACAATAATATTGGCTAAATGTAGACGTTTTTGAAGGTTTAATTTTACCTCGAAGCTTTTTGTGAAAGTGAGGCTAGTTTCACGACGGCGACTTTGGATGTAGACTAGGCTACTTTAACATGTTAGCTGATTAGCCAGTATGAGTGAGATATGTATACAGTCACATTAACAAACCTCTTCTTTGTAAACTATTTCGTCTTAAATACGATGGGAACACATCACATTAACAATTCCAAAACGCACCACACGCCAAACACATTTTTTGTCAAGCGTCTCTAAGCTCAGATTCCGAGTCGGATCCATGAAGCTATTTCGTTGCAGTGAATGGGTGCGGGCACTCATCGTGCATAGGGGCCTACACTCAAATAGGATACTAAAAGTCCCAACTGGAAAATGTTGTGAACAGATTTACATCAAATTCAGGTTGTGGCATTGAAGCTTAGGTTAGTAGCCAAGGGTGTAAAGACCACTCGACTAATTAAAGACGTCAACGGTTAAAACCCCAGTGCCACGGGACGGTATTCACACAGGCATTTAATTTAAATGATAGTTTGTTTCATCAATTGAAAAACTGATCTAGGACTTTTGGCTCAAGTAGTGGGGGTCGGTATAGCTTCCTAAACAACTATGTAATTCTACATTTGAGTTTTTTTGTGGATTTGCTTGAATCGTTGTCAGAAATGTTGGAATCAAAGACGACAGCCATCCACAGTGGCTATTTCTGACGCTAACGATGAAATGCGCCTGCTCTTCAGACCTCGATCAGGTGCATCACGGAGCGGCAGCAGCACTCTGTCAGGAGTTAGTCTTAAGTACTGCGGAGTTTGATATTGGGTTTGCGCCATCACTTGGCTGGCATTAAGACTAGCTCCTGACAGAGTGCTGCTGCCGCTCCTTGATGCACCTGATCCAGGTCTGAAGAGCCGGCGCATTTCATTGTCAACGTTAGCGTTAGAAACAGCCCCCGTGTATGGCTGTCGTCTTTGATACAACATTTCTGACAATGACGCCGCAGGATTTGGAGTATGCAAAATGTTATTAATGAATCCATCTTGTCATGTCACTCAGTCTCGTCTTGATAGGGAAGGTGGGCGTTAGCTACATCTACCCCAAATCCTTCTTCATGTGTAAGCCAATCAGGAACTGAGAATTCAGTACTACTTCCTTTTCAATCAAACTCTCTCACATAGACAAGTATTCTCTCTCATATAGACAAGTATTCTCTCTCACAAAGACAAGTATTCTCTCTCACAAAGACAAGTATTCTCTCTCAAAAAGACAAGTATTCTCTCTCACAAAGACAAGTATTCTCTCTCACAAAGACAAGTATTCTCTCTCACATAGACAAGTATTCTCTCTCACATAGACAAGTATTCTCTCTCACATAGACAAGTATTCTCTCTCACATAGACAAGTATTCTCTCTTACATAGACAAGTATTCTCTCTTACACATCCTGTTATTCTCGTACATATACTAACATTCTGTTTCACACATACTATTTGTCTCTTGCATATATTGTCATACTTTAGTATGATGGTGCATATAAGAGGGTATTTTTGTGTGTGTAAGAGAGTATGCCAGTTTATGTGCAAGAGTATAATGGTGTATATGTGAGAGTATAATAGTGTATATGTGAGAGTATAATGGTGTATATGTGAGAGTATAATGGTGTATATGTGAGAGTATAATGGTGTATATGTGAGAGTATAATAGTGTTTATGTGAGAGTATAATGGTACATATGTGAGAGTATAATGGTATATATGTGAGAGTATAATGGTATATATGTGAGAGTATAATGGTACATATGTGAGAGTATAATGGTATATATGTGAGGTTATGGTGTTGTATGTGAGACCAAGTAGTTTATGTGCAAGAGTATAATGGTATATATGTGAGAGTATAATGGTATATATGTGAGAGTATGATGGTATATATGTGAGGTCATGGCGTGTATGTGAGACCAAGTATGAATAATGGCCTATACGGCCTCTCATAAGTTTCCATTAGACAACCACAACTTCACAGCAGCAATCCACATTTTGTTATTTATACGTCAAATGGACATCAATTACAGGATGTAAGCCTCTAGAATATGTTCAGTTAGAGCTCACAAGCGATGATATTATTCTTTTTCTTTTGAGACTTCTTTTGAGACAGTTCAAGAAGCATGAGCTAAATCACCAAGGGAAACGGTTTCGTTGGAAATCAAGGCACACTGACCTAACTTCTCCCAATTCCTACCAACACCGATTAAACACGTTCACTAACAAAAAACATCTGGCAACAAACGCCATGGCATCCTGTCAACAGGATGTTGTAAATTATTATTATGTGGGGCCTCCATACTTCACGAACAACACCATTGGTACTTCTGGTATATTGCTGTATGTTGGGTTTCTGTGGCACTCTTGCCCGTCAGTAAGTAGTAATCTAATTTAGAGGCTATCTGAGATGGATAGGGAAACAGTGAATCCACTGTGTTTCACAGTATGTTGCAGCCTGGCCTGCTGTTGTTGGTTTTCAAATTTGACTTTCAAACTTGTCTTTAACACTATCCCAGTGTCTAAGTTGGGTCTGCATGTTTTTATGGAAATCTGTATAACGTAACACAACAGTCTGCCTAGGTTGTACATCTTACAGCCATGCAACCCGCCAGCTCTTTTATACCCTGTAAGACCCTGGTAGTACATTTACATTTATGCATTTAGCAGACGCTTTTATAAAAAGCAACTTCCAGAAGAAAGTTTTTACAAAAGTGCATAGATCACTGATCATAACAACGGGATAGCCCCAAACATTGCAGGTAGCCAAAACATGAAGCATACATTGAGAAAACTAAATAAGTCCCAAAGGGAAGAACCACAAGAGCATGTAGTTGAACAAGTTACAATTAAACAATTTAACAACATGAACCTCAAAAGTGCAAGGGTGCACCTGTGGGAAAAAAGCAAGCAACAAAAATATATTACACAGCAAGTACAATAGTTTTAAGTCAGTTACAACTAACCAACAAGAGCAACAAGACTCTCAATAAGAGTCATTGTGATCCTGAAACATCAGGTCCAGCCAATCATTCCTGGTAGTAAAATTACAACGTCACTTTTAGCTCTTTAATTGCTCATTTCTTTTTTTTTGAAAGATCACATTTATCCAATGGCATTGCAAGGCAAGACAATAGGACCCATTGGCTATATAAATGTGGTCTTTTTTAACAGGGTTAAAACAAATCCTTTGATGCTTTCTGAAACTACAAGGAAGTGGAAGGGGTTCTCACCTCTGTACGTGCAGTGTGCACGTCGGACGTGTGAGTGTGCAGAGGCTGTGGTCAAACTCTTGTGTTGTGTTGAAGAGTCATCTGAATGCAAAGTGATTCACCACCAGCCAACAAAGAGTTTAACATCCAAGTTATACATCCTCCAGCTCCTCTGATCTGTAGCATATAAGAGTCAGGGCAGTCAAGGTAACTCTCTGTCTGCACAGTTGTCATAGTATATGTGTTTAGTGTAGAAGAGACAACACTACTTGTTGTTAATTCATATTTACATTCAGCTTCAGAACATCCAGAGGCCTTGCTAGAAATGCCCTAACTTGAACAGGACACACCAGGGGGCCAGTCTCCTATCTCTTCCAGCAACATTCTCTTAGAATCAACCATTCCCAATGTAATCATATGATGATCTGCATACATGTCCCATTTGGTTCCTTCTCTTGTTTTCCTCACATATTTGTGTTTATTTAGTACCTAAGTCGGCATGAAGTGAGGCTCAAACGTGCTTAGATGTGCGACCACCAGGTGTCAGCATTTACTTGTGCAACGATGTCAGCGGTCGCTGTCTAAAAGCTGGCAATTTGGCATTTGCCTTTCTTCCCTTCCCCTATCTTGACCAACCGTTCTCCCCCTTTCTCAACTAGGCAGTATGACACGTCCATAGATCTAAACTGTATGCTCTCAGCTTGTGTCTGTGCATCTCTCAAATATGGAGGGAGAGGATGACAGGAGGGACTGCGTCGAAAAGAGAAAGGTGTAGTACACTTTGTTTCTAAATCTACTGTGTATTCACTGTCTCTCTCCCTCTGCATCCCTCTGTCTCCCTCTCTGGCTCTCTCCTGCTGTCTGCCTCCCCTTGTCCCTCTCTTCTCTCCCTCCCCGTCTGTCTGTCCAGTGACCACGGTGGTGGTGACTCCAGCACTGAGGGACGCTCCCGGCCAGGCAATGTGTCCCCACTGCAGGGAGAACGTGGTCACCAAGACAGAACACTCCGCTGGCCTGCTGGCCTGGCTCGTCTGTGGAGGCTTCACCATCACCGGGTAAGACAGGTGTCCTTACTCTGGCACAGATCAGCTTTGTTTAGCTTCACTCACCCTGACTTCCCATAAGAGACTGCTAGGGCAACTGTGAACCTAACTAGGGTGCTACAGCCATCACCAATTCAGCATGGTATGTGTAGAAGCCGTCAACTCTCATGGATTCCATTTCATTTGCTGGTATTTGTCATTTCCTGTCCAATGTACCCCCCCCCCCCTCCCCCTCCAGGTGCTGGCTCTGCTGCTGCATCCCATTCTGTGTGGACTCCATGCAGGATGTGGAGCATCGCTGCCCCGCCTGCAACGGCATGATCTACGTCTACAAACGCATGTGATCGGGTTCAGCTCCCTCAACGGGATCAGCCCACGTATAAGAACTGTCCACCAATCAGCCCTTTTTTTACATTCCGTAGCCTTCCGTGATGTAAAGCTTTTTTGGGGAGAACATTTTCAATATATGCAAATAGTCCCCTCTTTTACAGCAGTCAATCTGCTCTTAAAATCCAATCAGAATGAGAGTGATTTCACCTGTCTAGAACTAGTTCACACTTTCCCCTGTGCTGATGATATGACTTACTGAAATTATGTTAGCAGTCATTTTATGCCAAGGCCCAGCAAGCTTTGCAAACACAAAATGTATGTCGCTCCCAATACTGGCCACGGCTGTATATAGGCATAAGTGAACCGTGTCAAATATACAGTGAATACACAGTGAAACTCATAATAGATCTTTTAAAAGAATGTTTCTTCTACTAAACACAGTTTTGTGGTGTCGGTTGTGATCTTCTGTTCGTTATCTCCATTATGATGGAGCCGTTACCTATGATTACAACAAATTGTTTATGGATACGCCTCTTTAGCGTTGGCTTAATTCCTCTATGAGGCCTGGATTGTCTGTATCTGAGAGGTGATGAATCATCTTCTGAGATGGCCTGGGAAATGGAGACTCATTCCTGCACCACAGTAATTGAAGGATGACAAACTCCAATCAGACTGCTGGGGTGATAATGTGTTGTGTCGCCAACTTCTTCCCTCTCAGTCAGAGCCTTTAGCCAGTCAAGTCTGGGCCACACAAATGAGATCCGGATTATTCCAAAGAGGAGAGGTGGCACTGTGGCGTGATTAGTGTTAAAGTGGCCACACAGGGGGATAGTGATTTCCCTGTTGCTTCTAGGAAATTAATTCAGCACATAGATGTTCTAGGAAAGTCTGTACCAGTTGAGCGCTGGTATACATGTCCAGACTAGTAATGCAGTTGTTGTTGACCATTGGTTCAAGTGAGTGTGGGGTGGGTATGTTTGACAAAAACACATTTGCCTTCATAGCCAATAAATGGCTGCCTGTGGAACTGTGAACTCCACAAACTCTAAAACATTGCCAGGTGTTTTTCTATTTTTTATTTTTTCATTCTTTCTGCAGGCACTCATGACTTATCCCACAACGCAACATAATCAAAGCTAGAAATTGGTTGGCTAAGGAGACGTTGGTCCCAGTGATTACAAGAAGAAGTTTGAAGTCTTGGATAGATCACCGGCTCCAAACTAATGTTGTGGGTCCTATTAATTGCTATAGAGAGTTTTGAATTGAGCCAGGGGGAGAGAGAGGAGGGAGGTACCCTTGGGACGAGCAATGACAACTTATTTGGGGCTTTTGTTGCTAACGGCAATACTAATTAATCACACACTGTTGTATTGGATAGAGGGGAAAGATTTACTGAAAAAGAGGGGGGGAGAGATGAAGGGAGGGAGAGTGGTGTGTGCTGACTGCCTCAGACTGTTAAACACATTGAACTCAGTGAACCGAAGGTAGAGTAGCTATATTCTAGATGAGGCAAGGAGCCAGAAGGAGAAACTTAGGGCTTGGAGAGCAGGGAAGCCAGAGTCTGTGCATGTTGTGTGTGTGCATAGCTAAGACTAAACAGTGTATACTGTTCGCCTGCACACTATGTGCCTTGTGACTGTTGGTATGTGCACATGTTTGTTGTGTTTATCCGTCAATGGACTTCTGTTCATTACTGTGTATGTCATTCTGCTACCGTCTAAGTGTCGATACAATTGGACATTCCATAAATCTGTGATACACACATAAACACAAACACACACTCCCCTGTGTTGCTCTGCTGCGGAGTGGTGCTGTGGACGTGTGTGAACCAATCGGAGCGACTGTTTGATTGATGGGCTGTCGGATAACTCTCATTTACATCCTATGTTTCTGACATGTAATCAGGGGGGGAGAGAAACAAATGAAGTCAAACAAAATGGAGGAATAGCTTCCTTCTTTTTGGTAACTGGATGTGCAGGGTGAATGCAGCTTAATCCCATGTTCGTCTAGCAGTATGTCATACACACACACACACTTTCTGCATCATGTCTTCTTTCCTGTACACCTGTCTCTGGAGGAAGAACAGGTGGCCTATTGTCTTTGTACTGTAGGACATGCAGAAATGAATGATTCTGCTTCAGGTCTGTTCTACGCTTTGGTCAGAGTCCCTCCCTTTTTCTTTGGCTCCCTCTTTCCCCTCCCTCTCTTTTTGTTCCTGTCTTTGAGTCGGAGCAGGGGCCCCCCAGACCAGAAGCTGACTGCAGAGGAACCTGCTCAGTGTCACATACAACAGTCGACAGAGTCGATGCTTGTCAGTTTGTGTTCCTTCTAATGGGTGCTGTGTGCTGCTCTCTTGACACTGGAGGACGGGGGCTCAAAGGGAGCCTCCTGTAGGGCACTAAAGGGCGGTGCGGAGGATCGGGTGTAGCCCCCCTTGCCCCCCAGCTTTAGGCAGTTGTGACCTTTTACAGGATACTTTCTTTGGAGGTTCTTTGGCAGCTTGGGGATTTCTACACTGGATCTCTATTTAGATAAATAAATACTCTGCTTGATTTTGATGAATAAATTATGATTTCAATTGTTTTATTTATGTTGACCATGCTAACAGTACACTTTGGTTTTATGTCCGTCTGTAACGTAAATGCAATATCCATAAACCAGTGCGAAATGTAAAACTAGGTATGATTGGTGTTGGTTCCCTTGGTGACAGTGAATTACGGTTTTAATGACATTTCTGTAGTAGGATGGACTGGTTCACTGACGTCAAGTAAATTCCCTGGATGCTTCTCAAAGTCCTTTGAGACTAAGTAAATGGAGAAATGCAGAAAGAAGAGTGAGAGAAATTTAAACTGGCTCAATACAATGCTGCACTAAGCTATCGACTCATAAAAAATGAGAGGAGGAGATTGGAGGGGAGAGTGAAGGAAGAGAGAGAGGGTCATTACAGCGAGGCCATAGTAGAATATCTGTGCACCCTCATCCATCACTCAGAGCTCTGCTGAGAGGGTCTGACCTGGCCAAGACCTCTGGAACCAAAGAAGGAGGGGGAGAGAAGAAAGAAAAAGAAGGTACAAGAAACAAGAATGGATGACAAGACAACCTTGGACCAAACTCTTATCACCTCGCAGCAACATATCTGCTTTACTGCAGTCTCATGAAGTCTCCAACCATCCCTTCAGCCTTCTGTTTCTACAGACTGACCTCTCCAGGAGTCCAGGGCCTGTTGTCCATGCATCAGGCCCACTCACTGTCAACAGTATGGCTCCCCCTTTTTCATCTCTGTGTACTCCAGAATCCAGGGAAGGAATGGATGTGCTACTCTAGGTTTTGTGTGAGGTTGTGTGCTGCAGCATAAATGTCATTGGCTTCGGGTTCTGAGTTATTGCAGTGTAGTGTAAGTACCCGAAACGTTCGCCAAAGCCGTGGGCTAAGTAGGGCCCTTCTCCTGCATACACACACACACACACACACACACACACACGCATGCATGCACGTGCAGACACTGAGATGTGCAGCGGTCGCTGGCCCCCTCATTAGCCTCTCTGTTTTTTTGGTGTTGTGTGCTGTTTGTGTTGGTGTGTTTGGAGTCTCATTCAGGAGCTGATTAAATCACAGCTTCGAGATCAAGGCCTTGTATTGGGCCAGATGAAAGGAGAAAGGGCTGAATGGTGCAGAGAATACATTAAACAGGGATTCATGGGTTAGAGAGATAAAGAGAGAGAGGGAGAGAGAGAGAGAGAGAGAGAGAGACTGGGGAGAGGTGTGAGGAAGGGAGATCTGCATCCGATGAGACGAGAACTGAAGATTTAGTGGGCTGCTCTTCTTGAAAGACTGAAAGAAGAGGAGAGAAGAGGAGAGGCGCGGGAGGGGAGGAGAGGAGCATCCAACTCTGTCTTTAGATTAAAGTAAAGAGAACAGGTGGCAACTTGAGAACGAAGGGAGGCCTCTCCTCTCTGAGATGTAAAAATCCCTTCTTCACGCCTGAAGAAAGTGACTCACTCAAAACCTCTACCCAACCAGACTACACAACACATAGAATAGTTGTGCAGTGGGTCAGTGAAGGTATGGAAGCAGAAGCTGTGCAGATGTGAAAGGCTGGACCTGCGTTTGTTTGAAAGGCCAGGAGTGGTGCGTGCCAAGAACAGGGAGAGTTGTACGTTCCGAACGCAGGGCTAACAGAGTTGAAAGAATGTCCTGCTCTGTCGCTTTTAATCTTAATCATCTTCGTTTTTTTGGTATTCCTACATGCTGTTCCTTTGTCTCTTTCACACAGACACATACTGTACAGGATGCATGCATAACACATGCGCGCCGCGCACACACACACATACAGACACATCCAACAGCAGCAGCGCAATCACGGCATCGGCAGAGAGACCCATCCATCTTTATTACCGCAGTGACACACTTGGCAAGACTGGGCACTGAAGAAAGAGAGGCACACTCACGCACACACACACTATCACACACACACACACACACACACTCCCTCTTCCATAAGCAGGCATTGAATAGCTTTAACAAAGACAGTCAGGCATATATTACAGGGAAGACCACTGCTCACCACTCAGCCACTAGGAGACAACAACGATGAGATATGGGACACTTAAATAATAATACACCAAGATATGGATTTATTAAGAGACCGCCTGTCTCCTCACTACACACACACATGCACTCAAACACATAGTCGTGTACGCACATGTACAATTTAACACCGCATTTGATCTTTATCTACCTGTCATCTGTGTGTAAATGAGGTTTTGGCCACGTAAAGAAAATCGAGCAGACAATCTCAAAAGCAATAAAGACAGGATTGCTTTTAGAATGGGGGGTTTCTGAGGCTGGAAATGTGAAATACATAACCCAAGTAGAGGATTGACCGACTGTGAGATCTGAGAATGGGAGGTGATTGGATAGCCATGTCCCTTGTTGGTAGACAACTGTACTGATTGGCTACCTCTGGCAAAAGGGCATGGTTTGTATCCAATTGAATCCTTACTATGGTGGTGGTGGTGGTGGTGGTGGTGGGGGGGTTCGAAGCCACAAGTGATGGTGATAGGAAGTAGAGAGTCGTGAGATGTGATACATTCATGGTTTTTCTCTTTGTGTGATTGGCTAGTTTTGTCCTCTCTGTGTGTGAGAAGCAGTGATTGGCAAGTTTCATCCTTTTCCGAATGTGGGTGGTAGTATTTGGCTACGGTCCTTCTCTATGTGGAAAACAGGTGGACTGTCAGATTGTGGACATTCCAGTTAGGACACCTCAAGCTCAGCTATGGAGCAGTTGTGTTTCTCGCCATCCACATTGTATCAGGCCTGCTGTCACACCGTGAGGAGACAGCACTGACACACATACTATTCTAAGTCTAGGACACAGGAAGCCCCCTGTTCATCATCAAATAAAAATGCAATTCTAATGGAAAGCGAAAGAAATGGCCTTGACCACAGCTGAGGTTTGGGTGGAGACCTTTCTACTCCTCCCCATCTCCTAGTTCACTTCAGTAAATAAACACTACACAGGTCTACCTGATCTACCTATCATTGTGCTCTCAGGTTTTCTCTACCCCTCCCTCCCCCTTTTCTTCTTGTTTGAAGCTCCAAGTTCTTCCAACTGATTTACAGTCATATGTTTTAATGCGTAATAATGTTTCAAATGATCAACTGTCTCCAAGACTCTCTCCGTTACGGAAATGCATCAATCCACACCTACATGGACAGATGGACACACGCATGTCACGCTGCACATACATGCAGAGGCAATCACACACATATGCCCGGTGACAGATGGATGCATACTGTTCACACATGCAAACAGAAGCATGCACGCACGCATGCACACGCGCACACACACACACACACACACACACACAAACATACATTCAGGGAGGGTGTCTGGAAGATCAATGTGGCTATTGGCAGGGCTGTTATCTGTCCAGCTGGTGCCGAGTTAGAGGGGAGCCATGCTTGTCACTGAATCCTAATATCCTCCTGAATCCTAACATCTATCGGGCACACTCGTTTCTCTGCAAATCTGTGTTTTTGTGTGTGTGTGTGTGTGTGTGTGTGTGCATGTGCATTCAGTGACCAGAACTCTTCTGTTGTGTTGGGGGTTGAAGGTGGATTTGATACACTTAATGTTAAGTCCACTGTAGCTTCAAGGTGTTAGTGTCATTTATCATTAGTCAAACACATCACCTTGTAGAAGTGGCTCCCAGAGAGAAATCTAATTACAGTATTAAACCACACTAACCTGTACCACTATGTACCTGTGTCTGTCAAACTGGTTCGTGTTGATCTGCAGAGAGAAAACCAAGGAAGAAGAAAGAAAGGCTGTGAACGAGGGAGAGAGCACGGTTTGCAAAACCTTTTCCGGGATAATTACCAACCCGTGTCATGATGCCAGTTACACACGCTGACAAATGTCACACTGACCAGTGAGTACACTGTGTACTTCCAGACGACTCACCAGTTTGACGGTAGCGTTTGTGTTTGCGTATTTCCTAAAGCGTATGTGTGTGTGTGTGCGTCTGTTAAGGATGACTTCACAGTTCACAGTCACTCAGCCACTGGTGTTGATTAGTTGTGTCACGGGTGTGTCATGCGCCGTCTCGGGAAAGAGAGTGTTAATACGTGCGAAACATAATGTCAAGAGATGGCTGATCTCTAAAGTTGTGGCAATCAGGTTTTTTTATTGATGTTGAGCAGTCCCGTTCCACAGAGCATATACTGTTAATATACTTATTCTTGATATTACATTCAAAAAGGAATAATGCAAGCCTATTATCAATACATTACAATCAATCAAATGGCTTGTTTAAAAAAGAGCTCTCCATGTAGAAACCACAATGAGAAAAACATTAGGTCAATGCCAAAAGCAGGCGGTACAGTTAACTTTGATAGTGTAAATAAATGTTTAAACTACATACAGTATATACTATATACCTGTTTATACATGTGTATATTCAACAATATAGACTATACAGGAAATGACCTTAAAATACAGAAATGGGTTCACTTTGATTATGTACAAAGTTGTGTGAGTAGAGTAAAATTATTGTCCAATGATCTTTCTCAAACACAAAAACACACAAGCTCACACAGGCCTGCGGCACACACAGACTAGAGAGAAAAAGACAATAAGAACAAGATAAAAAAGATGAAATATGATATTCTGCCCAAGATCGATTTATGTGCGGCTATCTTTTTAATATCTGTCTAAAGGATATATGGAAGCTTAGGTTTTTAAACTAGGAATGGAGGGGGGGGGGTCAAGTCCCCACACTCACAAACCTGCTCCTGAGAGGCATGAGGAACAGAGAGTGATACCTGCATGTAACTCGGTCTCTCCCTCTCTGACTCTCTCGCTTTTTCCTCCCTCTCTTATTCTCTGTCTCTCCCTCTTTCCCTCTGACTCTCTCTCTCTCTCTCAGTCTGTTTCAATCTCCTGCTCCTCCCTCCCTTCCCCTTCCTCTCTCTCTCTCTCTCTCTCTCTCTCTCTCTCTCTCTCTCTCTCTCTCTCTCTCTCTCTCTCTCTCTCTGTCTCACCAACTCTTGCTCTGTCCCTCTGTCTCTCCCTCCCTCTTGGACACTTGCCCTCTCTCTCACTTTCTTCCTCACTCTTCCTCTCACAGCTGAGTCATTCTTGTGTGTCTAGGGGGCTACAGTATACTGCACACAGCTCCGCAGGCTCATTCCCACTGGTACCATGCACCAGGTCTCCCTGTCTCCCTGCCTGCCTTCCCCTCTGCCTGTCCCCCAGCCCACTGAACTGCCTGCACAAACGGTACATTTGACATGTTGTCTAATGGTCGGATGGACGTCAGGCATCAGGACGTCACAGTGACATTGACACATATTGTGAGACCAGAGATAATCCTCTGCCTATTTTGTATTTCTAAAGTCGGTTTCAAGTAGTATGTTCAAACCAATCAAGAATGATGAGAAAAACAAGATAAACAACATTACTGTCAATAAGGAGTGACCTATCCCTAATGATGGGTTAACCAGCGACAGGGAGAATCAGAGTGATGAACTGTCTGATGATCAGCCGGGGGCTCAAAGCAGTGCATGCTGGGTAATTATTATTTATTGATTTTCTATGACCACCTGATCTCCCTCAGCCCGCTTTTGGTCCCTAACTGTGGATCTCACTCACTGAGAAAAAATGAGAATTTAGTCAGGTGTGTATGTGTTTGTCTGTTGTGTGTGTTAGCACATGATGCACATCTATGTGTCTGTCTGTGTGTGTGTGTGTGTGTGTATGTGTGTGTGTGTGTGTGAGAGCAGATGAGGGAGCTGCAGGCTGGGGAAGGGAGGGTGCAACTCTGGGCTGTGACCTAAGCTGCTGTTGGAGAAGGGGCCAGCCTCCTCTTGTTCAATAATGAATGAGCAAGTGTTTTTGACATCGAGTAGAGAGGAAGAAAAGGAGGATGGTTACAATGGTGGAGGAGGAGGAGGAGGAGGAGGGGGAACAAAGAGGAGAGGTGAGGAGACACACAAATCTCCTGGGTTTTCTGTGCCTGGACCACAGTCCTGTTGAGTAAAGCTGTGCAACGCTCAATTGGATCCAGCACAAGGTTGTTGACACCAGTTAGAACCGGATTGTACAGTCACACTGAACCAGAGAAATGGGAAGAGGGAATTTGGCAGAGGGGGACTTGTTCACCAGTAACCGGGCAGACTAGAAATGAAATTGGAAATGTAATTGCTAAAGCATAAGCTTTTGTGGAGGGTGAAGTTAACCAAACGACCAAGTGTAATTGTTTTGTGTGATGTTAAAATAGTTTCTCTCCCTTTGCACTTGCTTGTGAGTTTGATGCCTGCCTTCTACACAAACACACGTGCACAATCACACACACACAATCTCATGACAAAATCTAATTGAGAAATTACCTTTAAAGGGTTGAACAGTTTTAAAAACACACTGTAGGATAGTATCGTATTGTTTCTCAAATGAATCCGACCATACGTTAATTATACAGCCTGGATCCATCTTGAGGTGATGTGATGGGAGCTGTCCTTGGGTGTCTCCCCTCTGTGGAGCTAAACAAATGAACACATCTGCTCCAGCTTAGAGCCCTCAGGAGACTGGCGGAACATTGATCTCAGTGGTGTGTGTGGTGGTATTGGTGTGTGCGCAGTTGTGTTGTCTCTGGCGGATGTATTTCCGGAGGTACGTGTGTGTGTGTTGTGTCTGTATGTGTCTGCTGGCGTATTGTAATGTGTGTGTGTGTGTGTGTGTGTGTGTATGTGTGTGTGACTCTGCCGGTAGAGTGAGGCATAGTGATGGGTAGGGTGTTTGATGGTATGTTACCGGGAGGGACAGAGACAGGGGCTGATGTATTGGCTTGTGAACAGAGGGAGATTCACGGTGTCCAGTCCACCTTCACCTCCACAGACAGAAGGATGAGCTGGGTGGGAAAGGTGCTGTAGCTCTTAATCACAATGGAGTTGAATTTGGCACGGAGAAAAGGAGAACGTAGTTATATTGCACATTCTTCCTCACTGTTTTTAAAACATACAGGTTTGCAAAGCTATGCATCATATATGCATGTCCATTTGGCTTAGAATGTCAAGAAACAGTCATAAAAGACTGGCCTACTGTAAAATATCTGAGGAAATCTACTAAAAGCAGAAACTTCCATGGTTACAAGTATAACAAGGCCTTGGAGACTTTACCTTCTTCACTCCCCCAAGTCGTATTTTTTGCGTAACTTCATATTTAGTTTGTGTTTCTACTATAACAGTCAAGTCTACCCTAAGCACTTTGAACGTCACCATTACAACAGTAAGAAGCTGCTGGTTCTCAACTGAGATTCGGGCAGGGTAGACACCTTGTTCTGCATGACACCTCCATGTACATGGGTGATCTCCTCAGCTGTGATGACATTGGCCGACAGGACGTTTTTTTAATTAAAGTCCCTTTCTAATGCACCTGGGCGTCTCGTGAATTTGATCGGGAAATGTCAACGGCGTTCCCACGTGACGTGTCAGGATTCGTTGGCATGGAGAGTCTGGTTGCCGTTCCCTGGCCTTACGGGTGACAGGCTTAACCCAGACCCCCTCGATCCTATCACATATTAACAAACCGTCTGTTCGTTCACATAGCAACACCCTCTCGGGGCAACGGCATCGGTGTCTCAATGTCACGGAGACGTGGATGTGTCGCAGAGGGTCCGTCCGAGCTGTCACTCTGAACGGCAATTACGGATGAGCGCACATAAAAGGCGGCGATAAGCTGGCCGTCAAAGCCGTTAATCAGAGTCTGATCTCGTTATGGAGGCTCCAGGCTATAATATAGTCGTTAGTCAGTCACTCAAGCCAGTCAGGGTCTACATCTCCACTGCCTCCATATTGTGGCATGGGAAAAGAAACACATGCAGCCTAGCCCTGTACCCTGTAGGACGGAGAGACCACTTCTCAGAGCAGAACAACCCTGGCATTTTGTGTCTTTTCTTTCTCTTTTTTCATGTTTTTTTTATCTTTTCTACAACCTTTCTCCTTTCTTCGGGGGCAATCTGTCTCCCAGTTCCTGGCAGCTCTGTTTTCTAGCTCCGGTCACCAGACCCGTGGTCATGTTAGGCCCCTTCAGCTCACCGGCTCCAATGACATTTGAAAGTTCAAAAAGAGTTCCATCGAGGAGAGTCCAATGGCTTGGTTGTCAAGGCAACAGGGCTCCCGGCCGGGCCCCTGACGGGTTTTACGGATAGGGTAAGGGGGGAGCGCTCAGGGCGAGATACAGACAGGTTTGCCGTTCTTATCGTACTGGTACACCAGCATCTTGATGCAGTGCGAGTTGGCAGGGGAGATCCAGGGGCTGCTGGTGATGGAGAAGTTGTGACCCGCGTAGAACGGCGGCGGCTGCTTCCTGCAGCGGAACAGCGCCCGCAACACGCTCGCCGCCATGCTCCGGAAACGCTTGCTGATGAAGCAATAGAGGAAGAAGTTGACGCCCGTGTTGAGCAGGGCCAACATGTTGGCCACGTCGGTGAGCAGGTGCAGCAGGCGGGCCGGGCCGGCCGCCGTCGGAGGGGCCGAGTAGAAGTGGTAGAGGATCATGAGGGTGCGCGGCGCCCACAGCACGGCGAACACCGACGTGATGGCCAGCAGGATGGCGGTGGTCTTGCCCGTGGAGTAGCCGCGCAGCCGGAAGCAGTTGCGGCGCCGGCGCAGCTTCCGGACGATGACGGCGTTGAGGGAGAAGAACACGGCGCAGGGGAGGAGGTAGACCGTGGCGCAGTGCGCCCACACCAGCACGTGCTGCGCCACGCTGCTCTCCCCACCCCCTCCCCCGGGACTCTCGCCGTCGCCCCCGACCCCCGGCAGCCCGTGCCACAGCTCGGGCCACCAGTAGTAGGGCGCGGCGGACAGCAGGCAGCCCAGGTAGACGGCGGTGATGACGCGGCGCGTGCGGGCCGGGTAGGAGACGCTGTGGTAGCGCAGCGGGTGGCACACGGCGATGTAGCGGTCGACGGTGAGCGGCACCGTGATCCAGATGGAGGTGTGGATGGAGGAGAACTCCAGGACCTGCACCGCCTTGTTGAGGTACAGGGGCAGCGGCGCGCCCAGGACAAAGTCCTCCAGCAGGAAGTCCACGAACACGATGAGCAGCAGGACCAGGATGTCGGCGGCCGCCAGGGCCAAGAGGTAGTTATAGGAGGACTTCTGACGCCGCAGCACCAGCTGGGACAGGATGATGACAGTCAGGATGTTGGCTGGGTGGTGGAGGAGGGGGTGGGGGGAGGTGAAAGGAAGGGTGGGTGGGTGTGGAGGGAGTGTGGATGGGGGGGGGGGGAGAAGGAGGATGGAAGTGGGGTACACACGGCACCAGTGGGCAAGTTTGGTGGATGAGGGAGAGGCAGCAGGAGGTGGAAAGAGAGACCGACAGAAAGAGAGAGACCGATAGAGACAGAGACAGAGATAGAAAGATAGAGAGAGAAAGAGATGGGGAAATCACAAGTGGAGAAAATGTAGGTTGAACGGGAATGAAAGTGGGTTCAGACATGGGAGGAGAAAGAAAGGAAGTGTTAGCAGAAAGGTTATTGCGAAGTAAACTCATTCACTCGGCCACTCACAAACACACACTGGAAAACAAAACAACACGCACCCAGCCATGCTGGACAGGCTCTCTCTGCAATGGTGGAGAGAAAGAGGATGTTTCAGCACCACGGACAGCAACACCTGTGGTAAAGTCCTCACAGGCTTTCCAACGGAACATGCATAGCTCACAAGACAACAAACATAAAAACAAGATTTTATTTTCACCTGCCTCTCCTTCACTGTGTCTATTCCTTCAATCTTTTTGATACTTTCATGCCTCCTTCTTACCTTCCCAGCCCACCGCCTGCCATCCTTCGTGTTGATCCATATATCCCTCCCCTGAACCATCCCTCGCTCCCTCCCACACCTCGCCTGCTGTGTTTAATCTAGACAGCACCAGCCCGTGCCTCTGGTCAACTTGTTAGTGGTAATAGGAAAGGTAAGGCCACAGCAACAAATGACATTGCCGCACCTTGACCGTGGCATTTCGCTGTGCAGTCCACGCACACATGCCACCGCCATCACCAGCCGCCATCGTCACCACTTCAACTTTGGTAAAAACCACCCAAGGTCACACAGACACACACTAGCACTCCTTCCCTTCTCTCTCTCTCTCTCTCTCTCTCTCTCTCTCTCTCTCTCTCTCTCTCTCTCTCTCTCTCTCTCTCTCTCTCTCTCTCTCTCTGTCTCTCTCTCTCTTTCTCTGTCTCTCTGTCTCTCTCTCTCTGTCTCTCTCTCTCTCTGTCTCTCTCTCTCTGTCTCTCTCTCTCTGTCTCTCTCTCTTCCTCTCTCTGTGTCTCTGTCCACTCTCATCCCCCACTCTCTGCCGTCCTCTCCTCAAATCTTCTTCCGATTAAGAGTCTCGGTCTGATCCTCCACAGAAAAACGTGCTTTACTTCTCCAACTGAAGTCCACTCAATTTTCATTTGACTGGAATCCAATGAATTCATTTGAACAACTCAATCCATTTTACCCAATGTTTTGAAGCATTGATATGTATGCGCTCTCTCGTCCACCATATGCCCCCTCCCCCTTCTTTTTTTCCAATTATTTTTCATTTGATTGGAGTCCAATGAATTCATTTACATAACCATTTCCCCCATAAAGTGAATGATCTTTATTCAGAAGGGCAGTGTGTTGTGAGCTCTGTTCGGAGATGTTCTTTAAGCTAGAGAAGAAACTGTTGAAACAGCTGCTGTTTGGCCATTACCACTCCATCGCAATCAGAATATCTGATACACGTAATGTATATTCACTTCTCAAAACTTGGAACCACAGGTCAACATCTTTGCTTCTGGACTTTGCAAATTGAGTCATATGTAATGTATGCAAGCTTACATAGTTTGTTAGGTTCATTTGTAGGCTATTTACAAGCCTAGGTGTGCTAGCTTTTTGCAAGGCACAATAGTTTTATCTCACATTATATTATTAGTTGTGCTTACTCTCAGCAAGGCACCCTATTGTTATCTCACATTATTATTATAGACACCCTAACTCACCCCTTAATCTTTGGACTACATAGACATGGCCGGTGTCAAAATGTGCATCTCATTCCCAAATGTGTTGCTATTACTTCTGCAAAGGTTTCATTGCACAGTTTAAGAGACATTTAAGTTGTTGGGGTGAAAAGTGCAGTTAACGGGAGCTAACTAGCTAGCTATAATCACAAACGTCGCTAACGTCAAGATGTCACACACCTGCGTGCGTTTACCTACAGTCAGTGTTGCCAATTTAGCAACTTTGTCGCTAGATTTCAGACCCTTTACACTAACTATGATTGTACTTCTGTGTTGCCATAGGAAGTCGCACTAAAACAGAGTATGATGGAAGAAGTGAAGCATCACAACAGAGGGAATTCTTTGCCATAATATAGTTTAGGATTATTTTTACACAGGATTGACCAATTTCATTTTTTAGATGCAACTGTTTCAACTATGAGAGGCTGCCACATATCACCATTCCCTCTTGCATTAAGGAAACCTAGAGAGGGTAAAATTTCTGTGGAAATTATAAGGTGTGCTTGCGTCCATTGCAGATGGGTATACTTACATTTGACAATATTTCTGTAAATTTTAAATAAGTATGCATACTTATTATTTATGAAGATTGCATAGATTAAAAAGCAGATATTTGTTGCTGTTCATTTACACTAATATACTAAGAGTGAGGTGTATTTCCCTTAGTGCAAGATGTAGCATCCTCATAATTTCCACAGACATCTTACTCCTTGTTATGTGTTATATAAAAATGTTTAGCTCACATAGCATAAGGAATTATTCATTTATAAAATTAGTATGCACTGCTAGGAAGCTGTAGAGAGGAGCAGGACCATAACTACGTGAAAAATATACAAAACTAGCTTAGTTATTCTTGTGGCAGGCTTATGGGTAGTAAAACGATGTCAACTTAAACTTTAATGGGTTTTCCACTGAATCATTCTATCTGCAGGTCAGACAAGAACTCTTTCAGACAAAGAGACAGTCCTGTTTATTAACCAGCTCTGGCTCAACAAGACATGAACCCTGACAGGTTCACATATTGGATGTGCATCATCTAAGCAGGTGAACGTGTCACATGGTCTGGGGAGGGGCCCCAGTCTGCTGGTAGATGAAAGATGGCAGTAGCACGTCTGGCATCATCACACTTCACAGCCCCCTCCCCCTTCCCCCCTCCATCAGATGATTACAGAGCTCCAGATAAAGAGTAAACATGTCCTTCCCAGACGTCTGGAGATGACACACAGACATGCACTCACGTGCTGGTGCAGACACACACTTACACACACACACATCCCACAGGGTACTGTAAGAAGATGCAGGCAAATGGAAAAACAAAGACAGTACACACACACACTGAGCAGGACGTTAACACACACACAGGCCCCGAACTATAGCATGCCATATTGTCTCTTCTCGTCCTGTAGAATGGGTTAATTCAGACAAGCGTGTGTGCAGTGTGTGTGTGCAGCTCCCACACCACTAAACAGGAGACCAGCAGCTAAATTGCTTTCCTGTTCCACCTGAGTTCGATTGTGCTATCGATTGTTGCTCATCACCGTCAACATTCAGTAGGGGAACTTTGCTGCTTTGTAAGTACAAACTCTCTAAGTGAAGGACGTCAGTAAGACAGGCTGTGTCTATCTGTCCGTCCGTCCGTCTGTGGGCACCTGCAGCCCAGTGGGACCATGTGTAAGAACGAACCCCTGCCTGAGCGTGTGAGTGTGAGCGAGTGACAGTGCATGTCCGTGTGCGATCATGTGAATCAAAGTAGATCTCTTTGCTTTCTTTCTTTTCTTTCTTTCTTTCTTTCTTTTCTGCCTGCTTTCTTGCTGCTATCTTATATTGCTCGTTGCATTTCTCTGCAGCTCGGCCCCCTCTCCCTGTCAGTCCCTCATGACGTGTCTCTCCCTCTTTTAAGCCCCTGTAAAGAAAGGAAAATAGAGGGGGAAAGAAAAAGAGAAAGAGAGAGAAAGGTGACATGGAATTGAAATGGAAGGGAGGTTTTCCTGTGTCAGAGCGGGGTATTATGCTGTGTGTGCAGGCTGTGAAACCGGGCCCATCTACAGGCAAACAATGGAGATCCACGCTGGGCTTGACATTTTCATTTAGACCCGGCCAGCTTGCATTCGATGGGCCATTCATTTCAATTGACTGTTGACTTTCCGCTGTCTCTGTCTTTGTCTTTATGTGTCTCTGGGGATGAGGGGAGGAGAGGAAAGGAGAGGGAAGGAGTGGAGAGGGGAGAGGAGAACAGGTCTTCTCTTAACAACCAGGAAAAACCACAAAGAGCTTCCCTCGTTTCTGATTTCTGTCTGTCTCTCTCTCTCTCTCTCTCTCTCTCTCTCTCTCTCTCTCTCTCTGTCTGCCCTCTCTCTTTAGGAATATCGCTCCCACAGAGAGTGAGAATGACCCGTGGGGAAAAATGGGCTGCCACGTGTGTTGCGCTTGTTTGTGCATGTGTGCGTCCATCTATGCATGTGTGTCCTTTGTCTATTATTCCATCTGTGTGTGTATGTGTCCCTTGTCTATCTGTCTCTCTCTCTGTGTGTTTTGTGTGTGTGTGTGTGTGTTGTCCCTTGTCTATCAGTCTGTGTGTGTATCCCTTGTCTATCTCTGTGTGTCTTTGTGTCCACACCCCCTGCTGCTCCCCTAATCTAACTGGGGCCAGGGGCCACGTGGTTTTGTGGGAAGAGGCGCACACAAACTCCTTGAGCTTTGTCACAAGGCTGAGTCACCGCATA